>NC_063161.1:116775582-117108707 GCF_023159225.1 Perognathus longimembris pacificus | reverse complement strand
TTCAACCAACACATAAAAATATTTTAAATATATATGTAGCCTATACAGTACAGTTCAACAATTTTCACAGCTTTTAAGTTGCTTTGCTATTGTAAGTAACCTAGAGCTATTGTAGAGGAGAATGTGTAAGTTTTATGCAAATACTGTGCCAGTGAGACTTTATTTGAAAAAATAAATTAATTTTTTAATAAACAAAAATGTTTTTTTTTCCGGGTCTCAAAGCCAAATATGAAAACTAGAAACAACTTTTAAAAAATCCTTTTTTCTTTTTTAATTTTTTACGAAACATTGTATTCATGCAAATGGAACATTTGGATGAGTAGAAAAGAGACACGAGGATAGAATGTGCGAATGTGCAAAGTAGGATGTAGATGCTTATCCTCTCCAAAGATGAATCCCATGTCTTCTGTAGCCACATGGGAAAGTTTTTGTTACAGAAACAGAACAAAACTCCCTGACTGTTCCCTTTCCTTCATATGCAGGACTTACTCAACATTACAAATGAAAAAGTAGTAGTTTGGGTTTTTTTTTTTTTTTTGGCCAGTCCTGGGCCTTGGACTCAGGGCCTAAGCACTGTCCCTGGCTTCTTCCCGCTCAAGGCTAGCACTCTGCCACTTGAGCCACAGCGCCGCTTCTGGCCGTTTTCTGTATATGTGGTGCTGGGGAATTGAACCTAGGGCCTCGTGTATCCGAGGCAGGCACTCTTGCCACTAGGCTATATCCCCAGCAAGTAGTTTGGGTTTTGACACCACCACTACTACCACCCAATCCAAAATTATATTACTTTTTTTTTTAGTTGCTTTTTTCCTCTTTGTGATGGTAGTCCTTAAGAGGCTCCTGGTAAATGCACAGTGTGGAAAGAGTACAAAACTTCAGAGAAAAAAAGCATTCTTAATTCCAAGCATAGCTCAAGTGGAAGGCCTTTTGTGTGCTCTAATTTTGTAGCTTTCCCTTGCAACACATTGGGGATATTTTACCAGTGTCTTTTCTCAAATACACTGTTAAATGTTTCTACCTCAGGATTATTTTATTTCTTTCTGCAGTACATTTTTGGAAAAGCTTCTTTTAAGACTCACATATTTTCCTAATTGAAGACAAATAAATTTACTTTCAAATGCCTCCTGTATGCAAAGTAATTCTACTAGATCTGCAGGACACAGCTTAAATTAGATGTGGCCTATATTCTTGCAAGTATCCCTCTTTCGGCCAAGTTTTGGACCACTGTGCTAATACTCTTTACACATGGGAACTTATTTTCTTACTCCATACTCTCCATTGTATCATCTACCTAGTCAGAGCAAATAGAAACAGCTTTTATACTATGTACACTCCTGTAAAATGTCTTTTCTAATTCAGTTTAGATTTCATTAGTCATCATTCTTCCTTTCCTGAAGGTAAATAAATGTTCAGAACACTAAATTTCCTTCTAGAACAAATTTTAGAGGACTCAAAATTGTTGCTTCATGGAATCTTTCTTCCACTTGTTCTGTACAATAGCCTCCTGTCCCAGGGGCATCCTGTTTTCAGCAGTCTGACATTTCCTTTTCAGGATCCTCTTCTCTATAAGAATTGTCAAGAGAGGAGATTTCTTCCTGTGTCTTTTTTATCTTATTGTTCACCTCTTCAGTTTTGCTGATCCAAATAAATGTATAATATTCTTCAAATTGCTATTAACCCCAGGTCTTTATACCTCTTGAGGACAGTATTTTATGACAGTTAATGGTTTTCATTGACTGACTTTAGAGTCCAACAATAGGTCTCTGTGAAAACCAAGTGCTGCCTTTAGTCCATTCTGTAGAAGCTCTTGAGGAACAACATTAGTAATCAGTACCCTCCAAAGATTTTTTCTCTGTCTCCTTTCTTCCCTTCTTTCCTTTCCTTCTTTACACCCCAAGAACTTTGTATGTTGAAGAATCTCCAAGTTCACTGTCAGAATGAACCAGCCCATTTTCCATAACCCATTCTTCTCATCCCCACTTCAAGTGTTTTGCATATGGCATTTAGGAAGATTATTAAACAAAAATGAAATAGATTAAGAAATGAACATAAGAGAATCAATTCTCTTGAACTGTGGTTGCATAATGGAAATCGACTACCATGAATGAACCCGTGCACTGAAGTTATGAACAGCAGAGCTAATGCACTGCCATGAGTTCATCTTTATTATTGCATTACACCTGAATCAATTGATAAAGTAGCTTTTTTTTTCCAAAGGGAGGGATGGCACTTAATTGAATAAAAGTCAATGTAATTATATTAGCAGAGGCCAGCAGTACTGCTGACAGCGGAAAAGGGACACTGTTGAGCAGAGTGCCAGAGCTGCTCTACACATTTCTGCACATCGTTTGGTTGACAGATATTGAGGGCTGGTACATCATCTAATTAGATTACAGATCTCTACTTCTGTAAGTGAGAAATGAAGAGAAAAATCTCTTCCTGGTAACGTAGCAGTAGAGATGTGTAATTTCACAAGTCATCTTAGGGGAGAGGTGTCCATCTGGGTGATCAGTGTGTCCTTTTGTCAATGTTAATTTATTCCTATTCAGTGCTCTTGATGTGACTGCTGTGTGTCAGGCTGCTGTTTTCTCAGCAGTGAACCTAGGAAGTGGTAACTACAGCTGTGTGAGAAACAACACTGAGTTCTAGATTGCAGTCAATGCAAAATGTGTGTTTGTGACATGAAGAAAAGTGGGGAGGGTGTTAAAGATAGTAAAATGGGGGGTATAAGTTTTGTGAGCTGTTTATAGTTGGCAGACTGTTTTATCAATAGAATACTAGTACTGAGTGTATTTCCACATTCTTGTTATAATCCGCACGATGCCATCCCCACATATCATGGCATAGACTTCACAGGAAGCACTTCCCACACTCTGCTTAGCAACCTGCACTTGGAGTTATCTGCCATCTGACACGAAGGAAACTGGGAATGACTGACAGAGCAGGGACTGACCGTGGGGAGAACTTCAGCTTATCATTCACATATCCACACACTGCATGAATCTGTTTGGAGTTCGTTTTTGTATGATATTGGTGATGATTTGGTTTATGATTTGGTTTATCATAATTTGCTATATGATTTTTGGATTATGCAGCTGATCTGAAAATCATCAAGACAGTAAATGGGATGATCGCTTATGACAGAAAGTAATTTTGTGATCAGAACATTTAAATCCCTATTTTATTGTTTAAGTTTTTTAAAAAAAAACCAGATGTCTAGAATGTGAATTTGTTTTCTCTCTCTCTTTTTCTCTCTCTTTCTCTCTGTCTCTCATTCTTGCCCTCTTTTGTGATCGATTTAGCAAAAGATTAGAAAGCTGATCTTATTGTCACAAGGTAAGCTCAGCCTACCCAAGTGCAGTGTGGAGAGGGCTGCCACCCTCTGCCCCTTCCACCCAGAGTGCTTATCTATTGTCTTGTGTGGAAAGGTGGAGAAGTATCTCTCACCTTTCTTGTCTCTGAGGCACATACCTCTCACCCATCTCTAGGAGATACTGATTATGCTTGTCACCTAATGGAGTGACTTATTCTGGTCTTCTATACTTTTCAATTAAAATCAAGAGGGAGGTCTGTTGAACTTTATACCATCCATTTAGGTCAATTCTGTTATCACAATTATTTCTTCAAGATGTAGAGCTTCCACCAGTATTGAGAAGCTTTATTTCTGTTTATTTATGAGTTTATTTTTGGAAGGGTTGCATTCAATTTAGATACTTGTCAAACATCTGAGCCTTTGCAGGTGGAGAGAGGTATATGCCCAAGGGCACTTTAAAAATCAATGGGGGATGTAAATACAAAGGCAATGTTTTCAGATAAATAATAACATCTCAGGCTTTGTAAGTCATGACATCCCTAAAGAAGCTGTGGGACAAATCCTATCTTTTTTTCTTTAATACAAGCAAAGCACTCTGTGAATAGAGTGAACGCTTTGCTTGTCTAAGAACTATGGGGGTTAGTTAGTATGGGTCAGTTGTTAAAATAGAGGGACCAAATGTCATTGTTGTGCTTGAAAAAAAATTTGTATTTATTGTGTTTTAATTTTGTCCTTTTGGGTTTTTCTGTTGTTTAATGTGCTTTATTTTTTTTTAAAGACTGGGTGGGTTGTATTTAAAAAGTAATTGGTCTTTAGCTTTTGTTTTAGAAAATTAAACATTAAATAGAAATAGTCAATGAAAACATTAAAATGCAGCAACTTCTGTAAAGTAAATGTATTTTGCTGTTAAATTCAACTGGGATCCCAGATCATTCTACAAGGAGAGATTAATGTTAGTAAAGACAGTATTTTAGCTTTATTTGAAATTATAAATCTATTAAGCCTACTTTTTCTTACTTCAAACTTATAGTGTACAAAAAAGAAATTATCATTTTGTCCAACCCAAATTATCTAAACCATGTATTCATTTTAAAGTGGATCATTTTTAGATCTTAAATGCAGTGTTTACTATATTTCATAAACGTAGGGTTTTTTGTTTTTGTTTTGATTTGATTTGGGTTAGGTAAAGTTAGACTATTCTATCTAGACAAACAGAAAGTTTCTGTTCTTTGATCTTAATGTATATCTGCTATAAGATCCTCTGGGGTTGAGGGTAGCTTAGCAACCTTAAGGGAACAGTCATTGAGAAAAAGGGTGCATGGGTTTGCATTTGCCCTACCATTGGAGAATTTTGCTCTTATAAAAATTACTCTAATGGAAACTTTCCCTACCTGCACCCCTACCACCAGCACTTAATGCCAGATCCTGACGATGTAGGTAAATGCTTGTTTTTATAAGGGCATAATTAGGAATGAATATGCTTATTGGATGCCTAGCAAAAGCTGAATCAATTTTAAAATGCTCTCTTTTTTCTCACCCTCCCTACTCCCTGTGCACCTACCCCCTTCCCTCTTGTTTTCCTAGACACAGTGCCAACATAAATCTGCATCGTAAACTGTTGACCAAAGAACTCGATGATATGGGTCTGGACTCATCGCAGCCCTCCCTTAGCAAGGACCTCCGAGATGAATTTTTGGTGAAGATCTATGGGGCCCAGCACCCCCTGGGGCTCGATGTCAGGGAAGATGCCTCCTCTCCCGCAGGGACTGAAGACTCGCACCTGAATGGGTATGGAAGAGGCATGGCGGAGGACTACATGGTCCTCGACCTGAGCACCACCTCCAGCCTCCAGTCCAGCAGCAGCATCCATTCCTCCAGAGAATCCGATGCAGGCAGTGACGAGGGGATTCTTCTCGATGACATTGATGGGGCGAGTGACAGTGGGGAGTCGGCACACAAGGCTGAGGCCCCAGCCCTCCCTGGCAGCCTGGGGGCTGAAGTTTCAGGATCTCTCATGTTCAGCACCCTGTCTGGGAGCAATGGTGGGATCATGTGCAACATTTGCCACAAAATGTACAGCAACAAGGGGACCCTGAGGGTGCACTACAAAACTGTGCATCTGCGAGAAATGCACAAGTGCAAAGTCCCAGGTTGCAATATGATGTTTTCCTCTGTACGAAGCCGAAATCGGCACAGTCAGAACCCTAATCTCCACAAAAACATTCCCTTCACTTCTATAGATTAGTCCCAGAATGGACACTACAGATGCCAGCTCTCACCAGATGGCCTACATGTTTGAACCGCCTAGTCGGTGTGCTTCCACACATGGCTGGGGTGTGTATGTGTATGCATATGTATGCCTGTGTCCACACATGTGCACACACACGTAGTTTTCTTTAGATAAAAAAATGATAAACACTAGGTGCTTTTGAATTTTTTTTCCTTTATAGGTTTGGGAGGAGGGAGTCTTTAATTTGGGGATGAAAACAAAGGACCCCTTTAAAAATACGTACACATGCAAAGCATACAACTAACCCCAATTTTGATAGAGTAATTCTTGGTCTTCTCCAAAGAGACAATTTGTTGTACCCATGACTGTTGCCTGCAAAAAAAATAATAATAATGATAATAAAAGGGAGAAAAAAAAGAAAACAAAAAAGAAACAAAAAGGAACTTCTTATAGTTGTCTTTTGTGAACTTTAAGGTTTTGAGAGAATCTTCAATTAAAGCATGGCAGATTCACCTGTAAATATTTAGCCTTGAGAGGCAAATGATGTAAAACAATTGTATCGATGGTTGTTTAACTCTTTTGTTTAATTTTGACAGTTACATCCAGCTCTTAGATATGCAGGAAAAACTAGTTTGCTGGCTAGCTCTATTCATTTATGTTAGCATTAATGCACATTTTTTAAAGAAGAACATGGTCTTGTTTTTACTACCTGTTAGATGTAGTGATAAAGAGGTGCTGGCATGCTTTACAGCACAGATCTGATTTTTTAAAATGTCCTGTACTAGTACATAAATCCAGTCAAGCACTTTTTTCATACACTACGAGGGGATGTGTAATATCCATGCTTCTTTTTTATCCTTAAACTGTTGCCATACTTCAGTAAGTGTCTTTAAAGAAAAAAAAAATCCACTTGTGTAAAAACGTTCTGGTCAGTGTAGGGTACAAATGCCAAACAAAAGTATTAGTGTTAACACAAAACTGCCAACTTTGCACAAGTTTCCGGAAAAGAAAATACAATTAGTCACTCAACATAACCACAGGCCAATTTGTTGGCCACCAGAAAACCGCTTTTTTTGAAAGAAAAAAGAAAAAGAAAAAAAACCCTTAGTGATTCTTTCAAGTGTTCAATGTTATTAGAATCAACACTGCATCTTTCTTGCTTATGTTTTAAGTTACATAAAAGGAAAACAAAATTATGTGGTGTGAAACAGCAAAGGCATTTCTTCTTTAGAGGCAGGATAATATTCCAGGATGCAAAAAGCCCAGATTATTCTATATGGAACAAAGCTGAATACAGTAAAGGCGTTGAACAGGCATTTCCAAGGCCCTTGCCCTTCTCCTTTGAAGAGAAAGACAAAGTCTGAACTGGGTTGGCCTGTTGTATGGCCGTCTCATTTGTCACAAATTGTGCAGTGGCAAACGACACAGGCCTGTTTGACAGACAAAATCAAACGCTCCGCATCGCAGCAGCAGTGCTTGGAAGCTCAGAAAACACGTGCTGAACTTGAATTGAGCAACACTCCTTCCAAAAGGCAAGGGAAGGGGGGTTACGATAGGATCTCACTGTGTAGTGTTTTGTGTTTCCCTACAGAGAGAAATGAAAGCAAGCCTGAAACCAAGCAATTGAGAGTGAGAAGGAGGGAGAGGCTCTGCTCCAACCTTTTTTGTTTTGTTTTGTTTTGTTTCCGATGTTTACACATGTTGCCTGAGCTGGTTAACCACATCGGCAGCCTCAGCTACCACAACATACTGACTAAATGATGATATTTACTCAACTTCAGGCTGTAGCCAAAACCGTTAGGGTGTGTACTGCATACTGTTTTGTCTTTTTTTTTTTTCCTTTTTTTTTAAGGGGGGAGGGAACAAACAATGTTTTTATCAAAACAGTACATAATATAAAGAGAATGTTTTTTTTTTCTGCATTTAATGGCCTCAGACATTTCTCTCATCAGTCTAAAAGTTAGATAAATCCCTTTGTTTCAACTTCTCATGTCATTTCCATTTTTCATGTTTTGTTCATTATTATTTTTTTCTGTGTTCACATCAGCGTCCACTTCCGTTAAATTTGCCAAAGGAAACTGTTGATAATGTTTCTGTTGTTATTATTCTTGTAGGAGTGATTGTACCTCACAGTATTTATTGTTCCCCAAAATAAGCATCATCCTTGGGGATCCAGTATTTTTTATTTGTGAAGATTTCAGAAACAGTAGGTTCTTAAAGATAAGCTAGATATATCTAGGAGCTTTATCTTCACCTCTTTGTGAAGATGCCTTGGGATTCCTTTGATTCTTCATTTGTCCTACAGTGAGGAAAGACCAAAAGTATTTGCAATACAAAGAAACTATATCAAACACTATTTCTGTTAAATGACGAATGTTTACGGTAAAAAGCTGAGGAATTAGTAATAACCATTTTTTGTTTTCTTGTATATTTGAATTCTCCCAAATCTTAATTGCTTTATTTTGGTGTTATGTTAAATTGAATAGACAGAGATGTTTTCCTTTGTTTTATACCATATAAGACTCTGTACAATATGTTTGTGAAAAATTGAGCTAGAAAAATGAACATTTGTTTGCAAACATTTGGTCCTCACAGCGTTCTCTGTATTGCGCTTTTGCCCATCACCAAATGACTAGATTGAAAAAGAATGCAAAAATCTTTTGAGTATCTCAACAGAAATTATGAAAACTCTAGCTTTTAGAGTGGGTACACTTAAGAAAAATAATATGTATTTTGTATTTCAGTAACTCTTACAAGTTACACTCCTAGTTGAGATATGAGAATTCATCTACAAGATCAGTAATTGTTCTGCTTGATTTAATGCCAAGTACAAAATTCATAATGGCCCCAGTGAGTGAATGACATGGATGTCAGGAGGTCACATCAGCAAACGAGCCAGTCTTAGTCAGAACAGGTGTTTTGTTACTTTCCCAAAGCCAGGCTAATATCTATAGTCAGTTAGCAGAAGTCCAGAAGTAAAGAGAATCTAGAAACAGATTTCCCTGTGCTTGCAAACGTGAATTCAAGACCCTCGCTTTTGTCAGAAAGATGGCAATAAGTCCTACTAGACAGCTGGCCCTTCTTAAGCTTGTCCCTTACTTGCTACTACTTTTATGCCTCCAGTACCCAATCATTATGGTTACCTTCTAAACAAATAGCTTTTTTTTCACTACAAAGCTTCTTTGCTTAAAAGGAACTAGGGAGGTGGACAGATGTAGTATATAAGACGTAAACTCATAAAATTTACAATTGTAATAGTCCCAAAGTGTTGCCTGTTCTTGGGTGTACCTAAATGCCATGTTTTGACTAAATTGCATTTCTCCTTGAGATGGCAGCTTATGTGCAAATGGAAGGATAAAGATCAATATTTTGATCACTGAGCTCTTGAGCTTGGCCCATTCTTACTTATTTACTTTTTCCTAGGAGTTTCTATTCAGTTTCTGTCTAGCTGCCTCCCATTTCATGCTAGCTGGGAATTACTAGGAATATAGACTTTCATCCATGTATGTAGCCTTTTCCCATTTGATTGATTTTAACCAGAGTTTTATCACAGGTACAAAATTAGGTAATATTATTGTGCATGCTCTCTAGCTGATGTTGAAGTTTACTGTTTTGATAATTTTAAGCTACGGTTTTGTAAATATCAGAAAGGCTCACTCTGCCTTCAGGAATATCTGCATGCTATGGAGGTAGAAGAAAGGGAGCAAGAGAAAGGTTAGATCATAAATAAGTTGGTTTGGAAAATGTGATTTTAAAGCTTGATGTTCTGCTAGTAATTGTATTTAAAGAAACCAACCCAGTGTAACTCATTCCAGGTCCTAATTGCAGCTACCCTGTTCAGCCTGATGTTTTGTTTTGTTTTTATAAGATTTAAAGTGTGAACGCTTTCCTTCCCAATATTGACTTTGTTTTTTAAGTGTTTTTAGTACAAGGGTACCACTGTCCTTGTAGTGATTTCTTTGGCTATTTGATTTCTAGACCCTTCTAGTAAGAAGAGAAGACACTGAAATAGTTAACAGCCCTATTAATATATACCTTCCTTTTTAAAGGGAGAGGAAATATAGATGTATATATGAATGGTCTGGTCCAAAAGCGTATTTCTCATTTTATTCAGGAGAAACTATGCGCTAGGCTTCCACCAAGTGAAATGGAACCTTTTCTCTCTCACTTCACACACTCAAGGTATGCCAAGAAAATGAGAAAGGGCCCTTAACAAATACCACTAACAGCTTTACCCGACCATTCCTGGTTTTCTTCTGATCTTCTACCATTGGGTTAGCTTGAGTAACACACTTAAATAGAATCCAACTGTCCTCAGATGTATGGCTTTTGCTATCAGGAACAACCAGATGGTCCAGGAAAGATGCTTTCATCCTGGGTACTCACCCTGTTTTTAAGAGTTGCTTTCTAAAAGTATGACAATGTTTGTTTAAAAAGAATCTCTTAGTTTTGCCTCTAACTGGAAATAACTAAATTAGTGCGGAGAGGGTTGCCTCCTGTTTTTTTGTTTAACAGGATGGTTCCAATGGAGTAAGCCCAAAAGACTAGTACTTCCCCTAGAAGACTAGTTATCCTCAGAAGAGTGATACCAAGTAGAGGGTTGACTCGAATTTGGTTTGAGGATAGCTTGAAGAGAAAAGTTAATGCACAGGAGTGTTTGTCCAAGAGAACAGTCTGGTACAGCTCTCTCTGGCAGTGGGTGACAATATATTCATACTGTGTCCTACAGAGTTCCCAGTGACCAGGTATGTGCAATGTGAGCAAAGTTAGAGCACCCATGTGGAATAGAAGAAGTTCTTAAGGCATCTGTGGCTGTAGAGCAATTTATTTTTGCATTGGTTTTGAGTGGGAAGGGATGCTTTTTGGAGCAAAAGGATAAAAGAGGTCACTTAGGTTTAAAAAATGTCCAGTGGTGAAACCTACTTCAAATCATGAGTGGACAGTAGCTATGAGTGGAGAGTACCAGCATGAAGCTGTCCCTTTGCCCATCATCACCATCATCACCTTCATTTGTTGCTGTAGCAACCCACAAAGCATGATTGTAATAGCACTTGGCTGTTGATCTCTTGACCAAAACTGGAGCTCAATACACTGACCTACGTGGCATAGAAGTAACTTCTGTTTCCGTATTTTCCCTCAGAGCAAAACCAAACATGCTCCTATTACTATTAGGACAATATTTGATCTGTCCTAGAATCATTTCTGGGTTTCCTGTAATTGCAGAATTTTTTCACCATCAAGATAAAAGTCCAATAGTGTCACACAAATCCAGCTGTAATGCTGACCACTATATCATCTGCCACTGCTCTTGCCCATATACCCATTGTAAGCCTGTGTCCTGTCATTGTCAACCTTCTTATACCTTGCATGAAAGAATTCTTAGAGTTAATTCTGCAGTAATGAGATGTCAAATGCTGTCTTTGGAGCATTTGTTGGAAAATTCACATGCCTAATAACGGAGGGTTTAAAACAACTTCACATTTTTACAAGTACACTGAATTGGATCAGCATTATTACTCATTATAATGCTATATATATGTTTGATGAAACACACTATAGTTGTCATAAAACTATCTTTATTCTTCTCCTCTAAAATGTTGTTATAAATTCATTTGACCTTTACTGCAGGTGGAAAAATGTCTTTTATATATGGTATCGGAACAGGCTCAGTTCATAACAAATAGTGGAACATTACAAGAGAGGAAAAGAAAAAGCTAAGTCTGAGCAGTGCAGAGCTTCGGTTCAATTTCACCTCATATCTTTCTAATAACTTACTCGTCACTTTATCACCTTCCAGTAATGTGAACGCTGTTGACAAGACCGTCACACTAACAGCAGACAACACCCTCTCTGCGTCACCCCCAGCTCTCCTGGCTACTTATTGCACTGGCCCTGAAGGGACACAAACTAATAGTGTGCTTTCCAGTTCAGCACTTGGCCATCAAATATAAAAGGATGCGTAATTGCCTGTTTATCCCTTGTGAAGGGAAAATTGAGTACAAGGGCTAGGCTTTCTCACTGAGTTCCCTGATGTACACACACATTCACAACTCTCCATCCATCCTTTTTCATTCTCTTTCACACTTCTTCCATCCATTCCCCCCTCATTTTCTCCTCTTTTTCCTCTCAACACAAAAGCATGTATGCATACCCACTATGTCATTGAGGGGCTCTAGGTTGCCTCTCCTTTGCCCTCTCCCTTTATTAAGTGCATGCTAACAAAATGGCTTCTTACATAAAGGGTCCAGCAGTGAGGTGCTGTCAGTAACAGCATTCTCTACTGCATTGGAAACTTAAGGTTCACAGTTCCATGCCCAACTATTTGGGAAGTGCTGGTTGTAGCTCTAACTAGAGCAAAGTCATTAGCATAAGTACAATTAGATGTCCTATATTCTGTAAAGAAGCAAAGTTAAGATACTTTCTTCTTCAAAAGGTCCCATGTGTTGTAAAAACTGGTTAAATGTAGTGGTTTAAGAAAAACACATTTGGATGTTTTTAAGTCTGCTATCAAACCACTGTTCTCAACATACACATGTATCTCTTACTAATGTCCTCCAAATCCAGTTTGAAACATGACATTACATTCACCTAGACAAACTGGACTAACAATCTTAAAAATAAGGCACCAAGCTTTTAACTTTAATTATTAAAACAAGGACTACCCTCATATGAAAGGCAATTTCTCCACATGGGACAATTTGGAGAAATAGCTTTACAACGTTGAGAGACAAGAAGATCAAAAGATACAAAGGAAGCATACACAAGATTATTAATTCCAAAATACCTTGAACCCAAGTAATGTGTCAATACTAGCTGCTATGTCTGCATATTGGTATACTTAAGTGATGGTTGAAAATGTGGCCACTTAGTGACTAAATGAAGTGGCAAGATCTACTTGTACACCTACTCTAAGGACTCTGGGGGACACCAGGCTTCCTTCTAATGCCCTTTTGGCAGACCCAATAAAATAGTTGATTCCTGCTGTGGACAATTACATTTAATTCAACCAAATAAAACACACAGAGATGTCACTTTTGATTGGGACTTTAACAAGGGAAGAGAAGCAGCCAGTTTAGAGATGACATAATAGGTCTATGTTGACATGTCTGTGCTAAATAATCTCACAAAGCAATCTGAGGACCAGAAAGAAAAGCACTTGAGCAAAAACTGGGCTAGAGAAAAAGGCAGTTTGTTGGTCTGATTTAAGTTCCTCTGTGTGTATATATTAGCAATCATTTATCAAGCATCTTCACAGAATCTTAATTTAAAACTCAGTTGCCAAAACTGCAAAAATTCTTCAAGAGCTGATACTAGCCTTCTCCCCCTAACTCTTAACAAGGATGCTTAAGAACATTTCCTAGAGTCTTGATGCTTTATTTAGCTTTCTTTAAAGAAATCTTTGAAAGGAAAGAGCTGAAAAGGTTATTTTAACAAAAATGGAGAGAGGTAGATAGTATGAAACTATATTTCTTGAAGAGAAAGACAGAGAATCTAAGTGCTATACTAAGACTTTATAAGGCTTCCTGTTGCCAAATGTGATGTTGGGATAATGCACGGCTAAGATGGCAAATCCATCAATTATTAACTGGCTCTGCCCACTTCTGTTACGGAATGCAAGGATTGAGAGGTGACTCTGGGGAGACCCTGAATGTGTAAGAGAGCTGCACTCATCTTGCCCTGAAAATGTTTTCAAAAAGAAGGCAAAAATGCCAGCCCTCTTGGTAATTGTTCCCCCTGCTTCCATCCCACAAGGAGAACCAACATAGCTGTTTGGGTGGCACTTGCTGCCTACCTCCTTCATAGGAGGAGACAACATCTCTCTCCCCACCCCCCACCCCCACAACGCCTCAACTGATGACCTACCCTGTGAGAAGCATTGATTCATGAGGTATGAAGCTCTTGAACTCCCAGACAATGTGCTGAATTTAATAGATTGGCTTTAGACATAGAAACCATGGCTGACTTCTTTTTTTCAATCTAGTACTCAAATTGGAGTGTTTTTTTCATGTACAGAGTAACCCATTCCTCTCATTGGCCATCCTAATCTCTGATTTTATCATTGTCTTTCTTACTCCTGCCCTTTTTCTCAGGAGTAATTTCTGATCTCACCCACTCCCCTCTAAACATAAATAAGTCATTTCTGAAGCAGGAAGTTAGAATATACCCCTTCTGTCCTACTTTTGACCAGTTGGCAAACATGTTCTACCCACACAGGGTTTACATAATGCAAATTAAGTGAATATGATGTTTTATGTATTCACCCGAATATGACTAAGATTTATGATACATGGTACATTGACTTTCCTGTGCAAACTTTGGTTCTGCCAGCCTGCAGAGCCTTAACCATTTTCCTGCTCGTGCCAGTGTGAAAAGTGCAGAAGAGCTCATTGTGGGTACTTGAGGGCAGAACGAGAAAGAAGATTAAACAACAAGGAGGAGACTTTGGTCTGAGGCCACCTAGCCTTCCAATGTGCAGCCCTCAGAGTTGGGGTGACCGAGACACCAGTGGGAGTTCCATGGGAGCCAATATCCCTTCCCATTGCTTCCTCCACCCTGCCCAGCTTGTTCTATGAAGCCCTCCTGCTTTTCTGCTTCCTCCAAGGGTTGGTGGGATCAAGCTGGGGATGTAGGATAAATGTTCTGTTCTCTTGTGCTGATGGCAGAATAGTCCTGTGAGAGCTCTCATATGGCTCTGAGAACTAGTAGCTTTCTTACCCTAAACCCAAGTGATGCTTCTCTAATCACAAAAACATTTGACTCAACCTGCATATTTAACAGTGAAAATGGCCAAGGGGAATTAAAATACCTTGAGGAAAAGGAATTTTTACTCAGATACATTCTTTTCCTCCCCCAGAGTTTAAGGGTTTGGCCTTTGTTGTTTTTCTTTAAAAAATCTTATTCTCATCTGCATCAGACCAGTCTCCTCCACTAAGCCTGAGGCAGAGCTAAAGTCTGTACTAAAGTCTGTACTGCATCAAGGGAAGGGTGCAGCTTGAACCACCCTATTCTAATCATTGTGATGTCAGTAGCTTCATAAATACTCTATGTACTTTAAGTGAGGGTTTTGTTTGTTTTGTTTTTCTGTTTTTGGTTTGTTTTTTACTAGTAGTCTAAGATAATTAAAAGTTTTTCTTTGCTATTACCTTTGTTGTATTTTCTGTACTATAATTGTCTACAGTATGTCTTTTGCATAAAATGCATAAGGGTTTGGGGGATGTAAATGGAATTTTATTCATATTTTGTCCAAATACCTCTTGTAATTTGTATCAAAATTCTTGTACAATTTTTATATTAAAGATTTATCAGTCACTGATCTTTTCTTATCTTTTTGATTTGAAGAAACTTAAACAGGCTCCAGTAAGCTTGCAAATACATCAGACCTGGGGCTCACAGAGCAACTCACCCTGGCCATTTAAAGTGGACTCATTGGCTGACTCAGAGGTCTCGAGACCTATTTGGGCTGAATTATGCTTTGATTTAATAGACTTCTAAGCAAGACTACATTGTCTTTTGTTTAAATGGAAAAGCTGGGCTAGCACTGGAGTCCCAGCAAAGTCTACCCAACACTGTCAATTCTCACCAAAGCTAGCCTTTATCTGTACTCCTTTGAGGAAAGGAAGAGTAGAAGAACTTAATGCTTTTGCATCTTAGCTTCCTGCAAATAATTTTTTCCCTACCCTCAGCCTTTCACATGTGTGGGCAGCAGCCACCAGGTTGATGACTATATATGTTTTTCAGACTAAATGCTTACCTTTCAGTTTATATTCCCCTAGCACGGATTTCTGCCAGTTGTGTTCTTGTTATAATGTAGAAGTAAAATAAGCAGATGGAAAGATATCTTATTTGGTGACATTTCTTCCTCTTACACTGTTTGATGGCGGGGGGAGGGGGGTGGCAGGAGGGACATGGGAAGAAGGATACACAAGTGACTCAACAGTGTATCATATTGCCCTGACCTCTTAAATCCATCCTAATTAAAACTGAGACTGATTCAAACTGTAAATTGTATTGATGTCTCCCTTCCAAAACAGTATTTTCTGCCTCCATCCCTGGACTGAGATTTACCCCCCAAGTCCCCTGGCTTGTACCACCCATTCTTCCAGTTGCCTCTGGGCTGTGAACCACTTTCTAGAATCTGCTGGCTCAGGCCCCTGGCCAGGCTAGGCCGTTCCTACTTCTCAGGCCTAGGAGGATGCTTCCTAGCTGCAGATATTGGTCACTGAGGGCCCCTCCCATGAGAAGAGAGATGCCAGCCATCAAGGCTTGATGGGATCTTTCTCACCCCTTGATCTCTCTGAGCACCTAGAGACAGGTTTCAGGGTGAGAGCAAAGCAATGTAAGGTTAAGCAACTTTGGGGAAGTAAGCCTCCATTGAGGCATGTGGTTATTAAATGTCACGGATGTGTTAACGCACTCCTGCAGGGAATCCAAGGGTAATTATGATCTTTTCATCTGTCATAACACGTCTGTAATTGGCAGGAATTCTCTCTTAAACAGCTCCTTCTTCTCTTTAAAAAAAGTTGTTTTAAGTGTTATTAAATGATGGAAATCCTTCTGTTTAGCAAAGAGGCACCCATGAAGACAGCTCTTGGCACAAAGGTAATCAAAGCTGCCTGGGTTGTGGCCAGTTGCTCTCCTGAGCGACTGAAAGACTTGCTGCCTGCTTATTTGCTCTGTGTCAGTTGACAATATGACAGTAGATTAAGTGCTGCTAATTTAATAAAGCTTCTCTGAGGACAAAGATGATCTATCAATGGATTGCACTGGTGGGGGTTGGGAAGGGGTGTCTGAGAATATTGAATTGCCTGAAGTAATACTGGGGGGGGGGGGGCGGAAATCTATCGATTTTCAGTAAGGCACAGTTATTTTTAGTCACCTGACTCTTGGACACCCCATCATTACCCATATTCATCAGAGATGTATAATGAACAGAGGTATTGATTATGAGGGGTAGCTGACGAGATTTCCCAACAGTGCTAGTTCACATTGATAGGTCTCCAATGGGAATACAGGCCACGCAGCCCTTGGAACATAACTTATCGTGTTCTAGGTCCTTTCATTGATTTTGGGTGGGAGGTGGGGAGGCAAGCAAGTCAACCTCGTACACAGTGGTGTTCCCTGACCTTTCTCTGGTGCCTTCCTTAGAAGAGAAGGAAAGAAGGAAAGGAGATAAAAAATAAGCATAAGCCAACAAGTACACAGCCCTGCTCTGAGTTTCTTTTATCTGTCCAGGCTTCCTGCTTCACCTTGTCTTTGACTCCCTGGATGATCTTGATTCACAGAAATGTGCTCGAAGCTGGTACATGCCATTCAGAGCTCAGAGCCATCCGGCTCATAAAGCCTTTCCTCCCCTAAAGATCAACATATGGCTTCAGGAAATGATCGTGTCAGGCTAATTGCACCAAGTTGGCATGGTTGGAATATAATGAGCCCCGGTTTCAGCAGGCTGACCCCCGCCCCCAGTGATGCCAGCACTGAGTATTTTGCCTGATGGCAGGAATCCTCATCGAGCTGCTGTTCGCAGAAGCCATTTGGTTGGATGTCTAGTGTGGGCACTGCTCTGATGCTGCCACCTTTCAGCCTGAAGAAGATGTTTGCTCTGCTATTTATGAGAGCAGTTCCTCCCAAGAACTAGTAACCAAATGCTATCTAACCTTCAGAAGGCATGTACTGCCTGCTTAAAATGCTGATACATATCTAGGAACCATTAAACCCCCAGGAGAAAAGAACTAAAGGATTAAGACAAGGACAGCTGTAAAAAAAAAAGCTCAAATGCATCATTAGAAAGCAGAAATTTACCAAGTAAAACTGTCATCCCTGCTGACTCTCAGCAGCACTTGACTTGTATATTAATGAAATGCTTTGGGAACCCCTATGTAATCCCTCAGCCAGTGGGACAAGGCACAAGCTTCTCTCCTCTCGTCCCCCCTTCACTTGAGCTAGGCTGGTTTTACCTTAGACTATCTTCACCAACCTACCCTAATGTTTCTTACCTTAGCCAGCAGTCTTCTGACTTGAGGACTGTCAGATATGCCACCGTCAGCGTCAGCTTTGCCCTTCTTTATTCTCTTCAAAATAATGTTCACTTCTTATTTTCTTGGCTGATACTGTCTTTTTATTTAAAAAAAAAGTCAATATATTTTCATCCTCTGAGGTTAGTCTGTACCTTGATTATTTTTTCCAAATGTAAACATTTATAGAAAAAGAAAACTACTAAGGGCTTCAATATTAAATCCAGAGTTTTCTTCATTGTGTAGAAACTTTGAGTTTTTGGATGCTCCCCCCAAATGACTATAAGCAACTGAATTTAGAGGTTATCAGGTTTTGGGTCATTTGCTGTCTGAGATGATTTAAAATTATTAGGCCACTTCCAGGATTTTAGAGAGATCCATTTTTACAAATATAAATTCTATTAACAATCAAAGCACTCTCATAATTTCCCCTCTTTGTTCTTCCCCATAATCTTCACTTCAATTTTTCTTTCTTTCTTTTTTCTTAAGTGGAGAATATCCTTACAAACGTTCACAAAGTCATTTGTGGGCTGAAAACAAGACACTTATTTGATTATTTTCAGATGTCGCATCAATTGGTCTTCAGCCGAAAGTAATCCTGCAAGATGTTATGCTTTTATGCTCTCTGTTCTTTCAAAAACCACAAACATGTATTTGAAAATATGACTCTTTCCAAAGTCCTCAGCCTTACCCCAAGTGCTAGGAAGCAAAGACAGTCTCCAGCTCACATGCAGATTTGCCTTTTCAAGGACAAAATAAACCCGTGCACTTTTCATGCATCTACTGTGAGCATAAACATAGAGTGGGAAAAACCTAGAGTACAGGTGAACTTTAGGCACGGAGTCTCACATAGGAATTACTAAATACTTTAAAAAGATTGCTTTTTTTTTTTTGCCTTGCAGGAGACATGAAAAGGGTATCCCTTGGGGAAAGTCCCCCTTAAAGTTACAACTTCCCAAGCTTACCCCAAAGTGTACACATTGACCTAGCACAGAGACTGAAAAGTCCAGCAGGGGTAGACAAGTAACCAAGGCCTCAAGTGGCTACTGGGTAGTACCGAGTGGGACACAGATCCAAATATGTTAAAAACTGAACTGACACTGGAACTACAAGGCAGAGAAGGCTGGTTGGAACGAGATACCTAAAACCATTTAGATCAGATGCTTTGGGAAAAAATAGTATTTACCACAGGATGTAAACAAGACTCAGAATTAATCACACATGGGGTTGACAGATCAGGCAATCCTCCTCCTCCTCCTCCCCCTCCCCCTCCTCCTCCTCCTCCTCCTCCCCCTCCCCCTCCTCCTCCTCCTCCTCCCCCTTCTCCTCCCCCTCCTCCTCCTCCCCCTCCTCCTCCCCCCTCCTCCTCCTCCTCCTCCCCCTCCTCCTCCTCCTCCCCCTCCTCCCCCTCCTCCTCCCCCTCCTCCTTCTCCCTCTCCTCCTTCCCCCCTCCTCCTCCTCCTCCTCCCCCTCCTCCTCCCCTTCCTCCTCCTCCTCTCACGTGGTAGAATGCCAGCCAATAAGGAAACACGTCAGATACAGAGAAAAATTATGATTAAATGTACATAACATAAAATTTACCATTCTAACCATTTTCAAGTACACAGTTGTATGGCATTTAGTAGATTCATATTTTATACAACTGTGGTCTCCATCCAGATCTACAGCTTCTTCATTCTCCCCAGCGGATTCACTTAAACATTTAACTCTCCCTTCACTTCTCCCCACCTACCATTCTACTTTCTGTCTCTATGACTTTGACTACTCTAGTTACTGCATAAAGTAAAAATAGCACTGTATTTCTCTGTCTGGTTATTTCACTTTCAGGATTGGTTTAAAAGTACTGTGACTTGTCTTGCTAATGCATTATTTCTCTGTAATATACATGATGGCTCTATGCTATGTTTTCTACCTTGTTTCCTTTACATTTATTACTGTCACATATTGCTTTCTTGGTGTCCACATTTTTATGGAGTAGGCTGCCATCTGAGAGAAGCTCACGTCACAATGAACAAGGTGGCCTCCAGTCATCAGCAAGAGAAGAACTGAGGCCCCTTGTTCCAAAACCAGCAAGGATGTGAATGTCAAGGACCACCGAAAGAGCTTGAACTACAATTTGTTTTTCAATTGGGCGTACAGATAAGACCACAAACCCTTGGGCAACATCTTGATTACAACCTTTGAGAGACTCTAAACCATAGGATTCAACTTAGTGTAAACTAAAAAAACAAACAAAAAAAACTATGAGACAGTAAAGGCTTTAAGCAATTAAGCTTTGTAGTAATTTGTAATATAGCAATAGATAACTAATGCGACATAATACTCAAAACATCCAGGATGTGCCTATAATCCTAGATATTCAAAAGGCTGAGATCTAAGGATCACAGATCAAAGCCAATGCAGGTAAGAAAGTCCATGAAACTCTAATTTCCAGTTCATCACCAAAGACACAGGAATGAGCTGTGGCTCAAGTGGTAGAGCACTAACACAAGCAAAAAGGCTTAGGGACAGCAGCCAGGCACTGAGTTTAAGCACTAGAAGCCGTGGGCATGGGTGCACACACACGGCACATGCTTGTCACACACACACACACACACACACACACACACACACACACACACACACACACGACAGGATACAACCCAAAAGTTTTCAACCCAAGAGGAACAAGAAAGTCTTCTT
Source organism: Perognathus longimembris pacificus (assembly GCF_023159225.1). Classification (NCBI taxonomy): domain Eukaryota; kingdom Metazoa; phylum Chordata; class Mammalia; order Rodentia; family Heteromyidae; genus Perognathus; species Perognathus longimembris. Next base: position 117,088,474 of record NC_063161.1, on the reverse strand, counting down.
TTACATGGGAGAAGACAGTTCACAGAGACCAACACTGAGATGACAAAGGTGTTGGAATTATCTAGCAAAAGGCTTAAAAGAAGTAATATTTGAGTTCTCCAAAAATAAAGGAAAATACTGTTAAAATAGACAGGAACCTAGAAAGACTCAGAAAAGAAATTGATATGTAAAAAAGAACCAAAAAAATCAGACCTAGAAAACAAGATAATAAAACCTTTTAAATTTACTAGGTCAGGCCAATAGTAAAATGGAGATGGTAGAGAATTTAGTAAGGTTGGAGACAACTCACCAGAATGTGATCCAAACAATATAGTGGGGAAAAAAGGGCTTAAGGACCATGGGACAATGACAAAGTACCCAAATATATATCATTAGGATTTTAGAATTAGAGGGGGAAAAGTCCAATGAATAAAATGTAATTGAAAAAAATAATAGCTGAAATATTTTTAAATTTAGCAAAGACACAAACCTACAGATCCAAGAGACTCAATAAATCCAAACAGGAGAAAGCCAAAATTCGCATATCCAGACACAGAAAAATTAGAATATGCTGTGAATTCTACAGATAAATTAGAAAATCTCTCAAAGAAAAGAATCTGAAAAAAATAATGACTTACTTATAGGGGAACATTGGAATGATTGTGTTTTTACATCAGAAACCAATAAAGCCAGAAGGAAGTGGAATATTTTGAAAGTGCTGAACGAAAAGAACTGTCAACTCAGAATTTTAAATCCAGGAAAAATATTCCTCAGGAATGGAGGTAAATTAAAGACCTTCTCAGATGAAAGAATTCTAACACCCCCTTCCTGCCCCCCACCCCAATACACCCTGCCCCAGAGCATACATGTTCTAAGAGAGCTCCTAAAGGAAAATCTCCAAAAAAAAGAGAAGGGAACTGATACTGGGAGGAAAGTTGGAATCCCAAGAAAGAAAGAAGAGCAGAAATGAAGAACACATGGATAAGTATAATACATACTTTTTCTTTCATTTACTATTTTTTGTAATTTAAAAGTGAAACATTGTCTGATGGTGTTACCGATGTATGTAGATGTAATGCATAAGACAGCAATGGCATAAAGTTATACTCTTATGACTCTGTTAATATCATATTTTCTAGAACAAACAACCAAATGGTAAAGAACAAGTAAGTGGCTACCATAGCCGGGGATATGGGGAGCCAGGTATGGCAGATAGAAGGTGAGCATTTTGATGTGATATTTCAAACTGGTATATCATAAATTTTTATACATATGCAATTTTTAAAACAGTAGTAACATAAATCTATACATATACAAAATTTCATATAACTGTTCGTGTAAAAAGTCAATTTTACTGTATGTCAGTGGCTCATACCTAGTGAATTGTAGCTACTCACATGGCCAAGCCCTGGAAGCTCCAGGTTGTAAGCCAGCCACGGCAGAAAACTTCATGAGACTGTATCTCTAAAACAACCAGCAAAAATAATCCAGGCTAGAGGCATGGCTCATGTAGTAGAGAACCAGTGATGAATGTGAGCAAACACACACATGGGTTCTTACTAACGACTCTTCTCGCATGATGTGCTCATTTGTAGCATGTAGCAGTTATAACAGTAGAGCAATTTTTAGGAGCCTTGACTTCCTGTGTTGTGAGAAATTATTCAGGCCAATGATTTTCAAGAATGTGTGTGTGTGTGTGTGTGTGTGTGTGTGTGTGTGTGTATGTTTCTTATTGTAAAAGCAAAAGTGTTAAGTACACTTGAAGGCATGAAACAAATAGAAGCAGAGATTCCCTAAGTCTTCAGGGCACTCTTTCTTCCTTGCAGGAGAAAAGCTCTGAAATATCTCCCAACAAATCAGAGCACAACTTGCCAACTACTGATCTAAATGCAACAAATGTCAGTTCATTTTTAGGTGGAGAAACTGAGGTATGGAATAGCTTATTGGATTAGCCTAAAGTCACTCCATAAATCAATGTCAAAGTTGTGATTAAAATACAGATGATCACTCCCATTATAGCTGGATGACCATAAAACTTACTGTCTAAACCACAGACACATTTTGGTATGAAGAAATCCACTAAAAAAATTGATAGGTATTAACAGGGGAGACACAATAGTACTTACTTGGGACTGTCCTGAGCAAACCAGAACATATGGCTACTCAATGGAAACTCATTCAGTCTTTACATACTTCTTATCCTATGAGTATCCAGTCCTTGACCTGCTAATAAAGCTCTGTGTGTGTGTGCACGCACGTGTGTGTGTGTGTGCGTGTATCCAATGTCTCTCAGTCTAATGAGTGCTGAGAACCCAAGACTCAAATGGACACCACTTCCATGTTGTATCCAATATCTTCTAGTATGAATAGTGTTGATGCTTTTCTAGACTTACTATAGACATAGCAAGGTCTCAGGCAATACTTGCCTGGTAATCAGGAATTGAACTGTAGAAATGTTTAGGTTGGTGGAATGGTTCTATACCAGTCAAATTCTTAGCTTAAAGGGACAGAGAACAACTCTGCCTGGCTTATACAGAAAACACACAGCAGATAGCCCCAGTGACTTATAGACTTACTCAGAAGAATGGGTAACCAAGCCCAAGCAGTGGATAGGAGCAAGAGAAACTAAAAGTGAGGCAAACAACTGCCAAATTCACATCACAAAACTAGTCTAGTGAGGGCCTGGCTAATGTCCTAAGTTTTAAGCACTGTATTTCGCCACTAGCACTGCTGTCCTATAGACCTGAGTAATTTCTGCTTATCTGGAGAGCTGGCTCTCAATCCCAAGATTCCAAGTGGGTGAATCTGAATGGCCAGTCCCATGCTATCACTACCAGTAAGTCTTTGCAAGCTCACATTAGGAAGGAGTGCTTTGCCTATAGTAACTATATTTTGTACCTCATTTTCCACTGCCCTTTTCTAAAGGAAGGATTATACTTCTCTGCCTTCCTGGCATCAAGATGAACCATGTTGTTTCCTTTGGCCAATGAACTATGAACAGAAATGACATAGAATGCTCCAGTGTATGCTCAGCCATATATCCTCCCTTTGCTTCTAGAACAACTTGTCCTAGAATAAACTACTGCATCCACTGGAATCCTAGAAGTGGACATGGCATGGAGCACAGCCACAATCCACTCAGGATAGACATACAGCATTAGTCCGAATCAACATTTAGAAGGCATTAAGATTGGGTCTTGTTGGGTTTTTTTCTAAATACTTATTTATTGTCAAAGAGGGGTTACAGTTTCATACGTAAGGCTGTGGGTACATTTCTTGTACAGTTTGTTACCTCCTCCCTCATTTCCCCCCCCTCCATCCCCCTTTCCCTCTCCCCCCATGAGTTGTTCAGTTGGTTTACACCAAATGTTTTTTTAAGTATTGCTTTTGGAGTCATTTGTCTTTTTATCCTTTGTCTCTTGATTTTGATATTCTCTTTCCCTTCCCTAGTTCTAATACCAGTATATACAGTATTCAGGGTTTACTCTTTGGTTACCAAGGGTTAACTTAATCTGACTCATACCTCATTATCACCAAGATTCATGTGGTAGAAGATTCTCAAATATAGTGTAGTGAAAAGAGTTCAAATAAAAAAGTCATTGGCTTAAAAAATTCATTTTCATGTATAAAATACATTCAAATATATAATTTTAAAAGAAATATTTCCCTTTTTTAAGGCCTTCCAATAGCTGCTCTAGATCCTCACCATAAGTTTGCTTGGGTACAAGTACCCTGGGGGCAAATCAGCAAGTTCTGCACCATCTCTGCTGTGTGTTTGTTAGAGAGATTATTTATATTGATCTTACTTTAAAAAAATCACTGAATGTTAAAATTGATCAGAGTTTTCCTCTGAGAGAGAATGGTTTTGAAAAACACTCAAGCAGGTTTAGACAATAAAAAGTTGTCAAGCAAGTGTGTGTGTATATGTGTCTGTGTGTGTGTGAAATAGAGAGAGAAATACGTTTTAGGTGTTTTTATTTCTAAAAAATTAGTTACATATTTTATTTTAATGTATTTTCAAAAACAAGGAATCTATTATTTTTGAGTCATATAATCAAAATAAAATAGTTATAGCTGTTCACTATAGAATTATTTTTCCTCTCCAAAGGAAATTAAGCTCAGCACAATTTCCTGGCTTCCTCAAAAGTTTTAAGGTTCCCCAATTTTATTCACATCTGCTCATGGTGTTCAGTCCTTAAGACCTGTTTCACAGGCTAAAAATCTTCCTATTAAAAAGCAGGTCAACCGAATGGATCAGGAAAATGTGGTACATATACACAATGGAATTTTATGCCTCTATCAGAAAGAATGACATTGTCCCATTTGTAAGGAAATGGAAGGACTTGGAAAAAATTATACTAAGTGAAGTGAGCCAGGCCCAAAGAAATATGGACTCTATGGTTTCCCTTATTGGGAATAATTAGTACAGGTTTAGGCAAGTCATAGCAGAGCATCACAAGGCCCAATAGCTATACCCTTATGAACACATAAGATGATGCTAAGTGAAATGAACTCCATGTTATGGAAACAGTTGTAACTACTTTCAACGTCCTATGTGTATCTGTAGCTTCTATTATTGATGATGTTCTTGTATCACCTTCCTGTGGTTGTACCTACACTATCTCTGTAATCTTATCTGAGTATATTGGAAACCGTGTATACGGGTATTGGAAGTAGGAAATTGAAAGGGAATACCAAATTTGAGAGACACAGGGTAAAAAAAGACAAACAACTACAAAAGCAATACTTGCAAAAAAAAAAAAAAAGCAGGTCAACCAACAAATTCCATGGAGAATTCACTTTTGAGTCTTTTCAGGAGAGACTGGGCAGAGCTGCCAATGGTGCCAGGTGCTGGCTGACCCAAGGCACGGAGAAAATTCTGGGATCCAACCTCTCATTTCTTCAGGCCAAGGGAAGCAATTCATATTCTAAGAAGTAATCTGGGGTGTCTTCATTTTTTAAAAAAACCTTTTGGTGTTTTTTTTTTCTTTTCAGGAAAGACTATGCTCATGAAATGCTGTATGTTCCTTTGCTCCTCTTTCAAATCAGTCCATCAGTCCAGTTGTTTCAGTAGTGCTGCCACTTGTGTACTACCTGATCAAGCCACGAGTGTTTTCAGGAGACCCATGCTGTGACTGAGTCTGGGTCTTCCTGGGAAGGAGAGGAAATGGCAGGAAGGGAGGGTACTGGGCCATCAGTTGCAAGGCCAGTGGCCAGTGGGAAATGCCCAGGGGCAATGGTGATCACTATTGATTAGTATTACAACTCAAGACACAGCATGAGTTTCTTCTAATGTGTCTCGTTGAGAGTCCCTGTGTGAACAGTATAGTGGAAAGGGGAGACATGATCCAGAAGAAGGACCAATGTACTTGGAAGGAAATAGAAGGAATAGAAGGAAATAGAAGTAGAAGGAAGGGAGAGGCTCATGGATTAGAAGGAACTTCTCAAAATGTCTCCAAAGAGACTGAGTGGGATGCTTGAGCAACTGCTGATACGTGAGGAAAACCACCACATTGTTTTGGAACTCTCCAAGGGCATAGTGGCCCAGCAGTCATCCTCAGCTGTATCATCTGACCTGCAGTTTAGAGAACGGCACCTCCTCCTGGAGATGTATACAGTGCATTGGTGGACTTAGGCCAAAGGAGGTCTTCTCCAGAGCAGCATTCAAAGTGGATGCTGGAGAAAGAGTTGCTGCTACAGTATGTGTGGCATTTTAATAAAAGTACAAGCCAGCATTTCCATCATTCTAGAGGGAGTTAAATGGACCATGATTCAGAAGGTGGTATGCATCTAAATTATATTTAAAAAATTGTTGGATTTGACTGTACTGACATGGAAAAGATTTCTAGAATCTATAGCTGAGTTTAAAAAGCAAAGTGAAGAATAATATCTAAAATTGTAATTAAAAACTCACAAAAATTACATTCTCAAATACGTGTGTACAGTTCTCTTGAGGAAAGAAAGGGTTGGTTAGGGATTTGGGTACAAAACCTATTTTGTGTGAAAAATTTTACCCTGGAAATCTATTCGGGTATCACTTATATAATTAAGATTGATAAAAAGTTTAAAGTACATAAAAATGTGAAAGAGAGCAGGGCCAGCTAGAGGTTCTCTTCTTAATTTCGCTTCTATCAGTTGCAGGGACTGGATTTCATTGTTCCATCTGCACACTATTATTTTTTCTAATCCTCCATAGTACTGAGCCTGCAGGGCTTTCTCAATAAATTCCTGATAAAATACATGTATAGAATTGTCCTGTTGTCTCTAGTTTTTCCCACACAGGGCTTGTGTTTCTTCATCTCACTCAAGGAGTTGGCATCGTCCTTCTGTATCTCTGTCCCCCCAACCTCCCAAGGTGGTCAGCTCAGGGTAGTGAACAATCTCATAGCCTAGCCAGATCACATTAGTGGAATCACTGCTCTCAAGAATGGCTGCTGTTGAGGAGGGTGGTATATTTTCATGAATCTTTGTTCATCTGAGCCAGAATCCACTTCTCTTATTTTTTACCGGGAATTTCCTGCTATGAAGTATTTCCAAATGACCCTTAGGCCTAGCCCATCCCATGGCTCCTTTCTAAGTATAGTCCTTTGAGAAGAGAAGGAACAGAAACAGGGCAAACTTAGGAAAGCAGGCAAAAATGCTTCAAGATGGGCAAAAGATTCTAAAGCCAGACCCTCCAAATGTACGCCATCACAGAGCTCCTACAAGTTTCAATTTTACTCAATCTCCTCCTTTCATCCCTGAAGCTATTCTGTAAATCCATAAACACAAATCATTTTGAATCATTATTCACTCACAATTTAAAAATTCTTTCTGCAGTGTTGTTTGGCTCCTATTAGCTGTTCCTGAGCTGTACTGAGCTGTACTTTACCTCTTGCAAACCTATGGGGAGGTAGAATTGCCTTGGTACATGCCACACCTTCCTTTTTCTTGGCTTTCAAAAGTGGGGACACCAAGTAAGCTACTTAAATTTAGAGACCCAGTGTCTCAGAGCCAGCACGTCATGCTATTGAGAGTGTTTACCCAGTCATGGTTAAAATGACTTAGCACAACACCCAATGTATGGTAGGAACTCAGTCAGACCTTTATTTCCTGACTAGACATGTTTGGCTTTTTAACCAGTGAATACTGAGCCAAGGTACCTTCTTTGTCATATTCATTATTTATTCACTCTGTGTTTATTGACAGTGTGCCAGGCATTGTACTAGGTTCCAGAGCTGCTTCGCGGAGCTATGTGGATGAGGCCCATGGTTTCATCAAGGATCTTGGCTTCCACAGAGTTGAAGTTACAAGATCCTCCAGCTATGATTGAGTTAGCCTCTCTCCAGTGTGTCATCCCAGCTGGCAGAGCCTTGTTTCAATTCCTCTATTCTCTTTTACTTCAATTTCTGGTACTTTATGTCAACACTTGTAGCTTATGCCAGTGTATGATTTTTAGAAGAAAATAACTTGGGAAAACAAAGCAGTTAAGGATGCATGAAGGGTTACAAAAGTACCCCCATGGTGCTTGAAAATTACCAACACTCAAAAAGATACAAAACAAAGAAATATTCCTAAGTAAAATAGTATTCTTTGCCATAAGAAGGTAACAAGTTGGATAAGAAATGCACTCACTCCCTTATGTACTTCTCTCTGACAATAAAAAAAGAAGCTATTCCATGCAGCTAGTGAGAGATCTATAGATGTTTGCTTGACATGGCTGTAAATCAACAGGAAAACTGACCTAACTTCATCTGGCGCTTAGCTAAGTTACAGTCATTCAACTTACTCACTGATAATTTGTTTTGACCAAATCCTCATTGTATCTCTGGCTCATCCCTCTATGCCAGATACTTAATAGATACTCAGCAAATTCTAGGATTTTTACACCTGTAATCCTAGCTATTCAGGAGACTAAAAATCTGAGGATCAAGGCAGGAAAGTTCATGAGATTCTTATCTCCAATTAACTACCAAAAAAAAAAAAACCCAAAATGAAGCTGTGGCTCAAATGGTAGAGCACAAGCCTTGAGCAAAATGCTAAGGGCTCTGATATCAAGCCTCATTACTCACACACACACACACACACACACACTTACTATTACATTCTTATTCTGAGCAAGGCCTATTACACAAACGATCACAAACAAAGCCATACTAAAGCTACCAGCACAACTATGTTCATTGCAGCATTATTTGGCATAGCTAAGATATAGAACCAACCAAGATGCCCCTCAGTAGATGAATGGATCAAGAAAATGTCGTACATATACACAATGGAGTTTCATCAGAAAGAATGACATGGACCCATTCATAAGAAAGTGGAAAAACTTGGAAAAAAATCATATTATATGAAGTGAGCCAGACTCAAAGAAACATAGACTCTATGGTTTCCCTCATTTGTAATAATTAGTATATGTCTAGAATACTCCTAGCAGAGGATCACAATAGCTCAATAGCTACATAAAAAATGATGGGATGGGGAACATCAAAATGGAGAGACAAAGGATAAAGGGCAAACCAATGCAACAGTGATACTCACAAGACACTATGTTGGAAATTAACTTTACAACTTGTGGTGGGGGAGTCAGGGGAGGAAAAGTGGGAGAAAACTAGGGAAGGGATAATAATGTCTGACATGAAATGTACTCATAACCTTACTTATGTGACTTATGTAACCCCTCTGTACATTACCTTTACAATAAAGTTAAATTTAATTAAAAAAGAACAGGAGCAAATAAAGAGATACAAGTGTGAGTAGAGAAATTGTTGTAACTCATTCTTGCATACAAATTCTGTCAGAGCTGGAAGGGAGAGGCTGGGCTGGGCAGGGGGTCAAGTCTGTAAACCCATGGGCTATGGCTCTCAGAGGACAGGGACTCAGCCTCAGTGTCCCTGCCCAAATAGAGACACAGGGTCATGTCTGTTCAAGGCCACTGCCTCTCCCTCTCCATATAACAGGAGTCCTCTTCTGATCAGCCTGCTTTGGAAAACTGCTTGCACCTGGCCTGGAAGAACACAATTAAAAGATGCCGTAAAAATTGACAGATCCCCAGTGCGGAGGGCTGAAAATACATTACAATTCCGATCGAACTATAAATAAAGCCCCTAAATTAAATAAATCTCACACAATTATGGATTAAAACATGTTTAGTGTTAATGGCCTTGCACATGGACCCTGACTCCCGAAATTGTTGCTGAGGCTGCATGGCTGGGGGATTGCATCATAATTAACATCAGGCCATCCCACGAGGGACTGCTTGAGGTTCAACTCTGGGCCTTAAGGAGGAGAGGAGGGGACCCATGAGGCCCCTCTGTCTGCATGCTCTCCAGCTCCTTCTTGGGGGTCACTGGCTTTTCCTTGAAAGAATCTGACCTGGACATGGCTGTGACCGCTCAGGGCCTCTCACTTCTGGCTCCTCCACATGTTACATCTCATAAATGTCCATATGCACTGAATAAATAGTCCACCACCAAACAGGATTATTGAAGAAATATTTGCATGGCTCTGTTATTTGCTCACTCCTTGCCTGTAGCTTTGATGTCCTTAACATTTTAATATAAATCACCAGCAATAATATTGTATGTTAGAATGCACAAACTCTCCTATAGATTCTCTCAAACTTCAATGAAGTTGGTACCATCCTGAATGACAACTAGAATTATAATTCTAGCTTTCTAGCTACACCAAAATAAGGAAAAGGTACTAACATTTAATAAACCTTAGAAAAGAAATGCAAGGAGTCTATGGCTTTCAGTCAAGACAATTTCTTCCATTTAGCTGAGACTCAGCAGATAGAAAGAGGCATTGAGCCCTGCATTGTGCTCCCCTGGAGCAAGAGAACAAAGCAGTAGATAAAAGCCAGGGCCCTGGAGTCAGGCTTGGGGTCCACTCCCAATTCTACAGGTCCTTGTTCACATGCTTATCTGTGTTTCAGGTTGTCCAATGCCAAAGGGAGATGGTACAAGTGACCTTTTGCTCCCTGATTCAACCAACAACAGATGAAAATTTTTTCATTGCCTCTGTATTAAACATATTTAGACTTTTTCATCTTTATTCCTGACAAATGTTTACATAGGGTTTACATTGTTCTAGGCATTATAAGCAATCTATAGATTTTAAAGTATAGAGGATTAGCCTCTACACTCTGACATTTTATATAAGGGACTAGATTTTGGAGTCCTATAGGTGTCTTAAAACCAATTTTCTGCTGATACTGGGGCATATTGGCACTTGCCTTTTGGCAATGGGATTCTGGCACACCCTCAGCCTTTTTAATGTTGGCCACTATTGTGATTGTAGAATTGCAAGTGGCACTCTGGCTTCTGGGCTCTCACTGAGAGCCCTTTCTTGGTCCACTGGAATAACTGAGTAACCAGCAGCAACAGAGCTGGTTGGAGTAGCCTGCAAGAAGGAGCAGCCTGTGCAAGGCAGACACTCTACTTTGTCACCTGTATCAGGCTGCCTGCAGCTAGAGAGAGGAGTAACAAGGATTCACTGACAGGGGTGGGGGTGGGATTCAGTGGAGGAAACAGGAAAAGGACTTAATCCTGACACCAGCAACATAGCAACTGCGTTCAGTAAGTGTTGGTTCTTTAGCTCCCCTCTCCTCTCCTCCCTTCTCTTCCCTTTCCCTTCCCTCCAGGCATCTCCCAGTTGTCCTAACAAATCCCACAGGGCTTTTCTATCAGACTCTGGGGACAATGGATGCTCTCTGGCTGGAAGGGCTACTTGCGGGAGGCTGAGCCCCACTGAGCAATGGCCTTCCATATCCAACAGGCACTGCCAAAGGCCCCTCAGCTGCCTTAAGGTAGAGAAAGTCCTTATCCAGCAATGGTTAATCCTGCGTCAGGCCCCCTCTCTCAGTCCCAGTTTGGCCTCTGACCATGTTGTTGTCTGGTTAATATTTTAAAAATGCAGATCTTTCCTTGTCGCTCTATTGCTTTAAAAATATATCAATGGGTCCCACTTAGGATAAAGCTCCTTAACAGTGTTTACAAAAGAGGGTAATCGATCTTTTTAATCTCTACACTTTGCTCTTGCCTGCCTTTCAGTCATATTGACCTTCTTTAGGTCCTCTGACTCACCATGCCCTTTTCTGCTCCTCATGGGCCTGTGCACTCTTCCCTGGTCTTCAATTTCCCTTCTGCTCTCTTGATGAGCTTTGCCTGGCCAAACTTAAGGACCCAAAGCTGCATCCTGGAGTGGCCTTCCCTATCCCCACTCACTGGAGTGAGTACTCCTCCTGTGGGCTTTCTCAGTGGCTTGCTCCACCCCAACCATAGTTCCCAAGTAGTTCAGTGGGCTCACCCATTTACATGACTGCCCACTTACTACTTGTTCCTAGACACCTTTCCTGAGGGCAGGGATTCCCTTTCCTTTGTTTACTGCACTATCCTCCATAGAGCACAGCACGTAACTCAGAGTAACACATAGGAAATACTGGCTGAATGAATGAATGAATGGAGTGAGTTGTTCTTTCCCTGTTCCTTGCTCACCTGTGCTTATTTCCTGGCATCATGACAGATACGGTGATGAAAGAAGTTTATGTAACTTCCAATCAAGAACCAGATCTGAAGGTTCCACAGGTCTAAAGGCTTTCTGTCTTGTTTATCATATTACAGATACATTGCACACAGCCAGATAGATGGAGATGGAGACAGATATAGATCAAGATCGGTTACAAGGATTGGATGGTTAGATATGTCTGAAGTTCCACGGCAATGGGCAGAATGAGCTTCATGAAAGAACTAAAGCTGCCGTCCACAGTCCACAAGGGGAATTTCCTCAGAGAAATGTGGGCTTGCCCCTAAAACCTTACAAGTGATCAGATCAGTGCTGCTGAAATGGATTCAGGATCCATCTCCTCACTGAAAGTAAACTAAGTAAAGAATTGAATCATATCTATAGCATTCTTTCCGAAAAAAACCATGGATGAGCAAGTGATTGAATAACCGAGGACTGTAAATTAGCCAAACCAACACCTAAGACTGAGCCTCACTCCTGAAGACTAAGAGCAAGGGCTACAGTGAAATCTCCAGGCTCTGCCTCCTACCTCAGCTAGTCTCTTTGGGCCACAGGTCTTTTCCCCTTGGTGCCTCTTCTAGTTGTCAACTACAGATAACTAGCACATACTGTTTTGAGGCCTTCCGCCCAGATCATCACTTCAGAATCACTTCAGACTACAGGACACCTGCAGATACCATATACTCCTGAAGGACAGCTTGTCTCTTAATGAACTGCAAAGAGTATAGAAAACAGTCGTTTCATACTGAGAGGAACATTACTCAATCCCACCCACGTATCCAGAAGCCCTTCCCCAGGGGGCCAAAGGAAGCCAGAGCAGCTCATCTTCAGCTCAGGCGCATGAGTGTGGCCATGTGCTTGTATGGGACTGATTTCCACTCAGTCAGTCAGTGTTAGAGCATATGGTTGTTAAATATTTTGACTATCAACATTGGAGAGAGGTTAGACTCCCTTGGGCCAGTGTGGTTTAAGCAGAGTAGCCATTTAAAATATACTCGACAGCTTAGATAGTCAAAGGTGTCTAAGACAAAATCCATTCCATCAATCCAACATGGAAGTGGGGAAATAGTCACACCCTGGTGTGGCAAAGGTTGTTTCATTAGGTTAATGCTGCAGAAATCCTTCTGGAAGGATGCCTGATGGGAGGGAGTTTCCTCATAATTGATCAAAGTTGCAGAGAAGTGGTAAAAATCCATGGAGACTGTTGCTTGCAAAAGTGGGAACTCGAATTGGAAACATATTAGAAAACTCTGAATGCTGAAGCTGGAAGAACACTCCCCATTACTGAATCCTATTTGGGATAACACTGGCTATATAGCACTTTCCTAGAAAAGGGGCTGGCTACTCAAGATGTGCATTTTGAGTTTTCTGAGATAGCATACTGTGAATAAAAGGGAATAGTAGGGAGGAAACACACACACACACACACACACACACACACACACACACAGAAGATGAAATTGAATATCCACTATTGTTGCTCCTGAAATACATTGGCCAAATGCAGTCACAGGTATGAATTTATAGTTATCTTGATCTTTTGTCTTTTAGCTCTTGGTGATAAACAGGCTAGTGGTACCCAGAATTCCAAACAGATCTCCATAAGATGATTTTTATTTAATCAACACTATTCTAGATAGTGCTGTGAAGGAATTTTACAAATGCAACCTAGTTTGTCAATCAGTTTATCTAAAAATAGAGAGCATGGTGGATTCCCGATGTGGGCCTGCTCTAATCACATGAACCTGAAAAAACTGAGAAACTTCACCAGTGGTATAGTGTTGTGATGAAAGGGGCAAATAAAGGACAGCTAAAGAAAAGAAGAAAAATCAGATTTTGAAGTATGTGTGGAGCTTAGTCATCTCTGTATTTGAAGATGGGAGAAGAGAGACATAGCCAAAAAATTCAGCATCTCTAAAAGCTGACAAGGACTTTAGTCCTACAACTTGATGGAACTGAATTCTGCCAATAACCTGAATGAGCCTGGAAGAAGATTTTCTGGTAAATAAGACATCCCTGCCACCATTTTGATTTTAGCTTGATGAGACCTTGTTGGACTTCTGACTTGCAGAAGGTTGCAGTCATAAGATTTTGTGTTGTTTTAGCTGCCAAATGTGTGATGATCTGTTATAGCAACAGGAAATAAATATATCACCTCTTCCAAACTTTGAGTGTGGTCCAGGCTAATGGCTTCAGTCTCCTGTGCCCTGATCAGAACATTTAGCCTACCTAAAGATGGACAGCTTTCATTTACTGCACAGCATAGCCTGTCCCTTCTGTCACATCAGAGTCTGGAATAATACCTCATTTTGGCTCTACATAAAGTCCTCCTTTATGATGAGGTTTCTGACCACCTAGATGTCAGGAGTGGAAGCAACAAAAATATTTCCCCTCTTGTCCATTTTCATTTTTAATCTCTCTCCAAAACAAGGGGCTCCTGGAAGGCTGAGAGCCCTTTCCTTTGTCATCAGGTGGAAAGAAGTCAAAGGCCCTAGGAGGATGCTGAAGGTAGTAAACCTTCCGCTACTAAGATTCTGTTCCTTCTGTTGATTTGGGGAAAGTTTGCAGCGACAATGTGAGTCTGTGCTGAATGGCTCTGATGCCTCTGTGGATCCAAGGAAACAGAAAGAGAAGCAGCCAGAAGCCTGTTCAGTATTCACACCTGCATTTCTTCCCTGAACAGAAAAACAAGTTGACATGTCCCTCAGTTTTGACCTTCAGATCCATTTGAATTTAGCTTGCTGCAATCAGCAATTACCAAATGACTACTGTTTTTCTCTTTTAGTGAACTGAGTACTAGATGTGGATGTTGAACTTAAAACCCCAAACAAATCCCATATGAACTTGGTTTAAGTTTGAAAAGCCAGACCAGAGTGAGTAAATATCCATTAGATCTATCCCTTTGCTGTCTGGTCTTTGGTCTCAGTTTTAAGCTGTTTAAGTCATTCTAACGGGAGTTGTGCTTCTTAATGTGTGTGTCTTGGATTGCTCGTATAGGTAACAAGAGCTCTGTGCTTGTCTCCCAGCTTCTGTTACAGGGGAGTGATTTTTCTAGAGCCAGTTGGGTCCCTATATTCTGTAAAGATTGAATAGAAAATTCATGTGGTTTCTTTTTCTCTCTAGTCCAGTTTTCTTTGGAGAGTGAAGGTGATATTTTGAGATATAAGCAGAGATAAGTAATTCATCTGTAGCTTTACTGTGTGTGTGTGTGTGTGTGTGTGTGTGTGTGTGTGTGTGTGTGTGTTTTGGGATAGGTTGAGGGATGGGCGAATTATCAGATAAATGAACACTTCACTTTGTGGAGTGAAATCTCTGAAATCCTGATTGTGGCCTAAAGCCTACCTGGACTGCCTTGAACTGTTTTTTTGTTTTGTTTTGTTTTAACAAACACAACTTATCACTACTATCCCCTCTTTAAAAGAGAATTCAGAACATTCTTTTTTTTTCTCCAGCTACATATTGTTCCACAGTATGATGTGTCATAGTATTTTAGCCATCTCTCTTTTACTGTTATTATATAGGTAATGTACAGATAGATTACAGTTACGTAAGTCAGGTAATGTGTACATTTCTTTTGGAACAGCGTCACCTCTTCCCTCCTTTTCTCCCAGTTTTTCCCTCCCAATCCCACTCCCCCACAAGTTGTATAGTTCATTTTCACAACGGTGTCTAGTATCACTGATACATTTGTCCAACCTTTGTCCCACCGTTTCTGTGTTCCTTATTACTCTCTCCCAAACAGATAAACTTAGGTACAAGACAAGGTACAGAAATTAACAACAGCAATAAAGGAGAGGGAAAAAAACCAAAGCAACAACAAAAACCATCTTGTTTCCATTTCTTAGAGTTCATAAATCTACAAGTTAACATATTGGATGTTAAAAGACAAAAAAATGCACTTGGACTTGGTAAATGATACAGGACTCTAGACATTCAGTCAGACAAAATAAGATTTTTAGGAGAGAATCACAAATGCTCAAAAAACTATGTGCATATGATCATATAAAATGAGATTTAGCCATGTCTTGATGAGACACTTCAGTTATATATATTTTTGCTACTGCTTTGCATGTAATAAAGACCCTTATATGTGAAAATTTTCATATCTTTTATCTGTTTCCCTAGGACAGATTCCTGGCCTAAGGCCCTGGGTTGTTAATGCCTTAAAAGAATTGTATTTCTTCATGGTCTTCTGGAAAAATAGAACCATCTGACCATCTCACCACAGAACGTGGGATTGGCCATGTCCACATTGTGCAGTGTTGAGTGCTAAGGAATACTTCTAAGTCTTTGCTGATACAATAGCAGAGGAAGGTGAAGAGAAGGTTTCTCCTCATTGTGTGTGTTGTCTTTTGCCTATAAATCAATGATGAGGTGGAATTTTATAAACATACCTATTAGCTGCTAGTATTGCTTTCTTTATGGTGCTGGCTATTTTTAAATTGAGTTAATATTGTTCCTGATAATGATGATAGTAGCAGTTATCTGATATCAGTGAGGAAAATTGGTCCTTGTGTTTACTTATGATGATTTTTAGTGTACAGAAGAGAACATTCAATTTTAAATTGAAGTAAAGATTTCTTCTTTTGTATTTCTTGCTGCACTGTTATGTTTAGACATTCTTTCTTCTCCAGAGATTATTAGTTGTTTACTTTTCATAATTATTTTCAGCTAGGCTCAGGTGGCTAGTGCCCATGAACCTAGCTCCTAAGAGGCTGAGATCTGAGGCTTTCAGTTCAAAGCCAGCATGAGCAAGAAAACCCAGAAGACTATTTCCAATTAACCACCAAAAAATCAGAAGTGGAGCTGTGATTCAAAGTAGTAAGGTGCTAACCTTAAGTGAAAAAGCTCAGGGGCAGTGCCCAGGCCCCGAGTTCAAGCCCCAGGACTAAAACAACCACACACAAAAAAATCCCTAATTATTTTCATATGCTTAACTTTAATTCAATTAGAATTTACTTCTGTTAATAACTTAACTTGAAAATCTTCCCTCCAAAGTCTTTTTATTTTTGAAGTTATTTCTTTTTCAGAAGGCCATTATCTTTTTTTGCATGGTGTCAAAAGCAATCAACAATTATTAAACAAGTGTAATAGAAATGGAAGGTGCCTATGAATATCATGGCATTTTTACCAATGCCCACTCAACAAGTTGGTATAGAACCATACAGAGGTGTTTTAAAGAAAGAAGAAAGAAAGAAACTGGTGAGTTTCGTTTTTCCTAGCCACATTGATAGCATGTCCTGCTATGCTGATACATAGAAACTTATCTATTTATTTTTCCTTTATTATCAAAGTGAAGTACAGAGAGAGGGGTTACAGTTTCATATGTAAGGCAGTGAGTACATTTCTTGCAAACTTGTCACATCCTCCCTCATTTTTCCCCTGCCTCCCCCCTCCCCCTTTCCTTCTCCACCCCCCCCCGAGAAATTTATTTTTTAAAAAGCAGTTACTTGTCTTCTTTCCATAATCCCAATCCTCCAAGCAGAAACGCACCCAACAGGCAAGGCAGGGTGAAGGAGAGTGAATCTGGGGGATGAAAAGAGCAGCTTCATTGATGCTCCTTATCACCTCTTCTTGTTAAAAAAAAAAAAAAAAGTGACAGTGTGAAGGCCGTGCTCTGCACATGGGGGCTGTGCGTGAGAGGCACCTTCACACTATCGGCATCACAGCGGTGGTGTTTCCATACAAGTTCCTGGCACATGGAGTTCATGGTCTCATTCAAACAGAAGCAGAGCTGCCTGAGGATTTTCTGACTTAAAGGAAGTAGTCTGAGCAATTGTGTTCTGAGCACATCAGTGTGTGTTCGACATGGAAAGACTGGGTGGGTTGGTGACAGCCCGATTTTGAGTCTGGTTCTGCCTAGGGTTTATGCTAAGCCTATACTATGTACACTGTGTGTGGTGGAACAGCAGGCATTTTCGATGTCATGGTTTAGTGAAGTGTCAATCATCCAAGAGCCTCCAGCCACAATGGTCTGCCCCAACAGTCTTCCTTTGACCCACCACTTCTGTGGGAAGCTGGAAGGTAATGGTGAAGGTTTGGAGCAGTCCATTTGATGGGTTTCTGCTTTCTTGTCTTAATGCTACACTTCCAAGACCAAGAACGCAACTTTTGTGAGTGGAAGGTAAATAGCATTTACTGTTCTGGGGTTAATTTAATTTTCTTTTCTTTTTCTGTAAAATACTTAAGAGGATTTGTATCTAGAATCAGTACTTGGCAGTGGTGTTACCAGTACAGCCACAAATCTTTCCTTTTTATTTTATTTTATTTTTTATTGACAAACTGATATACAGAGCGGTTACAGTTTCATACATTAGGTATTGGATACATTTCTTGTACTGTTTGTTACCTCCTCCCTCATTCCCCCCTCCCCCTCCCCCTTTCCTTTTCCCCCCATGAGTTGTTTAGTTCATTTACACCAAACAGTTTTGCAAGTATTGCTTTTTGTAATCGTTTGTCTTTTTTACGCTGTGTCTCTCAATTTTGGTATTCCCTTTCAGTTTCCTAGTTCTAATACCTGTATACACAGTTTCCAATGTACTCAGGATACAGAGATAGTACAGGTACGACCACAGAAAGGGGATACAAGAGGATCATCAATAATAGACGCTACATTTTCTTTTTTTTCTTTTTTTTTTTTTTTTTGGCCAGTCCTGGGCCTTGGACTCAGGGCCTAAGCACTGTCCCTGGCTTCTTCCCGCTCAAGGCTAGCACTCTGCCACTTGAGCCACAGCGCCGCTTCTGGCCGTTTTCTGTATATGTGGTGCTGGAATCGAATCTAGGGCCTCGGGTATACCGAGGCAGGCACTCTTGCCACTAGGCTATATCCCCAGCCCAAGACGCTACATTTTCACATCACATGTTGAAAGTAATTACAACTGTGATATAACAGTCGTTTCCATAACATGGAGTTCATTTCACTTAGCATCATCTTTTGTGATCATAAGGGTATAGCTATTGGGCTATTGTGATCCTCTGCTGAGCCACAACTCTTTCTACACACTGATCCTCTGGTTTTTCTTCCAGCCACCCTGGTCTCTGTTATCTTCCTACTCTGAAGCTCTTCTGTTTGGAGCACTTACTGCTTGTGGTACACACACCGCCTCCTTTATGTGCTCTCTCCTCTGATCCCTGACAAATTTTTAGTTCCCCAGAGACATTGTTCAATAAGCCTTCCTTTCCCCCAAAGGAAATAGGTCTCTTCAAGGGTCAGTACATGATTGCTTTTGGCTAAAGCTGCTAGAGAGCTGACAACTGGGTCTTCAAAATACAGCATAACATGAATGTACAAAAAAATCAATGGTGATATTGGAGGGAAAGGAAAAAAAACCAATATGCTAGTGTTTGTTTCATCAGATAAATCATTGGGAAAATGGAACAAACTTGTTGAAGAGGCTCTCCCTCTATCTTGTTATAGGGACATGTGCAAATAGAGAAACTGAACTTGTTCTGTGTAGTTAGCAGTTTAATTTTTTTTTTCCTGTTCTCCAGAGCTTAGACAAACTGTTTCCACAGTGGTTCTAGGTAAATGGTGAGACTGGGGACCAGGTGTTAATCAGTGGCCAGTAAAGGCATGTTAGCTTGGCAGGGGGTCTGGTGGTCCTGAGGGTGACTGTGGAGTAGACTGAAGAATGCTAGAGTTTTCCCCGGCCTGGAATGGCTGATGAATTTACTTGGATGGAACTTGACACTGCCTCCCCCTTCACATTTGATCATTTATGTTCACTTAGGATCTGGCTCCAAACTGTTCTTTGAAATTCTTCTCTTGTCCTCTGTTCTCCCTCCCCATACCTCCCCTGATCCCTCATACTTATCTGCCCTGAAAATCTTTCCTCCTCACATGCCCATAGCTGTAGTGATTGTCTCATCCTAAAAGGTTTACAGGCAACTCTTAGACATTCAGGTGTAGAGAACTGCTTTCCCAAGTGACCTCAAAGCCCTTCTTTCATGTTCTATTTGGCTGACATCATTCCCATTTTCTCTGCTGGACCCTCCTTACCTTTCTGGCTACTCTTCTGGTAGACTTCTGAGCAGAGTCCTGAGTCCCTTCTCTGTGCTTTCTGTTCTCTCCCTAAATGATCACATTTAGGCACATGATTATTCAACGTCATCACCATCAACCTGAAGATGACTTCCGAGTTTGTCTCTTCAACCTGAACTCGCCCTGGCCCTAGACTTGAATTAAGAGCATCTCGTCTAGTTGTCACTGAGATACTAGCTGCAAGTCTACCTCAATTTGTTCCCAGTGACCTATTCAATTCACCTGTCCAACCTGCTCCCCATCTCAGAAGAAGCGGTCCATAAATATTCATCTGTTCAGGTCTAAAGCTCTGACCACACATCACTGATGCCTCTTTCACATCCCTTCTGCTCCACAGACACACCTCAGACTATGCTTTCAAGTAGTCCCAGGATTCTACTACTTAGTATGCCTGCTACTGCTAAGTCCATCATTTCTTACCCACCTTATCTTCCCACTTCCTCTATTCCAGGCTATTTTCCACCTTTCTCCCCACCTTAGGGACTCTGGTTCTTGTTCCCTTCAGTTCCCTCTCTGGCCCATGTCTCCATCTCTCTGGCTAAGTCACCTTAGCCCCTGGCTCTTCATTGAACATGCCAAGTGTGCGCCTGTTTCAAGAACTTTGTACATGGTTTCTACTTTTCCTCAATTTTGACACCTCAATGAGGTCTTTCATGATTATTCCTATTCAAAGAAGCAACTCCTCTTCCATTTCCTCCACTTGCTTTATTTTTCTTCATAGCATTTTCCTGAAATTATATATTCACCTGCTTAATTGCTTCTGCCCACTCTCCTAGAAGGATGCCAGTGCTCCATGGGCAAAGTTTTGTCTACTGTAGTTACTACTATACTGACAGGCACATGGTAGGTCCCTAGTATATTTGATGGATATATGATTTCCTGAGTGAACTCATTTCTCAGCCTGCTGATGTAATTGATTTTGGAATGTGTGTTTTTCTCTTTTTCCTTCACCAACTATTGGTGAACAGAGGCATTAATTATTATTTTGAAGGTTCCCCAACAACTGGAAGGCTGGTCTGAGCTCATGAGAAGTAAGTGTTTCAAGGCAAACACGTTCCAGTGTCATCTGGGATTCTCTTGAAGGCTTTGTAACATTGGACTGTTGCTTTCAGAGGAAGATGGTAAATCTGTAGAGACACAATTAGGCATAGGTATTGTCTCAGAAATGGCAAACATTCTTACCTCTCGCAATGGCTCAGGGCTGCCTTCCAATAATGACACCAACAAGAAATCATAAAGCAACTAAATTAACACAAGAGGGAGGCCTGCTGAATCTTTCCCCCTTCCCAGCCAGGGTGGTGGCACTAGCAAAGCCACTCTGAAGGAGCTGTGGTTGCCCCCAAGTATGAAGCAGCCTTCTGGAAGGAGGAATTACCATCCAGAATCCACCCTTGGGGGTAAGTCAGGGATGACCAGGATCAAGAAGAGTCTGCATTTGGGGAAGATGGTCACACCAAGGCGCTTCCAGCCCAGCACCTCACCAGCTACCAGCAGACTGGCCCAAGTCTCTCATTTATTTTGCAGTTAACCCCAGTTACCATTTCACTTCTCCATGCTGACCTTGCTCTACCAGCTAAACACCAAGCTATAAATCTTAGTCAGGACTTCTAGGCATGGGGCACCTAAACAATCCTGACGCTGATTCCTTAAGAAAACTCATTTCTTGTAATGTGAGCCCTGCCGAGGACGGCCATGTCAACTTATTAGACTTTTTACTTGGCCGTATTGATTCTGCTTACCCCGATGCAGCCCGTAATGCTGCCTAATGTTATTGACGAGCCATCAGTCTTGCGCAGAAGTGTGGGGCTTGCAGCTCTCTTGGAACCACAAAAACCTGGTGGTGGACAGTGATGGAGAGCAGGCGGGGGATGAAGGGGAGCTCTTGGGCCAGCCCTGTGCAGGCCCAAGGTGCATTAATGAAAGACATACGCTCAGTGGTGGGAGACAAATGTACCTCTCCCAGAAGCCATTTATTTATGAAATAATTATGAATGCATAGTTGAATCATGGATTTTCATTACCATGTGTGCTCCAACACTCTTTCTTGGTTGATATTTTGATGGAAATGAAGTGCTGTTGGTTTCAGGATGGGGTGATGAGGGGCGATAGGGCCAGGGGACAGCTGCAGGCAGGAATCCTGAGATACTTCCTATCCATCCACCCTATCCCTGATAAGGCCCCCCCCCCCCATTTGTTGAGGAAATGCATCCAAGCTGCACCCAGCCCTGTCTCCAGATGGAATTCAGGGCTGATTTATTCTCAGAAGGGCCCAAGTGCTCAAACTCAGTCTGCAACTGAGAGGCCCCTCGGAAGGAGGGCAGCCCTCATGAGCTGAGGTGTGCTGGGATGGGAGGGGACATGTATAAACAGCCAAAGGAAATAGAACACAGGCCTCTCCACACCATCAACATCCAGCCTTTCAGAGGGAAGGAACTTTGGACTCTGCCTCCTCATCTTCTATCAAAGCCAGGAGTGGAAGGATGGCCTTGATCCCCAACTCCCACCCTTGCTCTGTCAACAGGGGAGCCTCGGGGACCATTTATTGT
Source organism: Perognathus longimembris pacificus (assembly GCF_023159225.1). NCBI lineage: Eukaryota > Metazoa > Chordata > Mammalia > Rodentia > Heteromyidae > Perognathus > Perognathus longimembris. The sequence goes on along the minus strand of NC_063161.1, from coordinate 117,066,403 downwards.
GTCTTGTATTGGGCATGTCTATAGTTCTGAATCCACTACAAATTCCATTGCGGGGATAGTGGGAACAAATGTAAATAAAAGGCTGATGTCAGGCTTTATCTCTGCATTTACATTGGGAAGCAGAGCAGAACCAGGTCAGTCCTGGGAAAACTTAAGGGGATAACTTCTAGAAGTAGGCTGTGGTATTGTTTCCTGCAGATGGCTGGAGAAGCACATGAGCACACAGGCATTCCTGTAGTTTGAGGTATCAGCATCCCATCCATTTTGTTTTGCCATCACCTACTTTAACTCTCTCACCTATATCACTTCATATGTTTGCCCTCCCCTGGGCTGACACCTCCAGAGAACTGAGACAGCTCAGGGAAATTTCCAGTCTTAGCGCACAGTCACTACTTCTGAAGTGTTTGCTAAGTAAATGAAGATATCTGTTCCCATATATGCTACCTCCAATTTGCTGTTCTACTTTTAAAAGTCTTCTTGTGCTGGATTCAGTGGCTCAAGCCTTTAATCCTAGCTACTTAGAAGACAAAGATTGGGAGGATTATGGTTAAAGATCAGTACCAACAAAAAGTGAGATTCATGGCCCCCATCTCAATCAAGAAGATAAGTGTGGTGGTGCACACTTGTCATTCATATATAGGAAGCCATAGGTGGAGGATCATGGTCTAAAGCCAGTCCTAGGTAAAAACTCAAAACCATAACTAGGAAAAAATAACAATAAAGCTAAAATAGGGCTAGGGACATGGCTCAAGTGGTAGAACTGTAGCCGAGAAATCCTAAGACTCTGAGTTCAAACCTAATTACTTTAAAAAAAAAAAGTGTAGTTGGTTGGTTAAATCTGATGGGTTAAAATTATCCTTTTGATAGATGTGACTCATCTTCATCTTCGGGCAATAGTCAAGGTTATCATAAAACACCAGAATTCTTTCCTCCAAAAGTATAACCAGAGCCTTCAAAGTATAAAACAGAGCCAGTGGAGCTAGTTTAAAGACAAATAAATGAGATCATAGTGAGCTGAGGGAATCAGGGATAAGCAAACTTGTCCAGGGCTCTGGTTCTGTGGCGAGACAGATGGGCAGGCATGATGGAACGAACAAAAGTGATTGGAGGGCAGCACCACCTCAGCCCCTTTGTATAACTGGGGTCGTAGGTCAGGGGGCAGCCTACTCCAGAGGTTCCAATGTGTCAGGTCTAGCTGCTTGACCTAATTATTCTGATTAAAGTTATGAATGTGATAAGCAGAGAACGGGAGATTTTATTAACATATCAACCTGTGGGAGGGAAATGGGGATATACATTTCAGCCCATCCACTGGGTACCAAAATAAGCTTTAGGGTTAAATAGAAGAAGAATTGAGACAGAGGTGAATAATTTACATAGTCAAGTCCTGGTCAAAGCTGTGGCCCTGTTGATCATTATCTCAGACATGGTCAGGCCAGGTCTTGTCATGAACCTGGGAAGTAGTTTCTACTGTTGTCACAAGATGTTTATCCCTTGCTTCTATCATTCTTGGAATCCAAGCCTGCTGTAGGTGAGAACGATTCAGAGCAAAGAAGATATAAGCAAAGTTGAAGCAGGGGTGCTGAGTTTTTCTCTGGTTTCTTGATACCCTCAGCACGTTTGCAAGCCCAGGTCGGTGCTTTTAGCAAAAGCAATTTCGAAGTCCCTGTTGTGCTTGTTTCCTTCATACACACATTCATAGAAACATTCACACATTTAAACACACACTAATGAACACTAAAACATACACTCACATAGACATACATTAAACACACTCACACATAAACACACACACACAGCTGTCTTAAGAGAAGGAAGGAAAATACGCAGAGCTTGACTTTACCCATTCAGAGGGGGATCTCAGGCTGATTTCCAACAGCAGTGCCCCAGTTGTCCTGCCTCTGTTTCTCTTCCATGCAGGTCTCATCTTCTGAGTCAAACCATAAGGAAGAATGGCTTTGTCTGACCAGTGGCTTCAGGGATCAATTGCTAGTGGTCCTTTGGTTTCTCGATTCCTTCACATGTAAAATAAAGATGATATACAATTTGTCTCAGAGATTTGTTGAGAAGATTAAGTGATTTAATGGATGTAAATACTTGGATTGGTGCCTTGCACAAAATAAGCACTCAAATTTGACAATGGTTCATTCTTACAACAGCCATGCAAGGGAAATATTTTTTAGGTGAAGAAATTAAGACACAAAGACAAATAATTTAACTCAAGTCCCTTACTTGTCAACCCTTCTCTCAGAGCAGGAGTCCCTTCCAGCCATGCTGCATCTGGTTTGTTGGCATTTCTATTTTCTCTCAATTTACTGATGCCAATGGCACCTACTAGGCCCCTACTAAGCAATTGATCTTGTTCCAAGTCATTCACACCCCTGTTTTCACCTTCTGTAAATGTTTCTTTTCTACAGATTCACTACGACTGTGAGGTCAAGGATGAGCCTGGTTTCAAGTGCTCTGTGCAGCCCAGAGGTGATGACTTTGGCCATCAAGGTTGGGTGAGGTGTGCAGAGCTTGGTAGCCTTGGGGGAGCTAGCTATGTCCTAAAGGGAAGGGATTTAGAAAACAGATACAGTCAATATGAGCCATTAATAGGAGCTGTGAGCCTGCCCCATTCTTCAAGGTAATGACCTCCCCCAGGACAAGGAGCGTGACTGCTTAATCACCTCCCGGGACTCATGGGCACATTTGTCTTTAATGGGCCTTTTAGCTAATGGCAGCAAAACTAAGAACTTTCGAACTCTGATTTTCTTCCTTATGAAGTTAATTTTTTCCAATTGAAGAAAAAGAATATCCAAAAAAAATACTAATGTTTTAAAGTTTACATAGGGGAATGGCTAGTGGAATATAAACATAATAAATGAACACGAATGTTGACTCACTTGCCCAGTGGGTGATTACCAGACTGTTTTTTTTTTTTTACATTGCTTTATTATTATTATTATTTGCACTAGTACTGGGGCATGAATGCCGGGCCCCACGCTCTGGCATAGCTTTTTCCACTCAAAGCTGGCAATCTACCACTTGAGCCACGTCTCCATTTCCCACATTTTGCTGGTTAACTGAAAATCAGTGTCTCACAGACTTTCCTGCTCCAGCTGACTTCAAATCTCAATCCTCAAATCTCAGCCTGCTGAGTAGCTAGGCTCACTGGTATGTACCACCAGCCCCTGGCAAGATCACCAGTTTTCACTTCTCTATTCAAGCCTGACAAAATTAGCATAAGATTTTTTGCCTTTGGAAAGGAGCCAAGTCAAACATATATACAATGTATGTGTGTCTGAATCAGGGATGGGAAGGGGAACATCAAAATAGTGAGACAAATGGTAAAAGGCAAACCAATACAATAGCAATGCTTACAAGACAATATGTTGTAAACCAACTGTGGGGGAGGGGATTGGGGAGGAGGGAGTGTGGGAGAAAAATGGGGGGGAGGTAACAAGTTTGACAAGAAAAGTACTCACTACCTTAGGTATGTAACTGTAATCCCTCTGTACGTCACCTTGACAATAAAAATTAAATTAAAAAAAAAAGGAAGGACGCAAATCAGTACCAGAAAACATTTAGACAGAGGGTGAGACTGTGAGGAGACAAACTAGGGAACTTCACTGAGCAGAGTGATGGCCAAAGTGAGCTTGGAGGCAGCCTGGAAGTGGAGGAACTTCTGCCTGAAGCCGTGGGGAGGGTGATTCACATGGGTGGGTGCAACGTCATATTCATCAGGAAACAACCATGAGAGAGGCCCTGCTAAGGCTGGGTCACTAGTAACAGGCAGTTCCAGAGGATTTGTTGTGTCTGTTGTTGACATGACATAGTGCTTGAATGGCTGCAGATGGCTCTGTCCCTGTACTCCAAGTGTTGACAATGTTGGTGAAGTGAGACTGAAATGCCTGAAATCATTCCATAGCCACCAAAGGCAGAATTTATGTCTAAATGGAGCACATTTGGGATAGTCTGAGGAAAGAGAAGTCAGTCTGTGATCATCCAGGCATAAATGCAGAGCCCTTGGATGGATGGCAGTGATGACAGAGGGAAAGGAACAGAAGCCCATAAGGGACAAATCCATAAATCTTAAGAACCTGGAAATGAGAGCAAGGGCTCTAGGCACTGGTGAGTCTGCAGTATGGGCCAGAGTTACTCTAATCCCTGCTAGTGCCGAGAGAAATATAGATGTTAGGAGGGAAAATTGACTGGGCTAGTGCCAAGTCACAAGAATGAAACTTCTTGGTTTGATTTGGTTATCAGATACCAAGGGGAAATTTACTGGATGCAGCCCTTCACTGGCCTAGGGAAGATCATTGAGTTGGGACATGGGGTTACTAAGAGTCCAGGGCCATAAGACCAAGAGTAACAAACAGCAGGTAGAACAGCAGTAGAGCCAGGGAAGGGAATCAAGGGGAAGAAAAGGAGGTGAGGTTTCAGGGGAAATTTATGTGCTCAGTAAGGGAACTTGCTCTGGAAGCTGTGGAAGGCTAAGAATTAGGAAGTGACTATGTGGTTTGAAGGTCTGGCTTTTTGCTGTAGACCTTTGAGAGAGCATTTCCATTAGAGTTCTGTGGTAGAGACCTATAAGAGAAGACTTTAAAGAGACAGTGGAATGGGACAAACTAGAAGCAAGAGATGATCACTTCTAGACCAAAAGGCTTAGTCCTGAAAAGGAAGTGATGTCTGAGTCATTGGGGGTCAAGGAAAGCCCTTCACATTGGGAACAAATGTTTCTTATTTGCATCCAATGGAAGTGAACATGAAGAGAGAAGAATATGAGGGAATAAGACTGAGACTAAGCAATGACAAAAAAGGAGACAGGGAGACAAAGGAAAAGAGGGAGGGAGGGAGGGAGGGAGGGAGGGAGGGAGGGAGGGAGGGAGGGAAGGAGGGAGGGAAGGAGGGAGGAAGGAAGGAAGGAAGGAAGGAAGGAAGGAAGGAAGGAAGGAAGGAAGGAAGGAAAAAGGCAACTATAGAGTGTGACCTCATTAGTAGAGGAGACGTAGAAAGGACTCAGTAGGGCTGATGGCAAGAGATCAGAGGATGAAACTTCTTGAACAATATGACCACGACTTTTTCAAAACTGAAAGATCAAGCCAACTGCACGCAGGAAATTCCAAATAAGTGGAAGGTTGGTTGACAATAGAAGAGAAACTGAAACTTTCTCCTTCCCCTAGAGTTAGGAAGTATGGGAAGTTAGGAAGTTAGGGATGCTGCTAAAAATCTCTTTGAAGAGAGAGTCTTGGCTTAGAGCTCCCGGTTGGATGGAAGAAGCAGTACAATGTGTTGAATGGAGGAGGAAGATGGAATTGCCATTAGAAGCCGCTAGAGAGGAAGGGTACTCCAGAGGAGGAGTACTTCCAGAATGACCCCACCCATTGACCCAAATGTCAGAGTGACCCCATTACCTTCTTACCTTCCTGGGCAGTCTGAACACTTTCTTACAGCACCTATAAGCTGACATGTCCAGAAGAGTGGGAAATAGAAGCCACTGTAGCATTTCTCAGCAGAGCCTGTGGGAGCAAAGCAGGGGTCTGTGAGGTTCCCTTAGGAGGAAGGAGCTATCTTCATAGCTATAGCCTCTAGATACCAACCCAGGCTTGGTATAGGCACAGAGACAAATGGCGTCATATGAAGTGCTAAAATGATGGCAAACAAGCAGCTTCAGAGAACTTTGTGCATGATTATTCTAATCAGTGAGATTAGGCTTATACCTATCAAAGCCCTAGGTCTAACAACCAAGGCATCCCTGTCTGCCAATACTAGGGGGCCTGGGCTGAGAAGAGGCAGTATTTTCTAATGGGAACAGAAGCTCAGTGCGGATAATGATATTAGCAGCATTGATGGAGCATACTGATTTAGGTCTTCTGCATATAATTCATTGATCTTACAACTCAGTAAAATACATACCATTATTATCCTTGTCCTTCAGATAAATAATTGGAGGCGCCAAGATGTAAAGGACTTGCTTGAGGACGCAAATCCCATACATGGACCGAGTGTGGAGCCGGGCGATCAATGTTTCTGAGATGACTAATGTCAGAGCACTCTCTAAATGTCAACACTCAGAAGAGGTGGATGAACTGGGCCTCTCTTTGGGTGATTAGCCTGGGTTACTTTTAGGATACTGTTATTACAATAAAATAACAATGAATGATTTCGCTAGGATTTCTTGTGTCCTTTTTCTGCCCCCCTACCCTCCCCACCTGTATTTCCTGAATGGAGGAATACACAAATATAGAGATGAATTTCAATAAAAAGAGTAAATGGATCATTATATTTTGTTCCTCACCCATCAGATGCACGAATTTCATGAACTGTTTGAAGCAAAGCAAAACAATGAAGTTATCACTAGAAAAGCTGGGGAACAGGGGCTTCCTCCAATCTGCCTTCTTCCTTGGACAGCACCTTCCATCACTGTTCCCCTTTCAGCTCCAGGACAAATCCAGTTCAATACCTGCTGCAGGCCAAACAGGAAGGACTCAGAAGTGTCCCAGCTCAATCCTCTCTCCTTCATGTCTGTGCTGAGTCCCTTCCTTTCCTCCACTGACACAGATCTTTTGTCTACTGTTTTCTTTCCTGTGTTTGCCTCTGTGCCCTGGCCGAGCCTTTCATTATCTCTTATCTGTGCAATTGTAATAGCCTCTGAACAGATAGAAGCAGGGGATTTACAGTCAGACGGAACTGAATTTGATCTTGACTCTACTACTTATTTGCAGTTTAACCCTTGGGCAAATGTCTGGATCTCTTGGACTTCAATTTCCTTATCTTCACAGTTTGGAAATAACACCTTACTGCACAGATATGTGAGGATGGAATGAAAGAGTCCACATCAAGTGCCTACCACAGGGTCATCCAGATGCTATTAGGACTCAAGGAATTTATTATGATTATGATTATGATTATTATATCACCCACCTAGACATTGTTGCCAGTTTAATATTCCCCAAATGCAATTCTGATCATGCAGGAAGGTGTCATCTCTTATTCTTCAAAACCACAGTTACCAGTAAAGCCTGTTTGTATGGAGAACTACCTAACTCACTTTTCCCAGTTTGAATGCCAGAATCTTGAGTGGAAGTCAGCTAGCTCCTGATCATCCCACTCAATTTCTCTATAAATGTACCTGTAGAAATAATCAAACTTACAAAACAATACAAGGGTTTGTTAACTATGGTTGAACCCACCCAATGGAATGAGACCAATGTATGTTTCATTGCTTGGTTAGGTTATGCATACCTCTATGAAAGGATAAGTCCTCCCCCTGATTATAGTTCTGGCCATTTGCCACCTTCAATTAGGCATATCATTTTATATTCATTGCCTTTGGGAAATAGCCTAGGAAGAAGAGGAGGTTTCACTAGCGGTTGAGTTCATTGAGCCCCTTTGTTGAAAGAAAGACCTGGTTGACAAGTGATAAAGGGCAAATTGAGGATACTGAGCATACTGTGGGGTCGAGATTTGCTTGAGGAGGCTGTTTCTCACTCTCCACTCCACACAATCTTCCCATCCACTGATCTATGTCAGCTGTACTCCCAGAGATCTGCTAGCTCTTCTCCCTCCCTTCCCTCTCCAGAGATTTTCCTTCCCAGCTGTAAGAATGCGCTTGACCAACCCATAGGAAAGATGATTTTGTGCACTCTGAGATGCCCCAAAACATTTGACTTAACTCCTTATGAACTACACTCCAGACCTCCTTGAGACCAATATGGGTTTGTGTGTATCCTGTCTTAACTGTCTCACCAAGGCGAGAACGATTCCCCTCTAAAGAATAAAGTTATGCTGGAGACATGGCCATTAAAGATGGGAGAAATTCCTGATACCCGTGGAAATTAATGTCAATATGTGATGATAACATAGAAGTTAAATGTAGTAATTGATTAAAGGAGACACTTTTCCTTTTTTACTTGGGGACCTCTTTCCCATGCCTTTCTACTTGTCAGAATTTCTGTAGTGAGGGTGGGTGCCAGGAATAGAGCTGATCCAGTCAGCTGAGACATATAGTTAGAGGTTCAGAGATCTTAGGGAAAATTCTGTAGTAGACTGTTGCACAGAATGTGGCCTCCAACACTTCCTGCTTCTTGATGTCCCTAGTGTAGACCTGTTCCATGTAAACTCTTGACTTGTCCAACATGGGACTTGCTTGCCTAATGAGATATTAGCAAATAGATTGCCAGCGGAGACAAGCGCTTGTATAATTGATTTCTTCTTAGGTCCTTCTTTAGAAGCCAGGATGACTGGAGAAAGAGAGGTCATGTGAAGGAAACTCAAGACACACTAGCTCTCAGCTGGCACCTAAGTGAGCTCTTCATGGACATTTCTCCAGCAGAGTATCCAGCTGCATGAAGCTACCTAAGAGACCACAGAATAAGTACACAAAGCAGGATGGAATTTTACCCACTTCTGCCATGTTGCAGAATCAAACACAAATGGCATTGGAAACCCTTTTTCTTTTTAATTTTAAGATATTGTGTTACACAGTTAAAGAGAACTGGAGTTCCTTCTAGTGGATATTCTTCTATCTGCTTGCAGGGATTTCCCACGGGGTAGAGACCTTGAGCTTATTCAGTTTGAACACTATATGCTCAGCCCTGACAGCCTATATAATAGATGTCTAATAAATATTTGTGGAATTCCTGACATAAATTGACATGCATTATCATGGTCGATTTTCTGGTGTTCCTCTCCCTTCTAAACCATGAGCTCCCTAGCCTCAAAGCTTCCATTTATTGTTGATGAATGGCTGACAATGTTCTATGAAATTTATATGTGTAATTGCATAGTAAGTAGGACTTTGGCTATTGTGTGTGGAATTTTGGTTGACTGAAAGCTGAGAGCAATGAGCATTAAATGCCAAACTAGACCCAGACAGTTTGAGTTCAAATCTTGACTGAGCTACATAATTGCTGTGAGGTGTTGGCTAAGTCCCTTATAATCTGCACCTTCATTATAGTAAACCCTTGGAATCCACAGTTCTGGAGTTCTGAGGAGCAACCATTCAGGGTAACCTGCAGATGCACAGTACTGTATTGTGGATGCCTTATTCATTTTCCCTGTAAACTGTCCAACATGCCATGTCTCACATTTATACCCTATCACTTACCTTAACTTTGAACTTGCTTTTTTTGGCACCGTTTGAATTCTTGGGAGGTATATTTTCATAAAATTTAGGGCAGGGAAATACTCAGTAGATCATACAACCTTCTTTGACCACAGTTCCATGTTCTTAAATGCTTTTGGGGAAGGATGCTGCTTCTTACCCACTTGCATTCCTGATGAATAGCCTTGTTCCCAGCACACAGGACATGTTCCATCCCTGATCCACATATACCTTCACCACAGTTAAATCCCCGCCCCACCCCCACCCCCAGGATTGGCAAAGCAGGCTTTGTTAGAGACAAATAAATAGCACTCCATTCTAAACCAGAGCTTTATTGTCCAGGCAGACTAGAAAGGACAATTGCCCTTTTCTTTGGCTTGTCCTGGGTTCTTCTGACCCATATCCCACTCCTATCCCACCCTCAATGTGAGCATGCCCTAGTGACCCATGATAATGAACACTGTACCTGACAGATGGACACCCCAGCTTTACCCATTTTCCTTGAAGTTGTTTGGCATCAGGAAGTATCCCTGATGGCCTAAATGACTTGAAAAAAAAAAGTAACTAGTATGCCCATGTTTGTTTCTTTTCTTTCTCTCTCCAACAGAAGCCATTAGATGGACTCAGAGAGTGTCTCAGGTGGTTGCTTTGGGGGCCTACAATGTGGTCTTTAGTGATTTACTTTCTTCACAAGGAAGGCAGGAAGGAGGGAAGGCAGGAAGGCAGAAGCTAGGGTGAGTAGCCCTGAATAGAGAGGGGCCAGGATTCCCAGCACCCTTGGCTTGGGTGTGTTCTGCACTTACATTGGACTGTGGGCGTGCCTGTTGTTCTGGGAATTCACTTCATTTCAAACAAAAGCTCAAAGCCACACACTGAGAAGATGGTCTCTGGAGGTTTGTGAAAACTGCTCAATTTCCCTGAGCTCCCCCCAGAGTTGCCCCACCCCAATTTCACTTGCTGTTAGCAAAGTATTTTTACAGATATCCTTTCACTGCACCCTCCCCTCCAAGTAGATGGAAAAGAATCATTATCTTTATTTTACAGAGTTCTCAGAGGCTCATCATGATTACAGTGTGCTTGCCTGGGGTCAAGGAGACATAGGTGATGGAATTCTGGCCCAGTTCTGCAATGCACCTCCTTTTCAAATGGGGTGGCCAGGCCTGGCCACTCCCAAGGTCACCTCTAATTCTCCATTACATCCGGGGCTGGATCAGAGCCTCATTTTCTCTAGAAGGGTGCTTAGTTCCCTGTGAATATTATACATGAGGTTGGTTTGCACAATTCCATTATTTTCAATTTCTGTTCTAGTAGATCTTAGAATTTAACCCAGCAATATAGCTTATAGAAATCTAATTTTAGAGAATAATCAGATCTATAGATGTATGTCTGTAGTGTTATTCACAAAAGCAACTCATAGCCTGAATATACCAATTTACTTTTTGAAGTAAAATAGGAATTAAAAACATTTTAGTACAGTTCTTAAAAACTCAGAGTAGAAAATGAATGAATGACAGGCAAAGATCATCATAATCCATTGTTAATTACACAAAATAGGTGACATAGAAAGTAGTTTAAGATTGTCCCATTTTGTATTAACTAATATTTATATTGACATACATATGCTGACAAATATCCATAAGACTATATATCAGAAGGCTAATGGCAGCTATTGTAATTGGGAAGATTCTGTATGACTTTTATTTCCTTCTTTGGTTACCTATGGGTTTTAAAGTGCTCTCTACATTGAAAACAAATAATTTTTGTAACATGACAAAATTAGAATAGCAAGACTGATTGGATCTTTCTGATCAGTTGTTAATTCAGTCATTCAGTTATTTTTGTTGATGTGTTAAGTACTGTAGAGTCAGAAATGATTTTAGAATTCTCTCTGCTTTCCTAGGCCATCTTCTGTTTTCACAGTCCCAGGGCTGTCCCTTTAGAAGGAAGCCAATATTAACTGAGTATTTACTCTGCACTACCCATTATTTTTACACAGGCTTTATTCATTTAGTTTTCAATGTGATACAAGGGAGGCACTATAATTTCTATTTCAAAGACAGGGAAACTGAGATTTAAGAGGTTGTTGATTGACTAGAATTGTGCAGCTAGGTAGTTGTGCAATTCAGTTCTGGACACAGGTGTATCTGAATCCATTACCCCTATTTATAAGCCTTGACTGTCTTTCTCTGGAATCTTGTTCCCTAGCAGAATATAAGTATGATGTCTGCAGGACTTGAGGAGGTGACTGAATTATCAAGAGCAAAATTAATGAATGGCTTTCCTCAGTTCTCTATCACTCAGGGAAACAAAACCAAAAAGAAGGTACAGTGACTCACACTGTACCTGCTGGCAAGCAGCTGGCTTTCCCCACCTACTTCCCATGAATCCTGTGTTCAGACTCCATGCTGCTACTGATCAGGACTAAGGAGTCAGAGTTGCCACAGTGGAACAGAAAACATGGCCTGAAAAAGGAAATTTTAAGTTGGCATTTGAAATTTTGAAATCCAAATAAAAAAAAAAACCTTCAAAAAAAAAAAAAAAGAAAATCCACCAATGCCTAGAACTTTGGTGCATCAGATATTCTCTTTGTATTGTGCAAAGGGAAGCTTTCTGCAGCCTGGGCTAGTGTTTTCAGTTGGTGGTGCAGAAAATGCTCCTGGGCACTCCCTTGAAAAACTAAATCAACATTATTTTAATTTGTGTTCTCAGCTTCCTCAATCATAATGGAGGAGAAGGTGCAAAGCTGAGATGGAGCATATTTCTCTTACAAGTTAAGTTAACATGCATATGCAGGGGATGACTCTGAGCTCACTCAATACCACAGCCCAGAGCTTTATAGAACTCTATTGATCTTAGTTAAAGCTGTTTAATTTTTTTAGCTTTAATTTTCTTTCCTTATTTGCTCATTAAGTTGAGATAGGGAAGGGGAGGGAGACTGATGGCAGGCAATACTCCTTGGATTTAAGGTTGGATTGAGGAACCAAAGAAGCCAGTCTGACCTTAGCCATGAGCTTTGTGCATTTGGTGTCATTTTATCGCCAGTGGCTTGGGGGGATGGGATGATCAGAGAGAAAGGGGAAATACCTCCCACATACACATTCTCTGCTATGAATACTCAGAATGCGGACCCTGTGTAGATCCCAGAGGCAATGCTGAAATGGATCTGATGTACATAGGACCCACAGCCCCATGTGCCAGAAACACATGAACCCAAGCTATAACAGACATGTGCCAGGGTATCATTTGAGCTTCATTTCTTCTGGTGTAGGAGGGGCAAAAGAATGAAAGCATCATGTCCTCTACTAAAAGCTGACCCTATAGGATCAGCAGGGACTTAGGTGGGATGTATTCAGAAGGAAAAATCATGCTGGTGTGTGGACAGAAAACATGGCAGGTGGCAAAAGGGCAAAGTTTCAGTAAGTTTGCCCTACTTCTTGCATGCTGTCCTTTCTGGGCCAGGTGAGAGGAATTCTGAAAGAGTGGCCCATGCACATGTGGATTGGTAATCAAGTTCTCATGTTTGGGAGCTGGGAGGAGGACGGGATCCAGCTTCTCTGAGCCCTCTGGGGTAAACGTGTGGAACCTGCTTAGCTGGTGGCAGAGGACAGTTGTACACCCATGGTGTGTTGTAGTAGAAAGGTTTGTGGTGGCGAGGACTACCAGAGATGGAGGACTGGGTTCACTTCCTATTTGCTTGGTACTTTGGAAGTCCTTGGTACTGTGTAAGATCCAAATTAGAGCCCAAGGGCAGCCAAATCATCATAAGTGACATCAGTTGAGCTAAGGACAGGGCAGGCACTGTAATGAGTTCTTCACATGTGTTATTTTCATGAATCCCTCTAAGGTTGGCTTCATTATCATCCCCTTTTTATAGGTGACAATAATGATACAGACAAAGGTTAAAGATCTTATCCAAGGTCTGATGGGTGGAAAGTAGCAGAGGCAGCTTTTGAACCCTGTCATATATTGACTCCAGGACTCTTTGTCTTCAAGCATTTTGCCCATGCCTACTTCTGCCAAACCTCTGGTCTAGAAGTACCTCCTTATTAACCCCTATTTATTATTAGCATACTTTTTTTAGGAGGAAAAAAGAATTAAATGGCATATTATATATACTCTAGTGTTATGGATCAAATTTATATCTGGTGCAAAAGTAGAATCAAGAGAAGGCTGTAAGAATTTAGAAACCAAACAGTTTATTTCTGATGAAGAAAAAAGAGAGAAGTAAGATTTGGGGTTGGTTGGTTTTTATGGACAGAATGACAGAAAATTAGACAAGTTCTTGAGGACAGTGAGCAGATACTGTGGCATGGGATATGAAGTGGTAGAAGATGGGAAAGGATGCTGTGTTCAGATAATAAATGATTAAGGAACTAGACTATGCTGAAGGTCAGGAGTAGCCCACATGTTTTGTTTCATGGACTGTGTGGGTTTGGCTGTGGCTGTCAGAAGTAGTTTTTGGCTGAAGGATATACATGGTTAATGAGAAGGGGTTGCAAGTAGCTATGTCAAACATAGCCTGAGATTTACCAATCTTATTGGGTTTACTGGGGCTTAACAGAGGGACTCCAAAGATGACAGCAAGGTTCAACCCTCATAGAAGAGGCATATTCCAACTTCTTACCAAATTCTTGATAGATCCTTTTATGTTTTCCATTATTCCGTCTCCCTGTCTCACAACATCAGTCTTTTTTTTAAATGCCTGAAAGTAGTGAGAGCAACTATATATGGTTAGGGCTCTGGTTGTTTATGCTTCTGGTCCAGAATTGCTCACAGTCTAATCTATTCTTCAGAACCCTGGAAGGCATGATAGAATGTCTCATCCTAGCCCATACCTGGGGACTTAAAGCCCATTCCCAAACTTCAGAAGTCTTTCTACATCACAGTGTTTGTGATGGGGATAAAAGGAAGTAGCTCATTTGAAAATGCCATGACAACTAAAGCATGCCTTCCAGACTGAATACAATATTATATCAAATCAAATGTGCTATGGGTTGTAAGACATCCTATCATTTTACATACCATGCTACCAAGGAAAGTAAGTGTGCTGCCATCTACAACGCCCCAGCCACTGTCAATCACATTCTGTTCTCAGAGATGTTATGTTGGGAAAACAGAAACCTAGCATCAATGAAGTTTAGTAGATGACAAAGATCAGGGTCCCGTTATCAACTCCTATTTACATAAGCTTAAAATGCATTTGCTTGGATTACAGCTCAAATCCTTAAAGCATGTAACCCTATATTTTAAAACAAGTCAAGTTATGAAACACAAAAATTAGATCTCTTATTCTCACCTTATAACTCAAAGTTGGAGACACAGATTTTAAGGAGAGATTGTCCCAATTTACAATGATTATAAAAACACTAGGTTTACTGGCTCAGATATAACTGGCTCTAAATCATATGTGCTGCCAAACAGTCCTGATTAAACACTTGCTAGAAAATTTCAGGGTCAAGGAGTTCTGTGATTCTGTTGTGTGACACAGTGAAGCTGTGCTAGATGTTAGATAGGAGCTAGACATGGTAGAATGTGAGGCAGCTTGGGCCAGGGGGAATTTGTTCCTCTTCTCCATTCATTATTTGTACACTTTTGGTTTTTGTCAGTGATGGAGCTTGTACTCTGGGCCTGGAGGCTGTCCCTGAGCTCTTCAGCTCAAGGCTAATGCTCTACCACTTGAGCTGCAGTGCCATTTCTGGTTTCCTGGTGGTTAGTTGGAGTTAAGAGTCTTACAGACTTTCCTGCCTGGGCTGGCTTTGAACCACAATCCTTGGATCTCAGCCTTCTGAGTAGCTATGATTACAGGCATGAGCCACAGACACCTGGTTTATTTGTATGTTTCTTGAAAATAAGCTATCACATCAAACTACCTGCCAAGCAAACATGCCCTCTTTGGGGAATGCATATGAAGGACTCCCAGAGGAAACTCAAGAGAGTTGGTTTACTTGAGTTGCAAGCTTTTAGTGAATGATTTTTGGGAAGAGTAGAAGATTTCAAGTAACAGAAAAGATATTTCTCTCGCAATGTGGGGATTATGAAAATCCTAAGAGATGCTTTAGATAGAAGGAAGGATGGGGAAACTTTTGTTCTGCTAAGGGTCATTTGGATATGTATAACATTACTTAAGGGCCATACAAAATTATCAATACAGGGAGACAGCTGCAGACAGTCCATATATATTAATAACACACGTGGCTGTCCCATTATGTGCCAAATGATTTCATAGGTCTTACACAGCTTGTGGGTTAAAAGTTTCCCATCCTTGAGAGTACCTGGAGCCATGATGTTTCCAGGTCTACTTTTCTGTAGACATCACCTCCTCCTGTATAAAAGCTTCCTAACCATAGATAGCTGAGAACATAGCTACTAACAACTCCCCAGGTGCTCAAATGACAGTGTCATCTTCAAGGAGGAACAGAAACTCTCTACCTCCAGCTTAGAAATCTCAAGAAAGAATCTAAGCGGCCCAGTTTGAATCATGTGCTACCTCTAAGCCAATCAATTGTGGCCAAAGGACTGGAGTACTATGGTTTTATATCTCAACTACAAATAGAGTATTTGTGGGAGGAGGAAGCAAACTTTCTAAAAGGTGTGGACCAGTATCTCAGAAAAAGGGAAGTGTTTTGGTGACAAATACTAATGCACTTCAATCATTATATTTACTCTTACAAAAGACCATTCATAAAATGGAAAAGAAAAGACCTTAGAGACATAGCTGATAACAAGATGATCTTACCAATCTAAGTGTCAGACTAACATAGACTTCTTAACCAATATTAGGATACTGGAGTCTCCAAGAAACCAAGGTAATGTTTTTGATGAGTGTTAAAATGCTTTCCCATAGAGGACATATTCTAAAAGGATTTTGTGTCCACTCTACAGAAGAAAATTTCTAACTTCAAGATACTGTTACTTGAAAACTTAGTCAAAGTCTATTTGTAGAAGAATGAGGTGTGTACAGGTTGTATTTCTCAGAAGGGGATATTATTTCACTATCCCAACCTGAAAATAGACCTTGAAAGCTTTTTAGGAAACCCAGTGACTTGTGTGTTCTTGACTGAAGACTGAGCCTCCTCTGCTTATTGGAAACAGCTATGAGACACATCACTCTGAACAGGGTACTGCTAAAGGTAGAGTTTATTATTTATGGGGACTCTCAGGAGAAATGTGTC
This sequence comes from Perognathus longimembris pacificus, assembly GCF_023159225.1. Lineage (NCBI taxonomy): Eukaryota > Metazoa > Chordata > Mammalia > Rodentia > Heteromyidae > Perognathus > Perognathus longimembris. The sequence continues at coordinate 117,050,140 of NC_063161.1, read as the reverse complement.
ACAGTACCAAGAATGACTGTTTTTTGTTCTTCTAAACAACTGAAATAATCTTACTTTAGATTTACAGATGCTAAATTTTATGATCTTTAATATTTTCCTTTTCTTGGTAACTTCCAGGAACTGAAAGAACCCAATTGATCACCCACGCATTTATAGTCTAACTTTTTAGCAAATGAATCATCTCTACCTATCCTACTTCCTTGGACTTATCTTTCCATTGCCTTAAATTTAAAATGTATGCCAGAACTGTTTAATGGTAAGTCAACTAGAAATGTGAAAGATAAGCAAGTATTTGAACTTGGGTTCAGAAGTGTTGATGTCTCTTTCAGGCAGAAATCATTTTCATGGGGTTGAGGAAGAAGTATTGTACTCCTCTGCAACCCAGCCAGTATCACAGGGATTTCCTTCACAGGTTATCCTTTTGCTAGGACACTAAAACTCATCTGCTTATGTTTTTTAGTTACAAACTACATTGTGAATACGATTTCTTCCTTCCATTTTTGGCCATGGAAACAGTAAGTTATATTGGAAAGTACATACACTTCCTCCTGATGATGAAATCCAAAAGAGAATTCAATTTCATCCTTTAAAATATTATTCTATGTTCAAAAATGTCTCTAAGCGTTTGCAAATCTGTAATGGCTGGGAGATTTCAGTTAATGACAAATCTCAGATATTTAGCCCCAGGCATCTAAAATTCCAGCAATAATGATAACAAAGATAAAGCATTATTTGCCATAACTATCCATAGAAATGACTTTTATAAATACATGATGAGTGATTCTCCCCCTACGCTCGCCATGGTTGGGGGTTAGATTGAGATGATGCCCAAGTCAGCCAGACTTAAACATGAAAAATCAAATCATCTAAATGAGCCGCTCATTTCTCAACTAGAGGATGTAGCCAATACTCCTCTGGGAGCCTGGCTGGTCTTTGCAGTCATTTGTTGCCATTCCTCATGTCTCTTCTGGGAATATTTCTGCGTGTATGTGGTGGTGTACATACACACGTATGCTGTTTTCTCTGAAGTTTCTCCTAAGTCCCAGTAAGCAGGCAAACTTCTCCATTGCAATCCGTATCATGTTCTCTGCATGCAGGTCCATATTTTGGCTGAAATGATGACTATAAATATTTAACATCCTAAAAGCTGTGGCTTTCCAGCCTCAACCATCCGATGGGAGACAATGATGCACGCATTAATTTACAACCCACTTTGAGTTCAAGCCGATCGATGATATTTCATAAGATAGGAAACCAGACGGTACGATTTTGGTGGGGAGAGGAAAAGAACAGAGGATGGATTAAAGATCTAAAGACCAGATTCTGAAAGGGGGAGAATGGAAAGTGCATTGTGGTTTGGTGTGTGTGTGTGTGTGTGTGTGTGTGTGTGTGTGTGTGTGTGTGTGTGTGAATGTGCTGGTATTGGGGCTTGAACTTGGTCTGGGAGCTGTCCCTTAGCTTTTTTGCTCAAGGCTGGCACTCTTGAGCCACAGCTCCACTTCCGGCTTTTTGCTGGTTAATCAGAATTTTGAGGCTCATGAACTTTCCCACCCACGTTATCTTCAAACTGAAATCTTCAGATCTCAGCCTCCTAAGTAGCTAGAATGAAGGTGCGAGCCACTAGTACCCAGCTATTTGTTTTATTCTTAATCTTGACAAAGTTTTCTTATTCTTAAACTGAAGAAATTCATGGTAGCATTAAGATGATATGAAAGGATCTTTTAGATTCACTCTATGCCCCCACTCTTTGTTTGTCTTTCACACACACACACACACACACACACACACACACACACGCCCCTATATAGTAGAGGATGTCTACATAAGAGGTATTGCTGCCTAACAGTTAACAGCAAGTTATAGGGAAGGCTTTGTCCACCAAAGCTGAACACTGCATCTATGTGGATTTGACCCAGTCAAGCAAAGGTGATGCTTTGAAAAATGGCCCCCCACTTGACATTTACATGACACTAAATGATCTGTTTAAATGTCATTATTTAAGTGATTGCTTTTCCAGCTTGCCAACAGTCTAATTCTCATCAATTTCACCTTTAATCTCGAAGAGAAATGATAACCAATAAAGGGAAGCAAAAGAAGGAAAACAACCCACAGCAACCCTGTGAGCTTATGTTCCAGGGCGATTCTCCATTCAGAGTGTTTTCTGCCAATGAGAATTTGACATGTTAAGGGTTGAAGAGAAATAATTTTTTCTTTTTCAGCTGGGACTATAGAAAAATTGTTCACTAATAAAATATTTACATTTAAATTATACAAATAGTAAAATAGGATCTGTTAAAATACATCAATATAAATTCAATCACATGAAAGTAATTATATATCTAGACAGTCATATGTGAACCAACCATTTGTATTCTAGATAATTCAGTGACTATTGATTAAAAAAAAATTTTGTACGTGTAATATCATGCTCCTACATTCAAAAGAATCAAAATTCTGATGTTCAGCAATTTTCACCTTCAAAGACCTTTATCAATGTAGCTAATTAAAGCTCTGGTGTCACTGCCTAGCTCCCCTGGTGAGGTCCAGATGCTAGATGCTGAGCTCAGGGTTAGCAGCCCAGAGCCACCCTCTTGTGGGGTGGATTCCTTTCTGTTCTCCTTCTTCCCAGGAAGAAATCTTTAACTGGAGGAAAATAGCAGCAGAGCTGCAGACCTAAGTAATGTGTCAGAGTTAGGGCATGTGAAGAATCTAGACTTGGAGATTCATAGGAATCTCCATTTTCCACAAACATAGTTGATAATTTGGACTTATTTGAAGAAAGATGACTACAACAACTAGCAAGACTGTGGGGGAAATGTATTGGGTCATGCACCTAAAAATTTTTAGTGGAAGGATAGTTGTTAGGTTACCTTTAATCTAATGGCCCTGATGATGTTCTAAGAGCTGGCTTTTCTGCATTTCACTGGTTTGTCTTTGGGAGCTAAGGGGTTGATATCATCTTCAGGCTACTCAGAGGGTTCCCCTTAGCCATTTCTCCTCTGGTGATAATGGGTCTGTGGCTCTACACCTTCATGCCTTCCCTCTAGGCGCAGGGAGAGGATCTTCTGAGTCTCTTTTCTTCCTATTTCTGGTACTGGGAGATAGGATAATCTTTGTAACCTAAATGCACATGGCTCACCTCTGGAATTGGGAGTGCAACCATTTCTACCCACATAGGATAAGAAGAGAAGAGAAGGGAAGGGAAGGGAAGGGAAGGGAAGGGAAGGGAAGGGAAGGGAAGGGAAGGGAAGGGAAGGGAAGGGAAGGGAAGGGAAGGGAAGGGAAGGGAAGGGAAGGGAAGGGAAGGGAAGAGAAATAACAATCTAAAAGGAAAATCAAGGTACCACTGAGGAGGTAAATGGAGGCTGTGGATGCAGACAGCAAATGCTCACTACACCAGCATTTCTTTTGTAGTCATGTGTTTTACTAGACATCTTGGTTTTATTTTCCCTTTTTTACAAAAGTCACCTGAGGAAGTCAATGGTGAAATTCACTGTGGTTGTGGGCTGGATTAAGTCTCATATGAGCCTTTGATCTTCATCTCCAAGTACTGGTTCTATGTCTTTGGAATAAGAGGCTGGCCCTGCTGGCAGACACCTGGCACACAGACTGCCACTCTCCCCTAGGTCCTGTGGCAGACATCATCAATCAATCACAGGACTTTTTTCCTGTGCATGCCAGATGTGGCCCCAGAGACCTCCTTGAAACAGTCCCCTAGACAGCCCCACCAATGTATGTATTGGTGTTGACAAGTGAGATAAAATGTATTTGCCATCCCTGGGAAGGAATGCACACTAGTGACCCACTCTTATGCATCTCACTTATATGTTAGGGCTCTTGGTAGAGCACTAACAAATACATACACATTCATGTACCTCAGGGTTTCTCAAATGTGGCTTGCAGATCTCTTGCATCACAGTCTCCATGTTTGTACTAAAATGTGGATTCCTGACACTTGCACTAGAGCTATAGAATCAGAGCAATAGTTGCACAAGTACCTTAGAAATGGTTTTCAAATCATATTTTCAAAGTAACAGTTTTAAAACATACAGTTCCTGAATTAGACCAAGAATGGTGTGGCTAAAGAGTTCCTAGATTTAGTAAAGTTAAAGAAATGCTCTGAGAAAGGTGTTAGCTGTCAGAGAAGTAACTGGGACTGGGCAAGATCATGTCCATGTGAGTGGCTGCTACCAGAGCAGCATAGATGACTTGGCCCTAGGGCACCCAAAGTTAGGAACAGTTGGGATTTTAGATGAGGAGAGCAGAGCCCTCTGGGAGAAAAATCTGACAGTAGCTAGAGATGAGAATGTGTAACAAGGGTCATGAACAGAGAGTCACTGAATTCAGTCCAACCTGGGAATAAGGACCTGAGAAACAATGTTAGAAAGATGGGATTTGTGTTTCATCGTGGAAGGTTTTGTGGGTCTGGCTTGAGTTTAGACTTTATATGTATTAGAGAATTAGTTTAAGCCAGGGAAAGATATGATACTGAAGTATTATTGAAAATGGAGAATCTGAGAATGCCATGAGAGAAGCACCAGAGTGGGAAAGGTGGTGGGTGGAGGGTGATAGAATGTTTCTGTAATCACACAGGTAAACAGCTGAGATGGAACCTTGACATGAAGGGAAACAAATGCAAGAGACTGAGTCATTGCTGGTTTGACAGTTTGGCTTGTCAAAGGTATATTAGTCAGGATGTTCTGGGCTGTGCTGAAATAATAAATTAAGCTTGAACATCAGTATTTAGCATAACAATTTTTCTGGCTGGTATTTTATACGTAAGATTGATTGGCAGGAGGCTCTGTTCCACTCAATCACTCAAATACCCAAGCTGAAATAGGCTCTGTTCTTTTTTTGGCTGAATCTTTCAAAATGTGTGACCAAAGGATGCTAAAGAAGAGAGAAAGAGGGGTAGTGGTAGTACAAGGACGTTGAATACTGGTATGATCAAAAGGTGATCAATATCATTCATCAACTAACTATATGATTAGTTGATGTGAACTAACCACGTGGTCCCAAGAACAGAATAAAGTCGAGACACTTGGGATATTTTTCTCAGCTATACTAGTGCAATTTCAAGCTCCCACCTAGACTCAGAAATAAAGAAGGCACATACCTGAGTTACCTATAAGAATAGGAAGCAGGACTGAGGGTGTGGCCTAGTGGTAAAGTGCTTGCCTAGCAATGCATGAAGCCCTGGGTTTGATTCCTTAGCACCACACACAGAGAAAAAGCCAGAAGTGGTGCTGTGGCTCAAGTGGTAGAGCCCTAGCCTTGGGCAAAAGAAGTTCAAGGACAGTGTCCAGGCTCTGAGTTCAAGCCCTATAAAGCCCCCCCAAAAAAGAATAGGAAGCAAACTAAAATGAGAATGAGAATGGACAATAAATTTTGTAACCCACCCAATCATTCCTGGGGTAGTATTATGATTACTAGGACATGGCCTTTAATCTTCTAGTGTTAGCCAAATGAGTGTCTGATAACCACATAAAACAGACTAAAATCAGTGTTCACACATACCTGAATTTCAACATACACATTTTTGTAAAAAACAAAAGCATAGACTCCAAATCTCAACCTATTTATCTCCTCAGAGGATTTTAAGAAATACACGTATTTTCATAATTTCTTCAGAAAAAATGCAACTCCTATTTTCTCTGCAAACTCCTTTAACCAAAGACATCTCCTATAGCCTGGGACACTTTTCCCTTCAAAATACACTCATGCTGTTAAACATACCCAAGCATCCAGGCAACAGATACTGACCATGGGCTCCGGAAGTCCCTGGCACTCTTCTAGGCACTGGGAATGTGATGATGGGGATGCTGGCCTTACAGTGGACTGGGGAGCAACAAAGATGCAGTATTTAGTACATCACTGGACTTTAACTTGGACTTTATACTCCAAGTCCTTTGTATGAACATGTCATCAAAAGGCGACTTGTTTTCCCCGTGCATCTTTCTGCTTTTTGTCACTGGCACCTTCTACAGCAATAACTTTTTTAACTTCTTTTTAAAAATTACTAATCTACTAAATTGTACTGACTGGCACATGAGACTGGGGTGCCTTGGGGTATATAAAGATAAACAAGGCTCTCCTCTTGTTTCGGAAGGGGCTTCTGATCTAATTCTTGGAGCCAGCCTGTTCTTTTCTGATGGTCCCCTGATTCCCATCTCTGATTTTTGTTCTAACAAAATTTCAGTGCACTGCAAAAGCCATTGGGAAACCATGCTTGAAGTCTGTTCAGAAAGGAGTTTTCTTTTGGCCCAGGTGAGGCAGGTAGGGACATGTTCAAGAATGAGGTGGGGGTGCCTTTCAGCCCCTCACTCCCATGAGAGCCGTTCTGTTCATTTAATAGTTGTGGTTCGAGGGCAAATCCAAAGCCATCTTCATTTTTGCTCCTGGGGACAGCGGCTCCAACAGAAAATACTTGGAGTCATTGGGGGCAGAAAATAGAAAGCTCTCTGGGAACAGTGTGCCTCTGATCCTGTTCCTTTTATGCCCCAGGAAAAGAAAAGAGGCCCAATGCAAAAACCCCTCCTGGGGCTTCCCAACCAGTTAAACATGAGGAAGAGAGAAAGGGTAAAAAAAATTCTAAATAAAAGCAAAGTCTTTGAAAAACTTCAAAGAAACATTTCTCCTGTTCAGAAGTCAGGAGCACATGTGGCTGGCGGTGAAAAGAGAAGCAGTGTCATCTGGGCAGAAATGTTCTCTTCAAATATGTCCTTTAAGAAAGGCAAGAAAGGAGAGCACAGGAGATAGCAAGGGGAGAAACACTGCAATGAGGGAAGGCAAGTTCAAGGAAAAAAGAAAAAAGGGAAAAAAACCCTAAATCTTGTAATGTTTTAGGAGGGCTTATTAGAGTGAAAATTAAGTGTCATACAGAGCTCTGCTTCAGTATTGATGGCTTTTATTCAAAGAGCCATCACCCTGTAAACTCACTTTAACAACTCCCTTCAGATGAAATATAAAAATTAAAGACATTTACAACACAGCTTAGTAGCAGATGTAGTCGTCCTGTTGGGGCTCAGATCAAATAGTGATGTAAACCCCAGAAGGATAACAGGTCTTATGAAAGAGTCCTTAACAACAGCCCCCCAAAGTCCTGGAGATCTTACAAAACATGTTTCCCATTCTCTTCCATTCTCAAGGGCCCCCTTCCTTTTCTCAGGCCCCCCCCCCCCCCGCCACCAATCTGCTAGATTCCTTTTCCCTCCTCATTCTTGTCTGAAGTTCTTATGAGTCACTCTACACTTAGCAACTGTACTCTTCCCCCTCCTCCCCCCAAAAAAATCTGGTTGGGCTTCTGATTATCTTCTCCATCTAGTCATTTTCTCCATTACCTGGGGGAATGCCAAGGTGAGGGTGGGCTGAAGAGCCTGGGAAAATGACTATAATGTCTAGAGAATGTAACTGAGGATTGAGGAGCCACCTTTATCTTGATCAACTCTTCCTGGTTTTCCCTTCTGCAATCTCCTGTTATCATCTACCCAGAGGAGCATGAAAGGAATTCCCAACTGGAAGGGTGAGTTGCCCAGTAGCACCAGTCAATAGGTGCATGACAAATGCATGTCCCAAATGTAGGTAAAGGACTCCTCCCCACTTTACCCTGTCCAAAGAAGATAGTCTTGAGGTTTTACTCTTGGTGCCATCTTCACCTACCTACCCACTCCCTTACTTTTCATTATTTCAAATAACATATTGTGTATCTCTGACATGTCAGGGACTAGGCAAAGTGTTGGAAACTTGGGCATAATGATCTTATTGTCTATGGTTATGATTCTCTTTGCTCTTGAGTTTGGCACATCCATAGGCTGGCTTGGAAAGAAAAAAAGGTGGGGGGGATAAAAATGGAGCTTTATCTAAGACTTTCTGATTATGAAGCCCAATTTCTCCATTGCTTTGGTCTTAAAAATGAAGCCATTTCCTGGCACCAGTAAATCACACCTATAATCTTAGCTACTCAAGAGGCTGAGAGCTGAGGATCACTATTCAAACCCAGCTTGGTGATTAAAGTCCACGAGACTCTTATCTCCAATTAAGCACTGCAAAGCTGGAAGTTGAAGTATGGCTCAAGTGCTAGAGCACTAACCTTGAGTACTAAAGCTCAGGGAAAACACATGGGGCCTGTGTGTCCCAGGACCAGCATTAAAACAAAGACACAAAAAAATGAAGTTAGTGACTTCTCTTGCCTCAGAGTGTATGAGATGACTCAAGTTGTCTTATAGGCCCAAATGTTTATCCCTCGGCTAGTCTTTTATGGCAGAGAATCTTTTAGCCAATGACTGGGTAGTGGTAGTGTTAGATGTTTGGCTGTAGCTTAGCCCTTGGACCAAGCAGAGGCTAGGAGGCTCAGAAATCAGAAAGAATCCAAAGGATCTTCTAGAATGAAGGAAATAGCCCTAACTTTGTAACAAGTTCTACTCTGTGGGAAGTTGGTTCCTGATTCCTTAGGAAAAAGGTAAGGGAGGGGAGTTCTCACCCAAACTGCTTACACTAAGGTCCATGAGGAAACTGTCCTAGAAAGCTCTGATACTAATAAGAGGCTAGAAACACTCTGGGGATAAGTGGGGTTACTAAGATCCTGCAATCTCGATTTTTTCCAACACTTAAGCCAACACTCACAATTTGAACTCATTCCCTCCCAGATCTCTTCTCTTCTGTTTTTGCCCAGGAGAGCTGAAACAACATTCATTTATGAATGTTGACTAGTCCATCCCCATTCCTCCCAGGCTTGATTGGATTTTGTTTCACACATGTTCTAATCTGAAAGGCAACAGTGAAAATCCACTGCTAAATTAGGAGGCCATATTGAGAGGTCTAATAATGAAGGCAAGTTCTCCCTACTGGAGCTCTTTAAGAAGTGATTTCAAAGGGAATTTCCCAGGTTGTGCTATAGCTCAGTGATAGAACATTTACCTAGTCTGTGAGAGCCTCTGAGTTTGATCCCCCAAGCACCACACCAAACAATTCTTCACACCTATATTTCTACTCATGATACTTCTTTTTTACTAATTTTGCAAAATATGAAATAATCAATTTTATTAGATGAACTCATTTACTAAAACATTAAAATATGAAAAAAGATACAACAGTCATAAAAATCACAATCTCAAACAATTAAAACACACAGCAGTGGTTCAAAACAATGAACTGTAGAATGAACCCCAAGATTTAATGTAAAAACACTGTACACACAAGTTTCAGACTTCTAGCTTCACTGAGTCCAGTATGGAATGTGCTTTATATTCTTCAGCTTCTTCTATGCTTCTTAGCACACACACGTGCACATAAACACAGATAGACCTAGTAGATCACTTCAGTGAGCCATTTTGGAACAGAGGAGGCAGCATTTACCTGTACAGATAAAAATGCAAGGTCTAATCTGTGGTGAAAAATGTGTGCTTATATAAAGAATCGAAGATAATAGTTACAGACTATGTCACAGGCGTAGGGTAATCTTCGATTAAATAATGATATTCAGATGACATTTCTTGGCAACTGGCAGACCAGCTGGAAAAATAAGTCAGAATTTCCATGGAGAATTGACTGTTTTGCCATCCAAAGCTGGCCAAGTACAAACAGCAAAGGATCTAAATACATAGGAATAAAAGATCCCAGCCTTACAAAAGGGTCCCTTTTCTCTACTCACAGATTATGTGCATACTAGTTTACAGATGTGTCTAAAGTACAGATGTGAATTTAGTATCTGTGGGTGTACAGTGGTCCATGCTCTTTCTCTGGGGATACCTGACCTTTGAAAACTTCTCTCTTAACACCTCATTTTTCAGACAAGGAAACTGAATTCAAGAGAGCTGGAGGGACTTGCCCAAGGTCACTCAGCAAGACGCGGATTCACTCTCATTTCAGTGTTCTTTCAAGTGCAATCTGATCCCACAGAGCTGACGGATAGAATGTGGAAGTGAGCATGTGGGATGCATGCATGTGTACAGGGGGTAGGGCCTGGGATTGGGGGTGTGAGGCGTATATGGGTGTGCAGCATGGGTGATGGGAAAATACACACTTTGGCTCCATAGAGACCTAGTCTTTTGTCAGTATTCCAGCAATAAAAAGATGAGGACCCTAAAGCAGGGCTATTTACGAAGATGTAGGTAAAGCCACAGGAAGCCCAAAAGGGGTTGCATGGGAATATATGGGAGCAATAGCAAGGAGGTGTGACTGTCCTTCTCTTGGTCACCGTGCCACTGAGTTCACACAATGGAAAACCAAATATCAGCACATTTAAGCTCAAATCTCAAGAAGCTTTGTTACTTCCTACTGCTGTGACTTGGTGCAAATGGTCTAATTCATGGACCATGCGTCTTATTTGTGAGGAGGTTATAATGGCACCTTCTTGAAAGGTGCAGTGACTGAAGTGTATAGCCCCACACTTTGTACCTAATACTCTGTTCCAGGTCCTTTTTCTCACAGCACAGAGTCCTTTTGGCAATGGAGCCAGAGCTACCTGGAGCTTTATGCTTCTACATTATGATTCAGCAATCCTGCTTCCCAAAATTAATGTCAAGGAACTAAGTAAGCCAATTAACAAAATTATAATATTGCTTCCCAATACCACTCTTAAAGTGTAAAAATTGGGAACAGCTTTACTGTCTGTATCCATCATGATTCTTATTTGTGAACAACGAAAACTGATTCTGGACAAGTCAAATATTATAGAAATTTGTTGACTGACAGATCACTGGGTGATTCACAATTGCCAAAAGAGGCCAGGGATTCTTGCCGAGGGAATATCTAACAATAGGATACTAACTAGTCAAACAAATTATAATTCTTACCCTCTAGGAGCTATATTAAATTTCTGTTGAGGAAAATATAGTAATGAACAAAGATATTTTAAAACAGGCATGGTATAAGTAGGAAAAATAGCTTGTCACCATAGAAAGAGGTCTGAAAAGGTATATACTAAAATATGAACCATGATTCTCCCTGGGTTATAGAAAAATTACTTTGTGTCTTTTACATTGTAAATGATATTCAACAGACACATAGCTTTTAGAATAAAAGTGAGATAGTTAAAACAAAAAATGAGTTTTGGAAATTTAGGACACACGGAAATCTTCAGTTTGGATTGTGATTCCCTTGTTTCCATCCTCATTTTAAAGGCCAATGACTTTCCTTTCTCTCCAGAATCACAGAGTAGCCAGGGAACTTGGAGGGGGCCCAGAAGTGGCATTGCACAGAATGTTCTAAATGCCACCTGTACCCTGAGGCCAGGAAGAGGTGTGTGGTTGGAAAGGGAGGAAGATGGAGAAGGAATGAGACTCTAGAAGTGGTTTTACACATCACTCTAAGAAGCCCTTCATATAAATTAGCAAAAAAATTCCCCCAACAAATCTGACCAATGCTTCATTTGAGGCTGGATAGGGGAACGTGGGAGAGCTATAAGGTAGAGTTTTGTGATTCTATATTGTATTTCTCTGTTTCCATACTTGAAGCTACTTTCCTGAAATTAAAAAAGTGTTGCTTCTGCCCGAAGTAGCTCTAGACTGTAGATTTATCACCAGTGAAGGAGATTCTACGACTCCAAAGCCTTTCCACCGCTAACACCCAGCAGCTGCGTGGAAGCACAGTCCCTGATTCCCATTTGAATTCTACTCTTGCTCCTCCAGGCTGTGTGGATAGGTCCTCTTCTTTGGATTTGAGCTGTGGCTAATGGGTGGATGGTGTTACACAAACCAACTTTCCAGATACCGGGGTATTCATACCAAAATGTTTTACAAAGGAACTTGTCTCCATGTTCCTTGGACACGTAGCTGGCACACAAATGGAACTCTGGAGGTTTGCAACAGCAGCAACATTGGCAGAAGGCACATGGAGGGATTGGTCTTCAGGTGAGTGTCACCCCATAAGCCATCAGGTCATGGGGAATAGACATCACATACCTATGTTGTTGTTGTTTTTCAGATTGAAGTTTTTCAAGGAATCTTCAGTTCACCCTTGGCATCCCTTTAAAGGTCACAAATAGGCTAAACTGGTCTTGAGACAAAGTAAACCTGAGTCTGACACCTTGACCCTTACCTGCATGTATCTATTTTATAGCAGTACACAGGACCCCTTTAAGGGGCTGTAATTATTGGCTTCTGACAGGGCACATCTGCCAGCCTTCTAGGCTGAGCTGACTAAGGGAGCTGCCATTTAGGGAACAAGTTTCTTCATCCTTCAACCTGAGGACCTGACAAAGATTGGATCTTTCTTGAGAACCTTATCCTTGCTCTGTTCTTACTCATGCCTCACTTTCTTTTTTTTTTTTTTGCCAGTCCTGGGGCTTGGACTCAGGGCCTGAGCACTGTCCCTGGCTTCTTCTTGCTCAAGGCTAACACTCTGCCACTTGAGCCACAGCGCCACTTCTGGCCATTTTCTGTATATGTGGTGCTGGGGAATCAAACCCAGGGCCTCGTGTATATGAGGCAAGCACTCTTGCCACTAGGCCATATCCCCAGCCACTCATGCCTCACTTTCTTTCCTCCCTCCCTTCAAGATTTTCCCTGTGGCTCATTCCCTGGATAAATTGAGGGCACCCAACCCCTATCTCAAGCTCTGCTTCTAGGCATCAACTTTAAACACCACCATCTGACTTATGCCTGGCCTATTATACATTTGTGCATATGTGTCTGGCTTTTGCTTCCAGCTTTGACTCTTGAGTGTTGATTTTAAGTCCAAAGAGAAAAGGCATACAGTCCTAGGGACAAGATTAGCTTTCATTCAGGGTTGCTCTTTATTTTTTTCTTGTTGGCAGTAATTGGAGATTGAACGCAGAGCCTTATGTTTTCTACTTGATCCACACATTTAGTTCCTTTTTACTACATATTTTTAAGATAGAGCTTTACTTTTTGCCTGAAGCTAGCTTTGGACCACCATCTTCCACGTCCACCTCTCCTCCCGCTGGGGTGCAAAATGTACACTACCATCCCTGGCTGTCATTTTGTTTGACTCATATGGAAAAGTTGGGTCTGTGTGAACATCCTGGGGTGCTGCTTCTCTTAGGCCCCAACACCCTATGGTTACTTCTGCTATCCCACACATCACACTTTATTGCAATCCCCACTACTTTCCTCTTCCTCCCTCACAGCCTAGTGCTCCCCAGCTAGGCAGAGATTTGGTTCCATTCAAGCTCAGCCTGGTGCCTGGCCTCCAGAAAAGATAGGCAAGCAGATCATCTTTGCCAAATGAATTTCAGATCTTCAGAGGCCAAGCTTTCTCCTGCTTTGAGGGTCAGCATCACCTTCTGAGGAGAGTGGATTTTCCCAAGAGCCAGGCTCAGTGAGGAGAGTAACCCATAGATCAGTTTAGACTGAGAAAAGACTCAGTGCAGATTCTCATTACCTAGAAGTCATTAAGTTGTGATTAGGAAAAAGGGAGAGGGAAGGGATGAACATTTGTAAAGGGACACGACATCTGTATTCATCTGATACCACACTGGCCCACTGGGCCACCTTTAATGAACCACATCTGTTACAATTTCTGCAGACCATATTGTGTACCTGCTCTGTGCTAGTCAACGAAAGACATTTTCAGTCAAGGCCTCTGTCCCCAAGGGCCTCACAGTTTAATTGGGAAGATAGACAAATAGGTAGCTGTGATGATGCCTGAGAGTTACTGAGTGTTCACTAGCTTCCAGACATGGTTCTAGATAACTCACATTAATCAATTCACTCAATTGTCACAGGAACAGGCTGAGATAGTTTACAAATGTAAAAACTGAGGCACAGAAAGCTTGATTAACTTGCCCAAAGTGGCAAATGCTGGATTGCCAAGTAGAAGAGCCAGGATTTGAACCCCAGTCTTTTAACTTCAGAGTCTCTCAGCTCTCCATTGGGCAATGAGTGAGTGCTACAAAGAGAAGTGAATTACACAAGGATCCATTTTTCTCTGTTAAAAATGTGCCAGCACATAGGATCCTCTACCCCTTCTCCTTCTAGCCAGCCTTGTTAGTATTAACAACAATACAATAGAATCCCATTATTTCAAACTAGGAAACCCAGAATTGTCTTTGTGTCTTTCTCCTCTTATTACTTGTACCTTTGTGGTGGCTGAATCTGTTCAATCCTATGTCAGATATAACTCCACCATGCACCCCTTCTCCCCATGCTTTCAGACTTACTCTCTTGCTAGAATGATCATTGCAGTGCCCTCTGACTGGTTTCCTGACCCTCCTGTTCCCCTCTTCCCTATGTTCTTCACATGTTGTCCTTCCTTACTGAGTCTACCCCAGCCACACTGTAAGCCCCCAAGAAGAAACCCAGACTCTGGTCAAATCTGGAGCATTCTTGGACTCCACCTTTTTAAAGAATCATTGTGGCTGGGATTAGGAAGTGACTCAAATCCCCAGGGCAGTGCAAGGGAGACCAGCCGCATGCAGAAGAAATGTTAATGCCCATATGAATCACCTGGGACTCTTGCTAAAGTGTGGAATCAGATTCAGGGTAGGGTGGGTCTGAGAGTCTGCATTTCTAATAAGTTCCCAGGTGGGACTGATCCTACTGAGCCATGGTTCGGATAATGGGGTGTTAGACTGCAGCTTCAAGGACAAAGGCAGGGATTTCTCCAGTCACAATATTAGATCAGAACAAGGGAGATGCAGAAGATAACTTAAATACAACAGTTTACTGAGCAGTTGCTACAGGCTGGATGCTTTGCTAAATGTTTGTTTTGTAAAGTCTCACTTAATCCTTCCAACATCCCAAAAGCTTTCCACCATTATTATTCCTATCTGAGCAAATAGGCTCAGCATAAGGAAAGAATTTAACCAGCTAGGAAGGTGAGACTGACTTCACCTTACCCCAAAGATTGGGAAGGGCTGAGGGACAGTGAAATACTTACTAGAGACAAACTGCTATATTTTATCAACTGAAACTATTCAGTGAAAATTCGGCCTGTGCTAACACTCTATTGGGTTGCTGACATATGTTTTCTCTAATCCTTAGGGTATTGCTAAAAACAGGTACTATGAGCAGAGAACATTCAGAGAGCCAGAATGGCAGAAATATTGGAACTGAGACTTTAACTGAGTTCTCCTTGGCACCTGTCTTCAGGCCAATCAGTACTCTGAACTCCAACCTGAGTTTTCTTTGCCCATAGCACCTACAAAGGCTTCTTAGAGCCATGAAGGCAACAGAGTATAGGACAATAGGGCCCAGGAGGCCAGAATGCAAAGTTCTTGTCCTGAACAGATACTAGGATCAGACATAGGCTCATAGTGTGATAGGAACCATTGGTTTTGGAGTTCCTGGCCTGTTTCTACAGCAGACAAATTGTGCACTGTAGCCAATGGGCAACAATTTTCCTCTTGCGGGTTCCTCTTTAAATCTGTCATTCAAGGAGCAGGACTGGTCACATAATTGGCAGTGTTCAGTGCACAGTGAAATGTAGGCTTCTTGTTAAAAAAGCAAGTTTAACTTCTTTTTGTTATATCTATTTTTTCCTTATTTAAAAGACCAAGGACAAAGTATTATAGGTATTCTACTTTTATTTTTTTGGATTTTTTAATATATATATATACATATATGTATATGTGTGTGTGTATATATATATATATATATGGAGAGAGAGAGAGAGAGAGAGAGAGAGAGAGAGAGAGAGATCTTGGGGATGGGGCCCACGTCCAAACAGGAAATTCATTTATAGTTCCTATATATACACATAGTGTGCCTATCATGTGGTTAGTGTGTCTGCCTTCTGACAGCAAGTGTGGAATTTCTCACTTGCAGCATCATATCAGTGCCCCAAAATTTTAGATTTTTGGACCATTTAAAACTTTGGGCTTGGCAAAGTTCATCTTCTATGTCAAATCTTATCTACAGCCCTGACAAGTTCAATTAAGTCAGCTTTCTTCAATGTTCTGCTGTTATTCACCCTTTGTTTGTTTATCATTTACATGGCACCCAGAGGATATTTGCAACTACTTCTCTATCTGGCTATGCCTGTCTCTGGTTTCTCACAGGGACATGTCTTTCTTCCTCCTGTCTGTCCTGCCACCTAGAGATTCTGTAAAGACCACTATATCCTGTATGTAAGCAATGGTGGAAAATCTGCTGCCATCTTGGGAGGGAAGGGCAACATGGGTTGAGAAACAACAACACATCCTTTACCTGTCCTGAAACTCATCCTTCTCAGAAAGCTCCTTCAGTTTTCAGTGTTCTCTCCACTTCTTGAGAATGACAACAGGGAGGCAGCAAGAAAGAATGAGTCAGCAAGCTCATGTCCTGTCCTTGCCTTTCCCCTCCACCCCAGGGAGTGAATACTTCAGTTCCCAAACTCTCTGAGTCAGGAAGGTCACTCTAAGGACATTGGTCTTTTTGTCTGAGCCATGCCAAGCAAGAAACAGCTGCTGAGGTGGGCTGAGATGAGCCCAGGAGGCATCACTTCCTGTCAGCCTGGAGAACAGTCCAGGTGCACTCCTGCCTCACTCCCTAACTGTTGCTATACTTCCAGGTGGCTCTAGTATAGGGAAGGGAATTGGCTGCCCTGTCCCATTTCAGGGACACAGCGCAGGGTCCAGGGAAGTCCATGCTAGTATCTTTTCCTACAATGTTGCTGAGCATCAGGGGTATAGGAAAGAGGTGGCCCAAGAGGCAATCCAAACTCGGCAAGGACATAGCACTGGCAGTGTGTCCAGCAGCCTGAGATCTCAGGAACATATTCTCTCACCTTGATAAGTTTTTGGTCTCAGTTCTCTCATCCGTATAGTGGGAAACATTTTGTAAAACCTCTTCTCCCCCTTCCCAACCACTGAATATTTTCTTGAGAGCACACAGTATCTAATTTAATTTGAGCATTTACCTTGCTAATATGGTTGGCCAATTATGGATGACTCTTTCCTTGAAGGCTGCCAGTGCCTTAATTCAGGGAACAATTTTTAGCGCTATCCCTCCATCATTCTGTGTCTTAGAAGCTTATTCTACACCGGGAATGCTAGTATACTGGAAGTGACTAAATGGTACACATCAACTAAGATGACATTACATGTCCATTTCTCCTAGTGACTGCAGATATATTTCAACAAAGACAAATCCCTACTCTACCTCTAAGTAGGATGAAAGAACAGTCATTGGAATTGTATCTGCTGACCTTGCTCTGTCCCAGGTCTTCCACACACAGTAGCTGAAATATTATTTTCTACGATCTCCCTCCAATGGCCTTGTGTTCTTGCAAAGCCCAGAGAGCACACACCTCTGAATAGAGCAGTCCAAGTTTGTTTGGACTGATGATGTGATGCCTGGTGCCGGGCCTTGGAGAAGAGGGGTGTGAACTTCTGAACAGACCTTGAGGAGTAAGAAGGAAGTGAGGAAATTACCAGAAGCAGCATCTGTTCCCTCAGGAGGCCCTGAGGATTGAAGAAAGGCCTGGGAAATCTTAGAGGATGTGCCAAGGGCTTCTCAAGGTCACTCTTGATGTCTCTTCATGGTGGCATGTTCTTGTATGCTCTATTAGTGAGTAAGGGATAATCTTATAGTCATAGGAGCCAAGTATGGACTGAATTGATACCTCCAAAATACACATGTTGAAGTCAGAGTGACTAAACCCAGGGTGACTATACCAAGGTGACTATACCCAGAGACAGACACTTAAGGAAGTAAAAAAATCAACTGAGATCACAAAGGCAGAGGCCCCAATCTCATAGATTTTATGTAGTACTACTAGTAGTAGTGATAAAAATAATAATGATATCATGACCTCTTTCCTACTGTGCATGAATGGAGAAGAGGCCATAAGAGGGTCTAGTGAGGAGGCAGCCATCTGTGAGTCAGGATGGAAGATTCACCAGAAACCACTCCTGCTGCTTCCTTGATCTTAAGACTCCCAAACTCTAGCACTGTGAGAAGGGAAATGCCAGTTGTTTAAGCCACCTGGGCTGTGGCATTCTTGCTCTGGCAGCCACTCTTATTAATTCCATTAGGCAATTTATAGGCCTTGCCTCTCATGCACCAGTGTGGGGCACAAGTCACAGTGCATGGGCTAAGGAGCAGGCCCATTTCCCAGTACAGGAATCATCTCATTGTGTCCTCGTGATGTAGAAGGGCTGAAGCTCCCTCAAGGTCCCTTTCAAAAGGGCACTAATCCATTCCCGAGAGCTTCATACTCATGGCTGCGTAAGACCCCATTTCCAAATACCACCACTCTAGGGGTGAGGATTTACACATTTGAATTATGGGGAAACACATCATTATAGGAGTCTTTCTCATACTATCTAGCAGTTCAAAAACCTCTATGAGAAAGCCCAGTCCAGATGGGGAACAATGACTCGTGCTCATAATCCCACCCCCTAGAGAAGCAGAGATGAAGAGAATCTCAGTTTTAGGCTAGTCTAGGTTAGAAGTTAGTAAAAATCCCCTTCTCAACCATTACAGCTGGGTGTGATGCTTTGTGCCAATCCTACCAGCTACCTGGGAGGTAGAAATCATAGATCATAGTCTGAGGCCAGCCTGGGCTGGAAATTGATACACTGTGCAGAAAAAAAAAACAAAAAGAAAAAAACCCACAACCCACACACACACACACAAAAAACTGACGCAGAAAGAACTAGAGGTATGACTTAGTAGAGAATAGAATATCTGCCTAGCGAGGATGAGCCCCTGAGTTCAGCCACCAGTATGATACAAAATAAAATAAAATAAAATAAAAATTTAGAAGTTGCCAAGTATAGTCTAATACCCAAACCAAAGCTCTACTTCCTCTATGATTTAATGTCCCCTGTCCCTGGCCCAGTGGAAGGGGCTGTGGCACTGTGCTGACTCTTCACTCTTTCTCTGCCCTCTCCTTTGCTACCAACTTCAGCTTGGCTCCCCAGGGTGGGTGCAGGGGAAGCCCCACAAGCAGCAGAAAAGGTTCTTGTCTAATGCACTGCAGTGTGGCCTTGAGAACCACAGGTCCACAAGTACAAATGCTGTCTCTGCTTTCTGGAGTGAGCTTCGGTGGACTCCCAGTGTCTCTGACCATGCTTTGCCTTGCATGGAGACACAATCTCCATCTCTGAGAATTGACAGCTTCTACCCTCACCATCCCCATCAACCTCTGGCCCACTTCCACCCTGTTTCTACTGGAGTTGCCTTGCCTCTGGCAGGAATTCCCTGGCTGGAGACCTTGTCGAGACAAAATCAAGCCTGCTGCCTTCTATTTGAAGTTCTCCCCAACCCAGGAATTAATTGCCTGTGTCCTCTCTCTGCCTTTAAGTACTGGTGGTACTTGGACTCAGATTATGGCAACTCAGAAGCTTTAGGCTAGAAACAGAGGTGACTCTCTTCCTACCTTTAGCAAACATACCCATTCTCTCCCAAAGCTTGGGAGGCCTCCTTCCTGGTTGGAGGAGCCAGAGGATCAGAGCAGATCCCTCACAACTCTCTCTAAGGAGTCGCTGCCACAAGTCCTCTTTTATGCCTGAGAGATAGTGGAACAAAAGCAGTTTTTTTGGTTTTTTGGAGAGGGTCCTAGGGCTTAAATTTAGGGCCCTGGTCACTGTTCCTGAGCTTCTTTTAATCAAGGCTAGTAGTTTGCCACTTAAGCCACAGCCCCACTTCTGGCTTTTTTGCCGTGTGTGTGTGTGTGTGTGTGTGTGTGTGTGTGTGTGTGTGTGTGTGTGTGTGTGTAGTTTGATTGGAGATAAGAGTCTCATAGACTTTCCTACCTGGTCTGGCTTCAAACTGTGGTTGTCAAATCTCAGCATCCTTTGTAGCTAGGATTACGGGCATAAGGCTAAGCCACTAGTGTCTGGCAGAAACCACACTCTTTAAACTTTTTGCCTAAGGATGTCCTGAAAGGATTATGAAAAATGATGTAGCTTTCCAAGCATTTATTAACCTAACATCTAAAACTTTTCATCACAAGTTTAAATAGTTATAAAGAATATGATTTCTGGTCATTATGAATATACCTTATTCTATCTGCATTTTAGATATTTTTCACCAAGATCTTGAAGCCACAGATTTGGATCATTTCAATTTACAAAAAACAAAAAACCATCCATCACATAATATAATTAGAAAAGACCCAACAGCTAAATCTGAATGTTTTACAAAAAAAAAAAAAGAAAAAAGAAGAAAAATGCTGATTTCTTTTTTTAGTTTGAATGGATATATTCCATGTATGCAAGACATCTTCATTCTGGCCTACAGTAGGCAGACAGGAGAGATACAGAGTTTTGCAATGAGCTTACCACTCACAGTAAATATTCTTTGCTTGGATTTTTAAAAAGTAGACTCTTTCTTGGAATCCTGTGTTTAGTGCCCCGAGGACTTTACATCCCATGGAAATAAAACTCAGCCAGATCAAAATGCACAAAACCGTTCTTCATTTTGTGGGAAAGAAAAAAAAACTAGTAACCACAAGTGTATGTTCAGTCAGACTGGTTTCAGGAAAAAATGTTAAGGCAGAGTGTCTGGGAAGTGATGTCCTTAAAATGATGTCTGTGCCAGGTATGAGCCTTTCTGAGCTAGTGCTTGCTGCAGTCCCTTTCTGGTTCCTTGTCACAGAATCTATAGAGATGGTTGAACACCTGTAGCAGGAGCACAGGTGTAATAACACCCACCGACTCAGAGAGTGAGGGCTCCTGTTAGAAGGGAGTGATCTTTGGAACGTTTTGCTTGGCTCATGATCCATGTTTAGAGAGGCCTGTGGACCAACGTTCCATGTCAGTGGAGAGTCAGCCCTCACAATTCCTGCTGCCATTGTCCCTGCCTCCTGTCCCTCCCTGAGTGGGAAGGGGTGTGACGGGGAATTCTAGACTGAGCTGCCCTTTCCGTGTGGTCAGGGCGTTGGTGTGGGCGGCACTGGGAGACACAGCTGGCCAGCAGGGCCTGGGGGAAGTCTCTAGGGGATGAGGCCTGGGCCAGGGCAGAGTGTGTCAGCCAAGTGGAATCCCTGTGGCCCCATTTTCAAAGCCATTTGCAAGGCTGAGCTATTCCTTTGTCTGTGCCTGAGGACCCCCCACTCGTGGCCACAGCCTGGGAAAATGCACGCAGTCAGGGCCAATGTGGCCTCTAGAATCAGCCTGAGCAGAGAGGCAGCTGTTCTGCATTGAGCCTCCAAGGAAACAGGCTGTTTGGCCCACCACCAACCTTATGAGAGAGTTGGCTTCTGCCTGGGTGGTGAGATTGGAGGACACAAAAATGTACTTGATCCAAATGTCTCCCACACTAGCCTGTCATGGTAGTTGACCGCCCACCATCAGAGAGAGAGGAAGACAGACAGAGCAAGACAAAGACCCAGAGAGACAGACAGACAAACAGAGTAAGAGAGTGAGAGAGAGGCAGTCTTGGGTACCACTCCCCCACCTCCCTTACTTTCTCTAAATCCCTGGGTATGCTCCTAAATCTTTTCTGCATGCAATATGGCTAGAATTTAGGGGTGAATGGGAAAAATGAGCTTAAGAATGCTGAGTTGTATTATTCATCTCATGTGGCCAGCAAAGTCTTGTTTCTGCCTATCATATCCTACCAGGGTGCTGAATCCGAAATCCCTGGACCAGAGCCGGGTGCTTGCAGCAGTGCCACCCAAAGGTGCCAATTCACAGGCCACCACAAACCCAACACATGCACCTGCTTCCTTGGGATTTTGCATACACAGAACAGATGAAGAGTGGGGGTGGGTTTGGCAAGAGTGGGGGCCTGGAGGGACTGCTAGCTTTCAGTCCATACATACTGGTTACTGTCATGCTTAAGCAAGAGTCTTTAAAATTCTGGTTCCTGATTTAGGAGCTTGTGCACTGTGGGTTTGGGGAAGGAGATGTCTGAGATGGGTCCCATCTTAATGCCTGACTCAGGGCTTGTCTTTTCAGATAGAGCCTCACTGGGTAACTTAAGACTAGGCTGTCCTTCCAGAGCCACCCCCCCCCCCCCAGGATATCTTGTCATAGGCCATAGTCTTGAAGGGGGACCAGGGTTCTGGGACTCAAAATAGTGACAGGAATAAGTGGCTGAAGTTGAGGACTAAATATTGAAGGAGAGAGCAAACGATGTAAGCCCCGGTAAGGATTGTCACAAGAACACAAGGCTCAGCCTGAGCCTGGTCATTGACCTCTGGGAGGTCTCACTGGCTAAGCTGACTCATCTCTAAGGTGACTCACATCTGTCTGTGGTTCTGTGGTACTGTCCAGGATCCCCTTGAGGACACACTGAGATAATCACATAAGCAGCCTTGACTCGTCCTAAAATGAGCATTTGCAAAGCTGATGGCCCCATGTTTTTCTTTCCAGTTCCCTCCAAGTCTAGATGAAACACCTCCTTACAGGAGGCATTCTGTAATTACTCTCCCTACCTCAGTTTACCAATCTGGTTATTTTTCCTTGAGCCATAGGTTCTGTCTCCCTGGGTGCATTTCTCTATCTCTGGAGATCCCAACCTCCCTGTCCTGGTTGAGAATGGGAAAAGTTTACTCTTGGGAGTGGGATGATAGTGTAACACACTTAACAACATGGTTTTGTAGATGTGTGAGACACCATTAAAATCTATCCTCTGATATAAAACTCTGGAAAGCTGAATAGATTCATCGGTGGATTTATCCTCACTAAGCCTCAGTGTGCTGGTCTGTACTTTTTGTTGTTAAAGATTTAAAAGGGTACAGATGATACTTGTAAAGTGTTAGGACTTCAGTCTTAAAATCTAGGACAAACCTGGATTTTGGTAAATACTACTTGTTACTAATGTTGTTAATAATTTTCTCCTTTAAGTTTACATGTTGCCATATATTGTCTCCTGGGTAGGTAGGTTGAAGAACAGACCTGTGTATAGGACCACTTGTGTGCAAGTGTTTTGAACAGACACCCAGGAAATTGGGTGCCAATGTCTGAGCTGAGAGGAAGGTGTAGCTTCTATCAAAGAAGGTGGCAATTGGCTGTGACTTTGAACAGGGCTCACAGCTTCCAGCCAAGCTGAGGAAGATGCAGGTGGGCACCCCAGGCAGAAGGGAGAACATTCAAGTACCTCCTCTGTGGAAGGGAGGTGCTGGTCCCACAAGGGGAGGGATTGGAGATTGAGAAGATGCTGTTTGGGGAAAACTGTTTGGGGAAAGAGAACTCTTCCTGCTCCTTACTTGGAATATAAAAAATCAATCTTTCAAATGTTAGTTGAGTTATATGGCTGGCCTTGGACAGGCTTGTGTGGGATCCCACCCAAAGAGGTGAGGAGGTTAGACCTCTACATGCAAAGGATATCCTATGTGTGGACCACCAGAAAAATGAAAAGAAGGTCATGTATGAGTCTTAGAAGAATAGCAGTGACAGGTCAGGTCAGACCCAGGTCATGCAAGGGGAAATGGCTGTCTCTCTCACATTATATCTATGTTCCTAGGAGCCAAAGCACCTTTGTCTAGAAGCAGGCTTCTGCCAAGGCATGTCAGGCAGTGGAAGGAGACGTGCCTGCACTATCCCCAACGTGTGTCTTATTATTAAAACTCATATATCACACACTGAAGCAAATACCTGGCGTGGGGGAATTGAAATTCTTCAGCGTGGACTAGATCCATCACCTTCTAAATCAGGTACATCAGCCCGTGAATCAAACGCATCACCTTTGGATTCGATGGACTCCCAGTCGGATTAGATGCATCACCTATTGAATCAAACGCAGGTCTGATTGAATCAGAAACTGCGCCTCACCTAGTAAATCATCTAAATATTACCCACATTACAAGCTCAGAATGGCTGCCTCACCAATACGCTTTAACAGACGACATGTTAAAGCTGCTATAGCATTTAAACAATTACCTGAAGAAACGAGCTCAATACATCTGTCACTGGAACAGAAATCACCACCCAGACACAAGGCCTTTGCACGCCCCTCTCTCCCCATCAGCTGCCATCCCCAGTGGAGTTCTTTCTCCTCCTGAAACATGCTGAGGTGAGGCAGGTGGGAGGCGTGTGTGCCCTGATTACAGCTCAAGAGAGGTTAGTGAGAAACTGCAGCTTGCAGACCAGATGTGGGTCCAGCCACAGCACACATATGTTACTTAACCTGTACAGTGAATGTGTCAAGATTCGAAAATTTGCCATGAAAGCCAGGATTCATGGCCTCTCTTAACAAAATGAGACTTGCCAATCACAATCACTTGCATGCCTAGTATCAGCTAAGCCTAGTAATAGTATCCATTATGATATTGTTTAATGCTTAAAACAACCTTCGTATCACATATGGTCATAGGCTATTATTGTTTTTATTTGAGAAAACTGAGGGTAGAGGGAGGGCTGACAACTTGTGCAAATCACACTTCTGGGCAATGGTAGAGGCAGATATGCAGCGGTCCCCATGGGGTCACGTGCAGTAGTGGCTACCTGGGCTCCCTGAAGTGATGGATAGCCACAGACATGTGATCTGCAGGGGAGGAATTAAATTTGAACTATCCCCAGAGCCACACTGTATTGTCTTCTCCACACTGAGGCCAGTGTGAACAGGTTTACCTCCCACCTCACTTCCTCTGGGGTATTCTCTAACAGGCCCCCATTGCCATTTGTCTTGTGTGGACCCTTTGCTTCAGGTGACAGTTTAGGGCTTGTGCTCCATCTGTGCAGGAAGCAGTCACACTTCTCACTGTCTGCCTCTGAGTTGTTTTACACAACCCGAAGTGTCTCAGCAACCTTGTGCATAAGTGTAGATCCTGCATCCTGCGTGAAAGTATAAAAAAAAAAAAATCCTACCAAACGCACTCTGTATCCTATATCTGCTTTTCAAATGGAGAATCATGATTCATTAGCTGTTGTGAAATTAATTTGTAGGATGAAGCCAGTTCTTTAAAAAAAAAAAAGTAGAGGCATTTGAGGGTGTAGTTTAATTGTAGAGCATTTGCTTACCTAATGTGCAAAGCCTTGGGTTTGCTACCCAGCAACCTCCCCACCCCCATCACTAGATTAAAATAAAGTGTAGACTACTAGAGTACATTAGAGTCCATTTTGTTCTTCCTGAGGATTGGATCAGGATTGCTTGAAAGTGACTGACACATATCAAATGGGAGAACAAATTATTCTCAAGGAGGCAAGAAGTGTGGTGATCCGTTGTAGGGCAGAGTGGAGCAAGAGGAAGTTCTGAATGTCTGAAAAGACTATAGGCTTGAAATATCATCAAGGGCAGTGGGAGAAATCATCATGGATTAGAGAACTGTGGCAGGATAGTCTGCTGGAAGTCACAGGCAAGGAATGTAAAGTGGGGACCCGGCAGAGGCTGTGGTGTGTCTCAGAGGTAGCATGCTCACTTAGCAGATGATTGGGAACTGAACCTGGGTTCTATTCTCAGCGCCACAAAAAGTAAACAAAGTTATCTAGGTCAGGAGTCTGTGCAGACCTGGAGCATGGGGAGACTTGTGCTTGACCAATGCTGTGTTTTTGCTAATAAATCAATGGAAAGGCAACAGTAGGGAGTGCGCAGCACAGGAGATATTGTCAGACAGACTTCCAGATCTGATCTGAGAAAGTCAAGATTTGAGGACAGGAGAGGTGCAGATGAGGGAGTCAAGTTCAGTGGACCCAAGCCCCAAGCCCCTCCCTATACTACAGAGAATGGCAGTGGAAGTGAGCTGGACATGAGCAGTGGCCAGAGAACACGAAGCTGACAGCAGGGGATAAACATGGCTGAACTTGATGAGTCTAAGGTCAGAGTCACTATTGAAGAAGGTGGCTGAGGCAGGTAAAGAACAGGATTGCAAGCAGAGGAGAGGGGCAGGAACAGAGAAGCCTGGTATTGGGTTCTTTATGTGGATGTTGAAAGGTATCAGGAGCCATGACAGGTGGGGTTACATGCACATGCTGAAATCTTCATGGAAAAAGGAGAGTGTCAGAGAGTCAGTCTAATTAGACACAGAGAGTAAATGGATACATTTACTGATATGCAATAGACTGCATATCAGTGATCCTCAGAATACATTCATTGATACTCTAGCCCACAGTGTGACGTATTAAATGGTAGGGCAATTAGAAAGTGATAAGATCATAGGGTGAAATTGCCATGAGTGGGACCAGTGCAGTGATCTTTTTTATTTTTAGTGCCAATGCTGGGTCTTAAACAGAGAGACTAAGCACTATTTCTTAGATTTTTTTACTCAAGGCTGGTACTCTACAATTGGAGCACAGTTCTACTTCTGGCCTTTTGCTTGTTAATTAGGGATAAGACTCCATGGACTATACTGCCCAGGCTGGCTTTGGACAAAGATCCTCAGATCTCAACCATGTTGCATTGTAAATCAAACAAACACACTGTATTGATTGTGTGCTTAAAAGCAAACACTGATAACCGTAGTTTTTGAAACATGAGTTGGCTTTATTTTGTTTTGTTTCCACTTTATTAATGTACCAGATGCTCCATAAACTTCCCTTCCCCTAAAGGTCCTGCCCTGGGCAGTGGAGTGGTCAAGGTTGCTACCCCAGGCTTACATGACTGTCCCCAGTGGTCTAAAAAGATGGACTCTTTCTGTGAGGAACCCTCTGCTCTTACCTCCCATTCTCCCCTAACCTTCGGACTATGAACAAACCAGTAAAACAAAGGCAACAGCTCTGCATCGCCTGATCTGTGCATATCACATGGCACTGGAAAAGTTGAGCAGAAATGAATGATGAGTTTTCAAAGGAGAGCCAAGGAAGAGCCAATCTCAGGATCCATGGAAGCTCAGAAGCATCCTGTGCTCAACAAGTGCTGTCCTGCCCATCCCCCTGAGGGCTAAAGCCACCCTTCATGCCAACTTCAAGGCCATATGAAAGACTTGCTCTTCAGGAGGCTCTGCAAACCAGTGTGGTTTGTGAGCTAGGCTTAGATTAGTGCCTGGCAAGGTTCAAGCTGCAGAGGTAGGATTCCCAGCAATAGCCAGCCAGAATAACCCAGTAGCAAGCAGAAAGGGGCCCTCTCTTCTCTTCTTCCAGCTTCCCCAAGCTATATTTTTCTTACTCTCCATGTGTGTACTCCTGTGAGGGACTCATGTAAAGCTGAAAAAAAATTGCTCTCTTTCCTTACCTAAGAGGGAGATTCCATGTGAGAAGCAAGAGATGTCTTGGTATTTTTTATTGAAAGAAAGAATTGTTGTAGGGGCTGGGAATATGGCCTAGTGGTAAAGTGCTTGCCTCGTATACATGAAGCCCTGGGTTTGATTTCTCAGAACCACACATGTAGAAAAAGCCAGAAGTGGCGCTATGGCTCAAGTGGTAGAGTGCTAGCCTTGAGCAAAAAGAAGCCAGGGACAGTGCTCAGGCCCTGAGTTCAAGCCCAGGACTGGCAAAAAACAAAACAAAAGTAAGAATTGTTGTATGCTTCAAAATTCATTCCTAGACCAAAAGCTTGATTTTCCTTCTGTATCAGTCACTTCCTATGGCTATGAAACAATACATGAAGCGGTCAAAAAAAAAATCTTGCTGTGTTATCAGGACTAGCTTCCTCTGTTGTTCCAGGAAACTCCTTTCCAACTGCCACCTTTTCTAGCTTCTTGAGGCTGCTTGCCTTCCATAGGTCATGGCTACCATAGCCTCCATCTTCAAAGCCCAGCATCTTTAAATCTCTTTGGTCCTTCCCAACAGAACTTGTCACTCGGCCTCCTGCATCTGTTACCAACCAGCCTCCCTCTTATGAGGAACTTTGTGATAACTTTGGGCCCACCAAGGAGAATCCAAAACTATCGATTCGACGTGAGGTTCTGTTGCTATGTAAGAAAAGTTGTTCATCTGGGGGATCAGAAGGCGGAGCTAAGTGGTCTGTATTTAGTCTACCACAGGTGGAAGAAAGAAGGACATCTGGATCATTCCAGTACTTGAGGAAAGGGAAGTCAAGAGGCTGAATCAGCTCTGGCAAGGGCCACAGCTCAACATAGGACAGGCAGAGCGTGAGACTGGAACATTCCATCCTGGGCCTCTCTACCCTAGAGTTCTCTGCATGGCCCCTGTTCTAGCAGACTTGGGGTCCCCCAGGGTCATTGAAGTCTCTATCTCCAGTGAAGGCCTGGGCAAGTTCCCCCATCTTGGGTTCCCTACTCTCCATGTCCAATAAGAAAGGGCCAGATCACATGAACTTTACCTTCTGGGGTCCCTGAATTGACTGGATATTCAGACTTTACCCTCCGTGCCTTAAACTCCAAGACTTTCTGTGAGAAGTGTTGGGATTCAGTAGACAGGAGTGGGGGTCTGGCTTCCAGCTGACATGGTTGGAATCCTGGCTTTATCACTAGTTGGGTGGCACAGAAAACTGGGCTTGACCTGTGGCCTAGCAGTAGAGCCATCTACCTAGTATGAGGCTCTGAGTTCAAATCGAGATGCCACCAAAAAAGAGAAAAGAAACAATAGAAAAGAAAAGAATAGAGATGAAAATGTCAATTGTCTGTCATCAGGATTAGGGGACACAATACACGTAAAACTTGACTAGGGCTGGTGTGTGTGTGTGTGTGTGTGTGTGTGTGTGTGTGTGTGTGTGTGTGTGTTTCCCCTGTCCTGGAGTTTCAACTCAGGGCCTGAGCACTGTCCTTGAGCTTTTTCCACTCAAGACTAGTGCTCACCACTTTGAGCCACAGTGCCACTTTCAGTTCTCTGGTGGTTCATTGGAGATAAGAGTCTCATAGATTTTCCTGCCCAGGCTGGCTTCAAACTGTGATCCTCAGATCTCAGGCATCTGAGTTTAGGATTACAGGTGTAAGCCACCAGTGCCTTGTTAGGACTGTACTTTGTGATTGTGGTTGGGCTCCAGCCCTGCCTGGCAGCGGTGATAATTCTACAATTCTACAATTTTCCCAGAAAGGGAGGAGACATTGTGGCATTCAGCCACATTTCAGTATTGACTCTCTGTCACTTGCCAGGCACCTGATTTAGACCCTGGAGAATCAGTGAAGCAAAGCAGGTAATGTCCGGCCCATCTGCCTTCTAGGCCACTCTTGTGAAGGTGGTCACTTCCAGGATGGCCTAGTCAGTGCCTGTGAATGACAGTGGGAATTGTGACAGTCAAAGGAAGCAGACACTGTCCTGTCTCACTCTGTGGCTCCCAAAGAGAAATCAGACCCAAATGTGGTCCAGGATGTTTTGAAGTCTTTCTGCCAGGATGTCCCAATTCACACCCTGGTTTTAGCCTCTCTGCCTTGGTTTCCTCATTTATAAAGTGAAGGTAATGATGGTTCCAACACACAGAGGGGTGGTGAGGATGAAATGAATTGAAGGCTGCAAGTACTCAGAGTGGCATCTGCCAACAGAAGTGTCAGCTGACTGTCCTTGTTCTGTTGTTCATAAAAGAACAATTGGCCCTGTTCTGGTGGCTCGGGCCTGTAATCCTAGCTACTCAGCAGGCTAAGATATGAGGGTTATGGTTTGAAGCCAGCCTGGGATTTCTGGAAAGTCCAGAGACTTATCTCTGATAAGCTACTCAGAAAAAGCCAAAAGTGGTGCTGTGGCTCAAGTGGTAGAGAGCTATCCTTGACTACAGAGAGGCTCAGGGATAGAGCCCAGACCCTGAGTTCAAGCCCTAGGACTGGAGAAAGAGAGAGAGAGAGAGAGAGAGAGAGAGAGAGAGAGAGAGTTGGCCAAATACTTTACCAAGCACTAGTGACTTCTGAACACAGAGGAGTGGGGCTTGGTTAGCCCAGGCCCCCAGGAGGAAATAGCCTAGACACATGACACACATCCCATCAAAGGTAGACCCCTTGCCCCTTCCAATGTCCTTGGCACAATCTGGTCACCTTAAAATAAAAGGAGCTGTTGGTTATATTGCCCCCCCCCCATCCTAGCACTCAAGAGGCTGATGCTGGAGGATAATGAGTTTGAGGTTATACAATGTGGATACTCCATTGAAACAAACAGTTGGAGTTGCTACTCCACTTCATGAAAAATTCCTGCTCCAGGCCCAGTGGGCACCCAGGATGAGAAGCGAAGGAGCTATGTGCCTTGGAAGAATGTCACAGGCATCCAAGCCTGGAGGTAGTTTGTATAAATGTCACAGTCCAGGAAGGAGAGCCTAAGTTGTCCCATCTGTAAAGTGGAAACCACCTGCCCTGCAGGATGATCAAGAGAGGAAGCCTACACTTGTCTCCAGCCCCCCGGGGGGGCCAGGCTGCCGTTCCTCCTCAACACGTCCTCTCCTTCGGAACCTTGGTTGCCGAGCCCGAGCCCCCGGATCCAGATAGGCACCTCCTCGGAACCCCCCGCAGGGCCACGCACCCCAGCCAGTTCCCTGCTCAGAGAGCCCCAGCCCAGCGATGGAGCACCAGCACCAAGACAGCATGCCCCAGGACCTGTCAGAAGCCTTGAAGGAGGCCACCAAGGAGGTGCACGTACAGGCTGAGAATGCCGAGTTTATGAGGAACTTTCAGAAGGGCCAGGTGACCCGAGAGGGCTTTAAGCTGGTGATGGCCTCCCTGTACCACATCTACACGGCTCTGGAGGAGGAGATTGAGCAGAACAAGGCAAGCCCTGTCTTCGCCCCCATCTACTTCCCGGAGGAGCTGTACCGCAAGGCTGCCCTGGAGCAGGACATGGCTTTCTGGCATGAGCCCAGCTGGCAGAAGACCATCCCTTACACGCCGGCCACACAGCACTATGTGAAGCAACTCCACGAGGTGGGAGTCTCGGAGTCTGAGCTGCTGGTGGCCCACGCCTACACACGCTACCTAGGTGACCTGTCTGGGGGCCAGGTCCTCAAGAAGATCCCTGGACCTACCCACCTCTGGTGAAGGCCTGGCTTTCTTCACCTTCCCCAACATTGAGAGTGCCACCAAGTTCAAGCAGCTCTACCGTGCCCGCATGAACACGCTGGAGATTACCCCCAAGACCAAGCAGAGGGTGATTGAAGAGGCCAAGACTGCATTCCTGATCAATATCCAGCTGTTTGAGGAGTTGCAGGAACTGCTGCCCCAGGAGTCAAAGGACCAGAGGTCCTCTCAAGCTCCTGGGCTCCACCAGCGAGCCAGCCGCAAGGTGCAAGACTCCACCTCTGCAGAGGCTTCTAGAGGAAACACCCAGCTCAGCAGACTCTCCCAGACGCCACTCCTCCGATGGGTCCTCACCTTCAGCTTTCTGGTGGCAACAGTGGCTGGGGACTTTATGCCATATGAATACGAGTGTGCCGGTCCTCGGGGGCCATGAACTGTCCAGTGAAGGACCCTCTCCTTGGAGTGATGCAGAATCGCTTGCCTGATTTTTCAATTTGGGGCACTGGAACCTTTCAGGGCTTCTATCTAACCTCCTCATAGCCCTCTGAAATGGAGGGAGGTGCTTGTGGCATGTCCTCCTGTCCCGTCCCTCCCCCCCCAAAGCACATCCAGCCAGTGGCCTGGACATCCAAACCCAGAGGCCCAGGTTCCTGCAACAGAGTCCAGAAGACGTGGCCTGGCTGAAAGTAGCAGTTCTCCTGAGCCTTCCTATGTTCTTGGTCCCTGTATCTACCTTGGCACGACCATGACTGCCTTCTCAAGGGTCATGGAAGGCATTTTTTTCTATATGCAGAGATGTTGTGCCTTATGTCTTTTGTCAGATCCATTCTTTGTTCTTGGTTCCACTTGAACAGTGTGGTGATGTCTTATCTTCTGTTGTTTTTATAACAAGGTGGGGCTATCTTTTTTGGAGAGGGTGGGGGGAGGGAGGGAGATGTTTTAACAAGAGTGTGGCTTTAGTTTCCATGTGGATGTGAAATAATAAAGGGCATTGTCTGAAAAAAACAATACATGAAGCAATTTAAAAGGAGGAAAGATTTATGTTGGTTCACAGTTTCAGCAATTTAAATACATGATGGCTTTTAGGCCTCTGGTAAGTCAGAAATCTCATGGCAGAAGGGCATGGCAGAGGAAAGCTGCTCATTTCATGGCAGTCAAGGAATACACAGACTGACATATGTCTGAGAGGTATGCTTCCTCCAGCCAGGCCCCACCTCCAAATAGTCTATTAAGTTATTAAGTAATCAATAGATTGATGAAGTTAGCATTCTTATGCTCCAGTTATCTCTCAGTAGCACCACCCGCTGGAGACCAAGCCTTCAACACATGAACACTTTGGGAGGACACAATCATAACAACCTTCCCAGATCATACCTTAACACATTAGGAATTATATTTCACTACTTATGATAAGAAGGATAAAACTGATCTAGAACCTTCCATGGATGAGAAATGTGTAGTTTTATAGTAGCATTCTTTAAACTCTTGCAAAGGCATCACTGGAAAAATGAGCAGGGCACGAATTAATGTCCCTGGATGCTACTAAGAATGTGGGCATAACAAGCCCTTTGTTAAGTGGTCAGGGACCCCAAATCTAGAACTTTCCATGGAAATTAAGGGCAGCTTATTGTAGTGCTTGTTTTGCTTTCTTTTTACCTGTCATTCCCCCTGGCTAAAGTAGAAATGCTCTAATTCACTGTCTCACCATTCCCAAACAGCATAACCCCTGCCACCACTGTGATTCTGTTAATGAGCAGTGTTTGTCCTCTTTCATAATGGTGTGTCTGTGTGTGTCTCTACGTGTGCACACCAGTCTTGAGGCTTGAACTCAGGGCTTGGTTGCTGTCTCTGAACTCTTTTTACTCAATGTTAGTGTTCTACTACTTGAGCTACAGCTCCACTTCCAGAATTTTTGTGGAAGATAAGAGTATCATGGTATTTCCTGCCCTGTCTGTCTGAATCGTAATCTTCAGATCCCAGCTTCCCAAGTTGCTAGGATAAGAGATGTGAGCTCCTAGCTCCCAGTCTCTTCTACATTTTTTATGTATACGATACTGCTTGTGTATAGTAGGCTGAGCTTTTCACAGGCATCTTTTAGCCTTCCTGTCCTATTCTCCATGCCTTCTAAGAAATGTCATTAGCTGGACTCAGGGCAGGGTCCACAGCAAGTTTCTGGAAGTTTCCCTTTGAGTGAGACATCAAGATGGAAGACCCTGGCACTTGGGCCTCTCACATGTAGAAGCTGGTTGTTCCCTGGAGATCTGGCTTTCACCAGGTGGTTGTTCATTGGAGTAACACTGGGTTTGGGCTGGAGTCTAGCCTTCCAATCCTGGGGTCCTTAGGGAGGCCTGTGCAATGGGCTGTTGTTGCAAATCTGAAAATGCACACAGGGACACATCCTAGACTAGGCAATGGTAAATTAAATGCAGTCCTGCAGGGAGAGAAAATAAAGGGGAGATGGAGAATTGGAAATAGCTTGGCAGAGACTCAGTGTTGGTTGAACATGGGTGAGTTGTGAGATCATCTTTCTAAGAGCTGAGATTATTGGAGTCAGGTGTATCCTAAGCTTATCTTGCATTATCTCATTCAGTCCTCCCAACTCTAGGGTATATATTATTATTACTTCTATTTCTAATTTCAGATTTGGAATAACTAAAGCACAGGAAGTTAAATAATTTGTCCCCACTTTGCAGGATAATCAACTAGGCAAGGATCGTACCTAACCAAGACCCCAGAGTTAGCTGAAGGAAGAGTTATCTTTTAAATTCACATCTCTCACTCCCCATCTGTGCCCTTCAGGACTTGGTTCTGTGGTTGCTTCCAGGTGTGTCATGGAGCAGTGTGTCAGCAGGCTGTGCCTCACACCCAGGAGGCAGAGCGTTAGGTTCTACCTCCAGAAAAAGACTGGCTTTCTGCATCATCTACTCCACTCTGAGCATGCCCAATTCTTACCTAGAGAAAGGTACTGATGTTTGTGAGTGCCTGGAAGTAAGTGGTCATTTCTGGGCATGTAGGGTGGATCTGGCATCTTGGTGCTGAAGCATGTGCTTAGTCCCTTCTGATAACCTCTCTCCCCCCAACATCCCTTCAGACTATAGATCAGAGCTGGGTCTTCCCACAGCCCTCTCAGTGCCTTCCCACCCTCACCCTTCTTCCGCCCCTCTAGAACTAGCAACCCATCGACCTAGACACTCAGCTGCTGACAGGCTGAACTTTTTCCACCCAAAGTGGCCTTTCATACCTGAGGTCTCGGAAGACTCTCAAAGGTCACGAGAAAAGACATTTCTTTAGGCTCCTCCTTATTGGTCAGGAAAGTTCTCAGCTTTATATATTTGTTTGTATTCAGTTACCCTTACACTTTGGGGCCCAAATAGATGATTGGATAGATACTGAACGGTATGTTGGCCGAATCTGCAGTGTAGCCATTTGGTACTGTTGTAGGCTCAGTAGTTTTCAAACTTCCTTTAGCTGTGGAATTGTATTGAAATAATATCTTATGCAGAAGCCCAGTTGATAAAATTCATAACAGTAAAGCTGGGTGTTGGTGGCTCTTGCTGATAATCCTAGTTACCTAGGAAGCTAGATCTGAGCATCCTGGTTTGAATCTAGCCTGAGAAAAAAAGTCTGTGAGATTCATCTCCAACTAACCAACAAAAATCAAGAAGGAGCACTGTAGCTCCACTTGAGTGAAAAAGCTGAGAAATAGTGCCTAGGCCCTGAGTTCAAAACACACACACACACACACACACACACGCACCCCAATAATAGTAGACCATCTCTGACTAAAGAAAGGTTCGTTTGGGGGAGTCTGGAGTCCTTATTTCCTGGCTTCTGCCTCACCTCAATGCAGGAACAAAGGCCCACACACTAGGTTTCTCAGTCTGGAAACTACTGATCCATTGATTTGGAAAAGCAAATTCATTGATTGTCCAAACAGAGTATGCGACTTCTCTGTAATTTCAATGGAAAATTGAGAGCGAGATGATACTGAACTTGCATATCCAACTGTGTCTCACAGGGTATGGTAGTCTAGTTAGAATCCATTACTCTCTTCCCATATGCTAATTATCAGCTAGAGAAACCAGTTGAAATCATAAAGGCAGTTGATTTAAGGATAACAAACAGTTACTAATTGTAACCATGTGCAAAGCACTGTATAAATGACATCATGAGGGGACAGCTCTGTGAGTACCCTAAGATATGGAAAGAGAATTCTGAGCAAATCTTTTCAGTATTTTGTGGAGTGCTAGAACAACACACACAAAACACTGTGAGAATGTAAGGACCTCCTGACTTCTTGGTCCAACCTGAACATTCAAGATGGACTAGCTTGGTGGCATTACAGAGGATAGTAGCGCTCAACCTGGGAGGGCACCAGGCAAAGTACTTCCCAGAAATGCTAAGGCTAAGACAGAAAGACAGTGAGGGATGTGTGATATGAAGGATCCAATAGGCTAGGGAGCTGGATTGGGGTGAGGAAAGGCTAGACAAGATGCTGGGCCTGTGAAGCCACACTAAGGATCTTAGATTTCATCTCCATGCAGCAAAGATAAGAGATTTCAATGGGGGCTGTGTGATTTAACATATAGACCTTCTGGCTGAACTGTGATGATCTGAGAGGATGCAACTGGAAGCCCAGTTAGGACACTAGCACATTGATGAGTTATAATGAGGAATCTGTGGTGAGTTATCCAGGTAGAAATTCCAGAAATGCAAGGTGTTTTAGGAAGGTAACTGGGTTTCTGAGCAAGAAGAGAGCAAAAGTCTCTAGCAGGTGATCAGAAGGGGCTGGAAAGAACACCAATATCCTAGTGTTCTCAGGAGACAAAGTCTACTAAGGAGGCATGTGCTGGGCCAGGGGCCTCAGGAGGGACTCTGTAAGGTCAAAGATCACTAGGTCACCAGGATCCACTGCTACTCCTCTCAGACTGGCTCACCCAAACACCTGTGGAAGCATTTCTGACTTAGGGAACCCCTTTCTCCCTCACAGAAACCAATGGGATGGTCAAAGATATATTTGTTTCCTAAAACTGTTCATTATTCTCAGCTAGCACTAGACTCTGTGTCTGCTGGAGTGGCCTAATGCATTCAAACCATCACAAAATGTCATATACTGATTGGCTTCTGCACAGCAACATTTATCTCTCATAGCCCTGGAAGCCAGGAAGTCCAACAGCAAAATACAGGTAGGGTCTGATGAAGGCTCCCTCTCTGCTCCCCACATTATGCCTTCTCAACACGCTCTCTCATGTGGCCACGAAGTAACAGAGGATGTGTTTTGTAAGAACCCTACTATCATACCTGTGGGCTCCACTCTCATGCCTAATCATCTCCAGAGGCCCCCACCTCCTATTTCCATCACACTGGGGATTGGTGTGAATTTGACACAGTTATAATTGTGGGGTGATGCAAACATTCAGACCACAGCAAAAAACAAGCAGAGGAAAGGCAGACAGGGGCCCAAGACTTTAAGGCCCGCTTCAGTGCAGTTCCAAGCAGCTTAGCAAAGAATCTGCCAACTAAGGTCGCGTTGCCCCCAATTGCCCTCTCAAAGCAAGGGGTTAAATATTTCTTTAAAAACCCTACAGTGCCTTGGAAATCAGCAAAATGGCCTTCTGTATAGTTCCTAATGTCCTGGGTGCACTACCTGGCTTTCTGACGAGATATAAACGGTGCATTTTATGGGCAGCGGCATGGGCCAGTGGGCTAAGGACAGGCCGGGGAGTCAGCAAGGATGCGGCCTCAGTGCCTGGTGACCGCTTGACTCAAGGCATGACCTTGGGCTGGTTGCTTAACCTGTTTACACCTTAGTTTCCTTGGCTGAAGAATGGGAGTCCTGACACCACTGGGCCTCACAGGGGGGCTGTGAGCTGAGCTAATTGATGGCTCAAGTGCACCCTGGATGTCTGCGGGGCTAGTAAACGGCTAAGTAATTACACAGTGCCTCAGAGCTGGCAGCCAACATGCAGGGCACTCTTTCCGGGCCATGGAGGCTGGGGAGCCAGCCCCAGAAAGCCTGGCTCAGCTAAACTCCGTTGCCTCCGGAGCGAGCCCCCTTGCAAGGTCGTTCTTCATCTCCTGGAGAGCATTCTCCTTGGGCATTGACATTTCTTCTCTCAAACCTGCTTTTAACCTTCTTTTCTGCAAGATTGGGGCTTTTTCCTTTCATTGGCAGTCTAGCGAACAATGCCATTTGTGGAGAAGCCACTCTAGGCAGGATATGGTGCCAGGTGCTTCCTGTGTCTTCTTTCGTGGACTCCTGCTCATAAGATGATGGAACCCTTCTGCTCCCATTTAATAGATGAAAACGCTGAGGATCGAGGAATAGGTACTCTATGTCCATCCAATGGTACTTGCCTATCACTTTTGCCCACTTCATAGACAAGCTGGTGAAGAAGAGTCAAGGCAGGGGTTCATTCCCAAAAGTATCTGGTTTCTACAGCTTTCAATCATTTTTGCTCTCCTTGTTAGCTCTTCATTTTATATGATGCAGAAACATCACTGAACCAGGGTGCCCAGAACCTAAGGGATCTCTTCCCTGCTTCTATTGGGAACCTAATGTGAGGCTTAGAGAAAGCCACTTTCCCACTGAAAGCTCCTTTAGCCATACTGTTTTATATGTCTCCAGCATGGCTGTCAATCACAGTCATGGATGGACCCACTTTTTGTTCGTTCTCAGATATAACAGACATCAGTGTATCAACTATGTTTGACTTGGCTTAAATGATCTGTGGACAGACTGTGCTTTATATCTGGTACTCTGTTATAAAACACACACAGAGAATGTGCCAGATCCTGAATGAGAAGGAAGAGTGAGTCACTGCCCTCCCCTTCCCGGTCCCCCTACCTGCCCCTCCCCCCACTCCCAGAGCAGAGTCTAGTGGACAAAACAGATTCATGAGCAGCAGACTCCAGGATATGTGGGTCACACCCTTATAGATGTGGTCCACTGCTGGGTTGTAAGTAGGCAAGGGTTATTAAACTGGGTTCCAGGGACTATTTCCTGAGAAAATAATATGATTCCTATCAGCTTATCTAAGAGGTAGGCTGGGCTGTGGGATAGAGAGAGCTGAGTCTGATGCTGTATTAGCACCTACTTTGTTGTGAAATTTATCCCTGGCTATGTTGGCAAAGGCCTCCTTTACTGAGTACACTGGATTCTAGAGAAAGCCAGTGGCCCGTCCCACCTGAGACTGGAAATGAGTCTAAATCTCAGCTATACCACAAGAACCCCAAAGAGTCTCAATAAATAATAAACGCCACCATCAACCTGAGCTGGCAGAGTGATATTGACACTGTTGAATTTTATACTTCTCAAACTGTTTTTGTGTTGTTTATTTTGGACAGGGACTCCATAGGTAATCCAGAGTGTTCTTGAACTCATAATGTTGCTTCCACCTCCCCTCCCAAGTGCTTACAGATATGTGTTAAAACCATGCTCACTCTTCATTGTTTCAGATTATTGATGAAGCTGTGAAATGTTTCATCACCCCACTCAAAGCAGAATGACCACCCTGACCCTCTTTGAGCATGCTCAGGATGGAGACCCTGTGTGCCACTCGTAGACCATCTCTGCCCTTTTGTGAAGGCTAAGTGGGCTAGACAGCATTTTGTGTCCTTTTATCTCCATTTATTCTTCCATAAAATTTAAATACAAGACAAGCTATTGCTTATCCTGGATGAGCTATAGGGCCAGCAACCATCCTGCAACCTTTGTCTCTTCTCTCTAAATCCTGAGGCTCTGCTGCATTGTGGTCCACACTTTTCACCCAGCTTCCCAGAGAAGGGCCATGGGAATGTGACCCCCCCTTAAATACCGCCTTCCTGGACCTCTCCAAGTAAATGGAACAAGCCATCACTTCCTATTAGCACAATTGGATCTATCCAGTACTGATAGGCAGGCACAGGCTGCTCCATGGATCACTTAGAGTCATGAAAACCTCATTGTGGGCTCCCCCCACCATGTGGAGGAGTAGCAGGGAGAAAGGGTTGGGAGAGCAGCACTGAGTGCTCTGAATCTTCTGCATCTGTGCTCATGCTCCCCCAGGCCCCACCCTCCTCACTAGCTCTATCTTCCCTCACCAGATGACACCAACCCTCTAGAGAGGAGGACTTGGAGCACAGCTAGCAAGGTGAATGGCTACCATCTCTGGGCCTGTGCTCAGAATGGTGTGGAGATCTCATTTAGTCCTGCCTGCCATTGCATTTAAATGCAAAGCTCAAAGAAATTAAGTGACTTACTCAAGGTTGCAGAAGGGCACATCTGGGCTGCCACAGGTCATGATCTTCTTCCTGCCCCAAGGACTTTCTGTTCTGCCTGCCAGCTAGGACACTGTAAAATAACTCGGGTCAGTAAGCTATGCTTGTTCCTTTTAGAATAGCCATATCAGTACCGAACCACCAGTGTTAGTTGTGTGGAGGTTATGGGGAGCCACCCAGCCACTCAGTGGTCAACACTGAACATGGAGAATTTATCTGGATATGTGGGGACACTGTCCCTCTCCCACATTCCGTTCAAAACCCTCAGGGTTGAAATTCCATCTTGGGGCTGCCCATTCCTCAGAAGCTTGTCTGTCTCTCCTGTGAGTCTCTCTCATGAAGTCTGAATGATAGACCTGATGTTTTACCAAAGACAAACGAATAGTCGGCCAAAACCCTGATGTAGAACCCCTGTGTGTTGGCATGAAAGCAAGCATGTGAGAGACAGATCTGCAGACCAGTTCTTCTCCTGGCTCTGAAGCTCCTCCATCAGTGATATGTCACAGGACAGCCAGGGTCCAGCCCCTCAGAGGAATCACTTTATTGATGCAAAGTAGTCCCAGCTTGGTTTGCATCCCAGTATCCTTCCCAGAAGGACTCCTCACCCTTCATTCTTGGGGTTCAAATTTCTGCTAAAGGAACATAGATGGAAAGAGAAAAACTATGGTTAAGTTTAGTTAAGAAGAAAAGTATGCTCAAAATTCGTCCTGAAGGCAAAATTTAGATAACATTGAATTATTTTAGGATTTGTG
This sequence comes from Perognathus longimembris pacificus, assembly GCF_023159225.1. NCBI lineage: Eukaryota > Metazoa > Chordata > Mammalia > Rodentia > Heteromyidae > Perognathus > Perognathus longimembris. The sequence continues at coordinate 117,010,529 of NC_063161.1, read as the reverse complement.
TGCACTCTCTCTTTCTCTCTCTCTCTCTCTCATGCACACACACACACACAGACAGAGAGAGAGAGAGAGAGAGGTAGTTTGGGTCTTGTCTTGTGCATCTATAACCTGTTACTTAGAAATGTAGGTGCTCACTGAGACTATCACAGAGGTTTGAAGCTGACTTGTACATTTTTCTTCATTTTTGTCCTGAGGGGCTTTCCTTAGACCTCTATCTTTTTGTATCCTTCCTTTCTCCTGTAAGTACTACCTCTCTCTTTCTTCTCTGCTCCAAGTCCTCAAGCTGTCCTCTAGGTCTCCTAACAAAAATGAACTCTGCAGAAAGAGTCTCACCTGTTCATGTGCCAGGGCAATGATGCTCATTTGCTCCCTGGAGGCATCACATGTCCAAGAATGAGTGACCCAGGAGGCTTGGGGGTCACTTGACTCAGAGGACTGCTGAGGATCACTGGGTAAGGTAGAAGGCATACCTGGCAAAGGGTATCAACCCCCGTGAGGGCCTTTGGTGCCATTTCTCCCAAAAACATACTTGGAAGATAAGGTCTTGTCAGCTGCTTCTAGCTCTTTGCAGATACCACCAGGCTGGGCAGGTGCTTGGTGATTAGAAGTATTAGAAGTATTTGATGTTGCTTCCTTCACATTCCACACAACTTTCCCACCCCTAAAAATGGTACATTTGGATTTGGATATAGCTAACTGGACTTGTAGTAAACAGCCTGTTGACATAGCAGGGGGCTGTCCAGCATGGCAGAGCTGCCCTGAGAGGTGACCTGAGCCCAGGTTGAGGGGTTCCACCTGATAAACAACACTAGCAGCAGAGAAAGGGCAGAGGCAATGTGAGATGAGATGCTGATAAGAAATGACAGCAGGAACATGTCTTTGCCCTTTCTTTCCCTGAGTGACTGAGCCTGGAATTTAAATACCTTCCAATGTGACATGGCCTAACCTTTGGCATCTGGGTTATGGGAACCAGTGAAAGGACAAGAAAAAGTGCTGTGGCCAAGGCTGACATTAAAGTGGAGAGGATTTTTCATATAACAGCTCATTAGGAGTGCACGGGAAATACAGAAAAATCCTCACTTCTCTGAGCATCAGAGTATTCTTCTAGAAATTAAGGATGAGGGTCAGTGCCGAGGTCACTATGTGTGTATGTGACAGAACCAGGACTAGAACTGAGGTGTTGTGACTCCCAAAGGTTCATCTCACTGACGTTTCCAGAGATGTGGGAAATAATCCCAAAGGTCAAATTAAATTCAACAATAAACCATGTATAGGCTCCAGACATATGTTAAGTAAACATTTGATCAACTTCATATCTACTTGATCTGTTAAATAGCAGTGCCCCCAGCCCTTCTAAAGTATATTTGCTAATGTCCATGGTGTGGTGACTGATCCAGGCTGGGAGCTCACCTTCAGCGCCCTCTTTCCCAGTGTGCTCCTTCTAGCACACTCTGCTCCAGCGCCTTCTTGCTGAGTATGTACTGTGACTCACACCAGGTGAATGGTGCTTACTAAGAGTCATATCTTTGTTCCCACACCTGCTTTATGTTCTTTGTGTCTTTGCAACAGCCTTATTACAATTACATAATGTAATGAGATGTTCTGCAAACATAATATAATGAGTGTGAAAAGAAAATATGAGTGAGTTTCTCCTCATTTAAATCTTGACATTAAAATGTTTGAAACGATCCAATGATCAAAGGCTGCTAGAAAACATTGAGATTGAGTAAAATATGGCAAAGGTAGCATGAAAAATTAGGGGGAAAATGAACATATCTAAAATGATTCTTGATTTAGCTTACTTGGCATGTGTAGAGCAGCACTTTAAGGGAATGGAAACTGGAAGTGGTAAGAGATGCAGAATTGGGTGTGGTTTACTCAGGAAAGATGTCAGGACACGCCCATCCATAGCCCCATACTCAAAGGCATTGGATCCACATCAAAGGACAGTGAATGGATGTACACTTATATGTTTTAAGTTAAAATAAAATGTTGAAGGTGGATGGTATAATTTTCTCTGATTTCTCTTTTCAACCAACTTTTTCCATTAACTGACCAACACCAGTCCATATTGTGTCAGATAAAAGGGATCTTGATCTAATAGCTAACAGTTATTGAGCAATTATTTGGTGCCAGACACTATACTAAGTGCCTTTTATGTAACCTCTCTTTTAATCCTCACAATCTGCCCACGAGTTTGATACTAATAGTATCCTACGATGGTACTGGGGCTGGTTTTTACAGGTCTTCGTCTCTCCTGCCTCCCACCTACCTTCCTGTCTTCTGCCAGCCAGTAGTCCATTACTAAATTGCACTTCTATTAGCCAGCACCTTGTCTCTCACAGCCTTCTAGAAGGTGCTAGAGTCCTCAGTTGTTTTGGTAAGACTAATGGAGCCATAGGGGAGACATATATAGTTGTTTCAAAAGGGCCCAAGCTAGGTTCTAGATTTCATGGATAGACATGAGGAAGCAGATAAACAGGCCCAAAGATGGGAGCTAAAAACAGAATAGCTTGTGAAAATTCCTTGAGAAGAATGAAAGGGCCTAGCATTTGAGCCCCTTCTTGGCTAGGATGTAGAGTCATTACAGCTGGTAGGGGTGTCTTGAGGTATGACCCCACCCACCCACCCACCCCAGAGGGTTACTGGGCAGTTTCTTTAAAAATTAAAGAAATCATAGTTCTACATATTCATCCAAGAGAAACGAAAGCACATGGGATGAATGTGCTTAGCAACTTTATATATAATAACTCCCTCTATGGAAACAATCCAAGTGTTCATCTAATGGGCAAGTAAACAACATGTGAGGTAGCCATACATTCTAATACTACTCAGAAACTGAAAAACAACCAAGAGGCCAGACTCAACAACAAAACAATGAATCTTAAAAATGTCATTCTGAGGAAAGAAGATGGACCCAGAAGAATATACACTAATTCCATTTATTTGAAGACCAAGAAGAGGCAAATGTAATCTGTAATGACAGAAAGCAGAATAACGGTGGCCTTTAGCCCCTCCCGGTGCAAGTGTATTGGCTGGGAAGGGATAAGAGGGAACTTTCTTCAGTGTGGATAACATTTATTACTTTGATAATCCTCTTGACTACATGGACTATGTTTGCCAAAACCCATCAAAGTCTTGTACCTAAAGCATGTGTAGTTTATTGTGTATAAATTTTTACTTTAATGAGGATGATATAAAAGCAATGTTTGAGACAAAGAAGCCTTAGCACCAACATAGAGATTGATTAGTTCAATGATGTGTTCCAGGCTTTTGGAAGTCCTTCCTGGTGAAACTCCATCGTCCTTCTTGATGACCCTGGCAATGTTCCATTTACTTGTATGTTTACAGTAAACAGTAATAGGAAGAGCTTTGTATGCCTTAATCTGCACACACTTTTATTTATTTCCTCTGTGGCTTCCTCCCTCTTCCTAAAGTGCTTTTATGCATCAGTCAAGGTTTAATATTTTTCATTCTTTTAAGTATAGGTGGAAACTGATATTTGAATGATAAGAATAGTAGTAATAACAACAAGAATAGCTAACATTTATTGAATACATATTGAGTCAGACAGTATACTAAGTGGCTTACCTGAGTTTTTAAATGTAATTCTCACATAACCTTGACCCTAGAAGATATTATCCACTTTTGTCAGACAAAGAAGTTTAGAAAGTTGAAAACTCTTGTGACCGGCACGTATTGATCAGGTGTTTTGATTTGGATATTGTATTCTCTTTCAATTTAAAAAGATTTTATTATTGACGTATTGTATTTGTGCTTATTTATGACATATACTGCTGTTTTGATGCTGGGTAGGTAGGTGATCATCTCAGGACAATCTGCATATCTATCACCTTAAACTTTTGCTATTTCTTTATGGTGAGTACACTGAGTGAGATTCCTCTCTTGTAACTAATTTGAGATATATAAGGCATATGTTCACCTTTGTGTACCATAGAACAACAGACATTATTCTTCCTATCAAATAATAATACTGTACAGGGGCTTCCTCCTTCCTCCTACTCTCTTCATCTCCATTGGTCTGCTATCAACTTGTATAAAATAATATTTCTGATTCTACATCAGAGTGAGATCATGTGAAGTCTTCTGTCCTCAACATATTTAACTTAATATACTATCCTCTGGATCTATCTATATTGTTGAAAACAATAGCACTTTATTATTTTTATGGTTAGCTAGTATTTCATTATTTATCTACCTATGGAATTTTAAAATCCATTTTCTGTTGATAAATGTTCAAGTTGATGCCATATCCTGGCTATTATGCATAGGGCTACAATGGACATGGAAAACAGGCATTTTTCTAATTTGCTGGATTCATTTTTCTTTGGGAATAAGGTAGATCTATTTTTCATTTTCGAAGCCCTCCATTGATCTCTGCAATGGTAGCATTAATTTACACTCCAACTAGACACACATAAGAGTTCCTCTATTCTCACATCCTTATGGTAGGGGTTGCCAAGAGGAGACAGCCACGTGGTTCATACAGAAAAAAATTTCCTTGGGAGAGTCAAACTTCCAGGCCACTCTAGAGTGGGGAGTAGTGTATAGAAACAATGGCAGAGAGAGATTACATAGGGAAGGGTAAGGAGGCATGATCACAGCAGATGAGGAAGTGACCTTAGATCCTGGAACACCTCCTACTGCTCCCAGATGCACCAGCTGCTGGACAGGAACTTCTAGGGAGGGCAAGGTGCAGTCTTGCACCAAGAGAGAACAAAGGGAAAGGAGTCTACCTGCAGTTTCGCATAGAGAGAAAACAAAAAGAAGGTGGCATTTTTCCTGGGTGGACCTAACACTCACCATCATATAGCCTTTGTTTGGTCAGAGAGAGCTAGGGTTGTTCCCTGTCATCAATCCTTCATTTTGTCATGCCTACTGATGCTGTAGTCTTCATACAGCATTACAGGGCCTTCAACAGAAGAATCTTGAAGAATCACATGCTTTTTCAGATCAGGGCACTAACCAGGCCCACTGCGTCCAAGGCAATGTCCTCTACACTGCCTATTTCCCTTTTACATGAGCTCTGTAGCTTGGTTTGCCTACGGTCACCAGTGCCTGGCAGATGGATGAATTGTATGATAAATGCTTGTTAGTGTCAATTATGGACTGCAACTGATAATGTTGAATTGTCTTTCCTTGTGGGTCCTAGAAGTGGAAAGGAATTCTTCTTTGACATTCCCATCCTGTCTTAAGCTTTACTTTCTTTCCATCTCCAGGATTCAGTGAAGTTTATTCTTTTGAACTATAATGGTGATTGTATATCTCTCTAGGTATATTATAATAGGGACCTGTGTTCCTTCCATCACTAAAGAAGTTATACAGGACTCAAAGGAATCTGGAAGAATTTGTTCAAGTCTGCTGGGGTCTATATCCTGATACTCAAGCACCAAAGTGTGGGCTAGGCCTGGTTGACAGTTAAAAACAGGCTTGTGCAAAGGGACAGGATCAGAGGACAAGTTGGACCCCAAGCTGGGTCAGTCTTGGGTTTGTGTTTGAAGCGATCTGTTTTCAGGGACCTGTGAAGGTGGAGGAGCCTCCAGCTGTGAAGCAGACACATCTGTAGAAGAAGAGAGAGAAGATAATGGAATCCAATAGAGCTTCCGAAAACGTGTCATCTTGCTGCCTCTGAAACCCTTTGAATACACTAAATCCTTAATCAGAGTAGCCTAAAACTGCAATGACTACATGGAGACATGTTAGTCCAGATAAATCCTTGCAGGTTTCAAAGATCTAAAGGGTGCAGGCACTTCCCTGTGCAGCGGCTGCCCTCTGCCCTCTCCTCCATGATGTCATTATTGAAGTTTCGCTCTCACCAGCCTGGTGTAAGTTGACATTGACAGTTGTAGCACTCTCACGCCGACTCTGGAGGATTATTAGCTTTGAAGCTATTTGGCCTTGAGCGGTGAATTCTTTTTTGAGCTCACACTGGCTTATAATATCTGAGAAGGCTTGCTCCATTCTGGCCCCAGCTTGAATTAGGAGAGGAGGCTGCTTTCCAACTTGGAATGGATACCAGCAAGAACAGAATGGGGAATATTATCCATTTCTGATGGGCAACCAACGTAGTGTTCTTCTGTCCTCCCGAGGCCTTCACACTGTGTTTCCATTTTAGCATCAGTGTTGGAGCTGAGGCCTGGGACTGCCTTGGCCTATAATCACTGCACAGCCTCACAGCTGGACACAGAGGAGGACTCGAGGAATACATGGTTCTCTGGCCTCTAATCTGTTTGTTATTAGGCTGTTGGAAACCCCTAAGAGGGGCTGGGAGCTGATGTCAGAAGAGTATAATTCAAGTGAATGAAAAAAGGAACAGAAAGGGGGGAATAAAGCTCCCTTCTGTGAACATTTGCATGTGTTGGATGTGAGTGTCTGGGGGGATTAATTAGCTGAACAAAGCTAGGGGAGGGACTGCTTGTGAATTGGAAAAAATAGTGACTCAGAGAGAGTCTGATGGGCTCTTAATTTCCTCTCAAGATTTATGCAAATGCTTTGCAAAGCTTATTCCAGAGGAGAGCATGCCCACCATTTCCACAGTCCCCATCACCATGCTAAGGCTTGGGCGCTTTTCTATAACCAAAGTGCATTCCTCATGCGGACACCCCCCAAAGCAGCACGGGAATTGTGGTGCGGCACTCTCAGGTTCAGAGGGACCACTCATTAAGGGAAGGGATGCGTCTCCTCTCCCATAAAAGATGTTTTTTTTTCAAAAGATTTCCAAGTTTTCCTGTGGCTGATAGAGGGAGAAGAAAAGTTTTCTTGAGACTATCACTTATTTATCTACATGTTCTTATTTGTCTCACAGTTATCACTTATTTATCTGTCTGTGTGAAGGTCAATCTTCCCCAATACTATTGATGTCCATAATTCATAGGCTGCATCTCCCCTGATAAAACTGGTTTGCAGGATGTACCAGCCTTGGAGCTTAAAAAAGCCTAAATTAGACAGTGTCAGATTAGAACTAGCCCTGGTGCTTCAGTTAGCACCACGGTGGATCATCAAAGCTGGAGAAGTGAATGTGCAGAGGGAAGGCTTCTTCCAAACAGAGGGGAAAGCCCAAGGTCCCCAGGTACAGAGGAGCAGGAGAGAAGCCCGAGGCAATGGGTTAAGTTACAGAACACATACTAGACAAACCCAAACTCCTTCCAGGGGGTGGAGATGAATCTTTACATGTTATTAACTTGATGCTTCCAGAAGTAAGCAATGCATTTCCTAATTCTACCAGATGCTCTCCACCTCTAACCATATCTGTGATTGGATCATCTTACACTTGACATGTAAATTAAATATATCATGAGATAAATAAGTATATCATGAAAGGTGTTATTTACATGACAGCATGTCTTATAATCAGTGTATTTGCCATAAGGAAATATATTAGAAAAGAAATTACTTAACATTTTAAAGATGCCAAGGAGCTCTGTAATCATTTACCCCACCGTGCAATGCTTAGAGAAAGCCTGCACACAGTGGGAAGCCTGCATGCAGATGGTTTGGCTCCACGCTGAGGTGATGCTGTGACTGGGCTATGGTCTACCCATATGACATTCACACAAGGCATGAGTGATGCCCATGCTGACATTCCCATATTAACTTACTCAAGTAGTTGATGGGTGGCACTTCATCAAGGTTTACTCATTTTGGCAAAATGACAAATTGCACTCATACTTTTTTTCTACCTCCAGGCAAATTGGTGAGCTTTAAAAAAGAATCTAGTTTGAATCTGTTAATAATTTCCAAAAGAACAGAGCAGCCAGTGGTTGAATAAACAAACCATTCTTGATGACAATTGAAGAACTCAAGTAATATAGGTACGTGTGTGCACAATAGTGTAATAGACTTCTGATTAATTCTATTAATTTGGAGAGGTGCCACACTTTAAACTGATTCTGTGCACAAATGTGGGATGCACTTATAAGATCAGAAAATATGAATTAATGTTAATAACTAAGGAATGTTGAATGTTAAAGGGATGACAGACTACAACAAAATATAAAAAAATTCCAAGAGTAATTTAGTCATTTGTACCCACAAGTTCAGAGATGGAATGGATTGCTTCATCTGCATTAGCAGGTACTAGATTCCTGGTCACTAGAACTTTTGGAGTAGCAAGTATGGAAGGACTACTTGATGGGAATGTTTGGGTTGGAGTGTTTTAGATTAAATGAGGGGAAATGATATGGTGGATATTTCAGTCCTTTCCAATCAGAGAATCTGTGACTTTACAGAACAGAATATGTAATATCACCTTAAGTGAGAGCATATTGAAGGAAAAGATTGCATCTTAGCTTAGTGCACTGTATACAGTCAATGTGTATGGAAGCATACTTGGGTGGGATTAGATTATTTCTATAGCCACCTAGCATAGAGACAGGAGCTGAAGCAATAATGTAGGTTAGGCCATGACAATAAAAGAATAAAGGAGGTATGGCTCAAACAGCAGAGTGCTTGCCTCACAAGCCCAAAGTCCTGAATTCAAACTCAAAAGTTCCACAGTTAATAAATAAATAAATAAATAAATAAATAAATAAATAAATATAGAAAAAGAAGGAAGAGGGGGGAGGAAGAAGAGGAAGAAGAAGGAGGAGGAGGAGGAGGAGGAGGAAGAGGAGGAGAAGGAGGAAGAGGAGGAGGAGAAGAGAGGAAGAAGAAGGAGGAGGAGAAGAGAGGAAGGAGGAGAAGGAGGAGGAGGAAGAAGAGGAGGAGGAGAAGACAGGAAGAAGAAGGAGGAGGAGAAGAGAGGAAGGAGGAGGAGGAAGAAGAGGAGGAGGAGGAGGAGGAGGAGGAAGAAGAGATGAAGAAAATGTTTTATTTAACTAGTGGTCTCTCCCTTTTTACAGTATGAGTTTCTTGAATTTGAAATTTGGGGTGCCGCACTTGATGGAATTAAGTTATACCCATAAGTATTTCACTGTTTACTTGCTGACACTTTAGCATCCAGTTTCCTTTGTATACAACAGCTGAGCATTATGATACTCACATGTTGGTGTACAGTCCTGGCAAAGTTCTCTCATGATCCATTGTCACTGCTCTGCCCTGGCCCCTGGCTTCTTGTAAGCCTCCCCTTTTACATTTTCTCCCAGGCAGATGGACTCCACTGGATACTGTATGTTCATGAGTAGTTTATCTGGACAGACCATGTCTCTGTTTTGCCAAGAACAACATGTATGTATATTCACTGAAATCTAGAGGCCTGTGGCAAGAGGCAGGAGAACCAGGTCTCTAAATGTGTCTGATGTTTACTTTGCTCTTCAGTGTTCATGTCGGCTGATAACTTTTAGCCTAACCTTTCAGATGCCTGGAATGTTTTGCAACAAGTCAGCCTTCTTGTACTAGGTGTGATTTTCAGAAACTGCTGAAAATCAGGTTGATAAAGACATGTGAGGCAGCTTCTGAATATGAGTGGGTTGATCACCACAGTTGATGATAACAAAGTAAACATTCCACAACAGCTTAGTATCATAGAGCTACTATTTACCACTGTTTTCTTGATTTTGTCCCCAAGATTCTACTTTATAATTGAAGTTTAGCTTCCTGAAGTCCTTGGGAAAATCTTGGGTTCTACCTAGGCTAAAGACATACTTGCATGCAGTCACACACACAATTCCCGTACAGCTCCAGGATGGAGGATTGAGGTGAATGCCAAGTGAACCCTGCTGTCCAGCTGTTACTTGCTACCTCTCACCAAAGCTCAGTCTTTCTTCTTGTGCAAACCTGAGTCCGCCTAGCTCCACCAGGGGTCCAACAAGGTCTTTATTAAGCAGCTGGGATGTTGTGATTTTTCATTCCACATCTTCCATGTCCCCCAGACAGTTGGCAGTACTCCTTCCCCAAAGAAGGCTGACTTCCCCCTTTACTTTATGCAAAGCACAATGGGGCTCAAGTGAGTCTAGCAGCTTTGATTTTAATTCAAGGGATGTAAGCATTGAGCACTTCTCAAGAGGATATCTTACAAACTTCAAATTGCTCTTGCCTTTTTGGGACATTAAAGCAAGTTTCTTGTGCCCCTGGGCTTCCCGGAGGACACTTCCAAACACCAAATTTACTTTGACTTAAAGGAAGTTGACATGTGCACACGCAACAGAATGGTAAGGAGCAGAGAGGATAAAGCTGTAGCATGTCACAGACACATACATCATCACATGTGCAATAGTGAAGTTCCTGTATTTTCTTCTTAATACACCCACCCCCACTTGCCAATTAACACCACGAGTCTCTTGCAACTTAAATGTTCTCATTTTAATTTAGTTTAATCATTAGGAGTACAATTACTTTCCAGGGCTGGTTTAACTATTCCCTGTTAGAAGTCCTCCTTAGGTAAAAGCTCATCTCTCAAGGTGGTTTGGGATGGTTAAGGATACTTTGGCAGAGACGAGGAAGGAGCCCACATGGGGTCTTCTGGATCTTGCCTTCACTGTAAAATAGCAAGTCTTGCTTGCTCCCTGTATTCCCTGCCATGGGACACACTTAAGGCCATCCTTCTTGGTCTCACAAGACTTTTAGGGCCTCTTCACCCTGGATTTGCATCTACCCCACCTGTCTTTCTACCACAATCATTCTTAGAGCCCTCACCTAACACCCCTAGGACCCTGGGGACCTGGGAACATTGATGGAGTGTCACGGACAAGGTTACTTTCTGCTTTTGCTGTTGCTCTGCACCATGTTGGCAATGACTATACACAGGACTTCCTAAAATGTTTGGCCTCCCCCTAGAATCCTCAGAGAAGAGTGACAATTCAGGTACAAGTTTCCCAGGGTGCTCAATCTTCCTCTCAGGCTAACATGTCTCCTTTTTCCAGGACTTATAACAATGGAGTATTGGGGAACACCTGACATCCTTCTACTCTCCAGCCTCTTCTGCCTTCTTGATCCAATCCCTCAGGCTAAAAGCAAGCAGCTTTGCCCTCCTTACATCCTATCCTGATGGCCTATGGTAAATCTCCAGGATCTATTCCACCAGGTATGGCCCTTGATATACTAATGGGAGCTAAAGGAATTTAGAAAATCCCTTTCCTTCTCAACAATGCCTGGCTTTGAAGACTATTTTCTTGCTTAAGAGGTCAAGAAAGTCAGCTTTGAGATTCAAACTGATCAATGGCCTCTTTGTTCTAGGCAGTATCCCCGGGGCCATAAGCCTCATGCCTCAGCCTTGGAGGTGGAAGAAGGCAAGGGAAGATGATTTAAGATGAAACTAAAAAGTTAGATGCGTAATATTTGCAAAATATTATCCCTGTTACAGAAATATGGTTCTTAGCTTTCATGAAACCCAGTTAAACACTCTCCTTTTAGGAAATGTTCATTTATACAATTTTCCTGTTGGAAACATCCATAATTTCGACTTCCTTCCTAAAACACTTTCCCCAGAGTCCCATGTACTTTGAAACTGTCTTTGAAGGATTTCATTCCATATTCTTCCTCTATTTTTCTAGTTAACAAACAGCACTGACTCAGCAGTACATGTTATTTCTACTTTTTTGCTCTTTCTCTTCAACATGAGTCTCCCTTCACTTAGTGCCCCTGTGGCTCCTGGGAGTCCCCATGGCACAAGGGTATCATGCAGCACAGAATTGAAATTCTTGTGACTGAAAGGAAGCAGAATGGTTTGGTGGCAGCATGCTGGGTGGTTGCTGTGATTATTACTCAGAAAAGACTGCCAACTTGGTATTTGGTAGGGGAATAAACTTTAGTTCTTTACATGCAATCTCCAAGGTAATAGCCATGACCCCAAAGAAAATGGATGCAGCACAGAAAGGCATAGGTTTTTCTCATGCTTGTCAAAGCATGTCAATGTTCTCCTGTGGAATGTGGTGCAATTCTCCTAATGCAATTAAGCAGAGCCTTCTTTTTTCCATGGAAATGCACTTACAAATGTCAGACTGGCTTGCGGTCACCAGTCTGGGAAGAAGTTTTGTTATGGAACCTGAAACCTGTACTGATTACATGTTTTGCAGCAAAACCCTGAATTTCATATGAACTTTTCAACTAGTAAGTTTGGCAAGGGGATTCATCACAGATTCACTTGAGGTCTTGAACACCAGTTTTTAACTCAGTGGTGCTGGGTTTAATACCTGGTGTCTCACACTTCTTTCCAAACCTTCCCAACAGTTCTATTACCTGGGAGCCAATTTTCCTCCACAAAACTGTGTGGAAAGGATGTAATCTCTTTGACAGGCTGCAAAGACAGAACATTTGGCCTCTGCTCACCAATAAACCACTCAGCCCTGATGAGTGTGCTCCTCCCTGGAGCTGGTCCAGCCTGGGATATAAAGGTCAGTCTTGTCCCTACAATGAAGGTAAGAAAGATTACAAGTCAAGAGAACAAGATGGCAGATTATAAGTGTCTATCTTTTGGTTGCATGATGGGAAGAGTCAGATAGGGAAGGAGAGAGTAGTGAAAGAAAGTTTGTTTCCTGCATCCTTTCACTATTCTGGTAACAATGAAAAGCATGTGCAAGTTATGCAAGGGGAATTGTGTAACTTTGATAATTAAATGTTTTTCATGCTTACATTTAAAATGAGTCTTCAGGGCTGGGATGTGGCTTAGTGGTAGAGTGCTTGCCTAGCATGCATGAAGCCCTGGATTCGATTTCTCAGCACCACATACACTGAAAAAGCTGGAAGTGTTGCTAGGGCTCAAGTGGTAGAGTGTTAGGCTTGAGCAAAAACAATCCGGGGACAGTGCTCATGCCCTGAGTCTCAAGCTCCAGGACTGGAAAAAAAAAGAAACAAAACAACAAGAGTCTTTACTATGTCAAGTTGATCATAAAAGTCATGTTAATAACTTAATAATTTCTTTATATGTAGAATGACATTAAATAGCAAAGAAAAATGTGTCACAATAAGTCATGAGAAAGACCATGAAGACAAGGTGCAAGCTTCATATTCTACAACATTAATGGAACTTTCCCTACTTTCTAATCAAGGGACTCTGCATTTACTTTTTCTGCTGGGCCTCACAATGCAGCTGGCCCTGGCAAGGAAGTTTAAGAGTTGGCGCCACTAGGTGCTTCCCCATGCCATGCCCACAGAGAAGCCCGGTACTCAGAACTGTGTGCCCGTTGGTGAGAAAGGCTATGTGAGATTCCATTGTGCTGTGTCCTGCTTCTGCCACATTCTCCTCTGACCATGCACCTGAGCATGCATTTCAAGCCCTGATTTCTTCGGTAGATAGGTGGAAGTAGTGCTACACTTCTCACTGACTGAAAGAGAGAAACAGCACTGGGAATCATGGAAGAGGTAAAAGCAAAGAATGAGAAACACGAAACAGAGAAAAGCAGAAAACAATTCTAAACCCATCCCTAGTCCCTTGGAATGGGAAATGGGAGAAGATGTAATCATAATGTAAACCTGACAGCTCTTATGACTTATCAGCAATTCTAGGTACATGATAAGCTCATACCCAGGCAAAGCTGAAACCTGGTGAGATTTTGGGTGAGACAGTGACTGCTCTGCTGTGGAAGCCTAGCTTCAATGAAGGAAGAGAGTCTGTCACTTCCTGTATGTATCATGGATAGCTATCTAAAGGCCAACTGTTTGAGGTTGAGAGACACAGGAGTCTTGAAAACAAGGAACAATTGTGGATCAGGGAGTCTTGGGACATCCTTCCACAGTGTCTGGGTTGGAAGATGGCCACGAGAGGTGGTCATGAAGAGGGAGAGGGTCTGATGTGGTCTCACAGAAAAGTCCAAGGGCTTCCAGCAAAGAAGGGTACAATGGCCATAGGCCTCACCTTCCCTGGTGATGAGAAAGTCCCATTGCCTGAGGGGTTTGGCAAAAACCAAGCACTGAACCTGTGGCTGGAATAATATTCAGTCTTCATGGCCTGCCTCCTTGGCTATGTGTGTTGGCTGCAAGGTTAAGTCTGAGAGCCCTGAGCCCAGGCCTTCTAAATCACATAATAGTCATAGCTTCCTTCCTCTCACAGAAAGGCAAATTGTTGGGCAGGGTCTGAAAACACTAAAACATACCTCTGGAAATAGCATCCTGGTTTTGTTTGCTGCCAGGCAGGGATGAGAGATCCAAGTTCAGACCCTCTGAATCTTAAGACTTCTGTAGCTCCCCCTACCCCCACCCATACACAGGGAGGAGATCTGCTCATGGAATCTATAAGCAGTCAGAGACCAACAAGCAGAGTGCCCAAATCCCTGAGTTTCCTCCCTGCCAGTGTAGAACTCAGTGCTCTGCTCCCCCACTCACTGATGCTTTTGGGACTCACCACAAGTCTTGGGCATTGCTGCCTCTGGGGAGATGAACTCATGGGCTTGTGGAGCAAGTGGGAACCTGCCCAGCCTACAGGCTATAAGTTCCCTGTAGCCAGTAGCAGCAACCAGCACATAAAGAAGAGGAACTTCCATAGTGAACAAACCCCCAGTAGTGAACAACTGCCCTTTCTACAAGAGACTGACCAGTTTTCCTTGATTTGAGCAGTCCTGGGAATCAGGCCTAGTATATTGAGCATGTGAGCAAATTGTTGACTACTACTTCTCTCATTCCACTCGTAAGAAATCACACCTCAACTTAGCCACTGCACATTTCTGCCTGAGAATATGTCAGTGGACACTAGGGTGTTTCAACCAATGACTTGGCCTTAGATGTGCAAATTCCCCATGCAGAAACACAAATATGAAAAAAATTCCAAGGCAACATGACTTCTTCAAATTCCACAGCTCTGCAGGAACAAACACTGATGAGAGTGAAGTGGATAAAATCTTAGATGGGAAATAAAAGATGATTACAATAATTGATAAAAAATAAAAATAATTAGAAAAATAAATAAAATATTATTATAAGGATGATCAATAAAATTCAAGAAGATATAAATTAGCGAATAAATGAATCCAAGCCTTCAGGGCCTGGATATTCTTAGGAGAGGATCTCAAGGGCTTAATAGCTACGTGCATATGATCATATAAAATGATGCTTATTGAAATGAGCTCCAATATGGAAACAAGAGGTTTTTTATTGTACTGTTTGAAGTTCTTTATTTTTATTTTTTAATTTTTTTTCCCTTTTATCACTATTTTTTAAAAGTCCTTGTACCCTTTGTCTTGTATATAAGTTTATCTGATTTGGGGAGGGGAAGGGAAAGTACAGAAACAGTGGGACAAAGGGAAAACTAATTCAGCTATGATACGGACTAAACACTATGTTGGAAATGAACTATACAACTTGGAGAGGGGAGGGAGGGAAAAAACTGGGAGAAAATAAGGGAGGCGGTAACACTGCTCAAAAAGAAATGTACTCATTACCTGACTTATGTAACTATAACCCATCTGTACATTACATCACCTTTACAATAAAAATTTTTTTAAAGAAGGCTATGCAGGACATGAAGAGTTTGAGATATAAATTGGCATTAGGTAGCATGGCGTGTTACTAAAAACTATTCAAGAGGCTGAGATCTGAGGATCACAGTTTGAGGCCAATCTCAGTAGAAAGGTCTGAAAGACTCTGTCCAATGTGGAAGCAAAATTCTAGACTAAAGTTGTACTTCAAGTCATAGATTGCCAGCCAAAACCAAAACCTGAGTGTGAGTGCAAATTATTGAGTTCACTCCCCAAGTACTATTACAAAAAAAAAAGTGAGTTCTAAAATAAATAAAATTCAGATTCTGGAAATGAAAAGATCAATAATAAAAGTATTAATTAAATTTTAATTGAAGGTCTCTCCCTCCAGGAGAATGGACTGAAAACAGAATATCACAGTGTGAAAAAAGGTACATGTATTAGAGCATGCAGGTGAAGAGAAATTTTTTTAAAAAACTAAACAAGTACAAAGAGAACAGGTAAAATCTCTAAGACACCACTAAAAGAGACACCTGAATCAAGCTAAAGGCACAGGAAATGTCCAATAATAATAGCAGAATATTCAAATCTTGAGAAACAGATAGTTGTTCAGGGACAGGAAGCTTTAAGGACTTTAATCAGAGACCAAGAAAAGACCTCTCCAAAGTATGTTAGAGTTAACTCCTTAGGCATACATAACAAGAAAATAATATTCAAATCTACAAGAGAGAATTGCCAAGGCACCTATAAAGGAAAACCCATCAGATAAACAGCAAATTTCTCAACAGAAACTTTAAGAGAAGAAAGACATGGAATGATATATTTTAAGCTCTGAAAGAAAATAACATCCAACCTAGATTACACAGCCCATCTATCCATCATAATTGTAGGAAAAATAAAAACTTTCCATGAAAAACAAACCAAAAGCAATTCATGTCACAAAACCAGCACTTCAGAAGGTATTGATAGAGTCTTATACACAGAAGAAGAAGATAAACATAACAATGAAAAAATAAAGGAAAGAATGAATCTCACTTGGTAAGTATATAAGCAAATGAGGAGCACGAAAGGAGCCAATAAAAGAGCAGTAATTGCCATCTAACTTTTAATAATAATTCTGACTATTAATGACCTTGGTTCTTTCATCAAAGATAGAGATTATATGCATGCATATACACATATGCTGATTAAGATAATGAAAACTGTAACTCACTAGTCTTTTTTTTAATCTTTAAAAAATAGGGAAAGTGTCACAAATTTGCATGTCATCTTTGTGCAGGGGCTGTCCTAATCTTTGTATCATTCCAATTTTAGTATAGGTGCTGCTGGAGCTGAAACAAGTCTATTGTTTTTGTTTGTTGTTTTGTTTTTGTAGTAGGGTTTGAACTCCTGGCCTTGTGCTTGTTAGGTAAGTGTCCTACCACCTGCTCCATCCCCACAGCCCCTTTCACTGTAGTTATTTTTCGGATGTGATCTTGTGCTTTTTTGCCCATGGATGGCCTGGGGACCCCAACTTAGGCCTTTCAGGAAGCTCAGATAACAGGTGGCCATCACATCTAGCTGAAAAATCATAAGCCTTTATATAGGTATAAGTAAATAACAATAACAACACAATTACATGCTTAATGCCATTTATTTCCCATAGACACTCAGTAAGAAGTGGAGCACTATTTTCCACCCACTCACCTACTGAAGAAATTGGGGTTTGAAATGCATGCTCAGGTGCATGGTCAGAGGAGAATGTGGCAGAGGCAGGACACAGCACAATGGAATCTCACATAGCCTTTCTCACCAACGGGCACACAGTTCTGAGTACCGGGCTTCTCTGTGGGCATGGCATGGGGAAGCACCTAGTGGCGCCAACTCTTAAACTTCCTTGCCAGGGCCAGCTGCATTGTGAGGCCCAGCAGAAAAAGTAAATGCAGAGTCCCTTGATTAGAAAGTAGGGAAAGTTCCATTAATGTTGTAGAATATGAAGCTTGCACCTTGTCTTCATGGTCTTTCTCATGACTTATTGTGACACATTTTTCTTTGCTATTTAATGTCATTTTACATATAAAGAAATTAAAACATTAAATTATTAGCATGGCTTTTTTAAATTTAAATTTTATTGTCAAGGTGATGGACAGAGGGTTTACAGTTGCATGCATAAGGTAGTGAGTATGTTTCTTGTCAAACTTATTCCCTCCTCCTTCATTTTTCTCCTACCTTCCCTCCTCCACATTCCCCTCCACCCCTGCGTGGTACAGCTAATTTCCAACATATTGTCTTGTGACTATTGCTATTATATTAGTTTATCTTTTATCCTTTGTCTCACCATTTTGATGTTCCTCTTCCCTTCCCTAATTCAGTATACACAATATCCTGTGTAGCAAAATCAAATACAGTGACAACATAGGGAAGAAAAATGCAAGAAAAAAGAAATAATTTCTCATAGTACATTAAAAACAACAACAATGAGAAACCTCTTGTTTCCATATCTTGTAATTCATTTTGCTTAGCATCATCTTGTATGATCATACATGCACACACACATATCATACAGTGAGCTATTGTGATCCTCTGCTATGGCTATCCTAGATATATACTAATTATTGCCAATGAAGGAAACCATAGAGTCTGTATTTCTTTGGATCTAGTTTACGTTTCTTTTTGAACAGTGTTACCTCCTCCTTCATTTTCTCTCATATTTTCTTCTCCCAATTCCCTTCTCAATTCCCAAAGTTGTATCAACTTGATGTTGAAACCTAGTTTTATATGTAAGCATTAAAAGCATTTAATGATCAAAGTTATACAATTTCCTTGCATAGTTTGCACGTGCATTTCATTGTTACCAGAATAGTGAAAAGGATGCACTAAATGAACTTGACTGATTTCCCTTTTTGTTCTGGGCACATTCTATCAGCATTGCCTGTGGCTGACTGCTAAGGAAGGAAGGATTACAAGGAGAGTTATGGGCTGTCCCACCTCTCCAATTTGCATCTGTCCATGTCACCATTTTCAGTGTAAGTAGTTGCCTAATGAAGGGAGATGACAAGAGTAAGAAATGACAGGGTTCATTGGTTGTTTGTGTTTCTTAGAAAGCCCTTGCCCTCTTTCTGTGTTAGAAGCAAGTTCTGGTTCAAATGAAAGTGACAGAGCCTTTCAGGGCTGTCAGCAACCCCTGTTTGCTTAGTTTGGAGATGTAACATACCCCACATTTACTTTAGATCTCACTGAACTCTCAGGTATTCTGAGTTCACTGCATTTCACAAGATGTCCTGAATACTACATGTCAATGAGTGGTGAGAACAGCCCATCTCTTTTGCTCACTTATAGGCTATTTGTCCAATCAGGCTTCATTTATAAAGCCCAGGTTCAAAGATAAAAGTATTAAGACTCTCCAGAGAAGGTGATAAGAGGGTGACCCTGCCTTGTACAGAAGCTTTACCTCATGAACTTCTTCTAAGGCTCTGTTTTACCTGGGTTTGAGCCATGCTTTTACCATACTTTGACCATGAACTTCTGTTTCTCCTTGGTATAAGACAAATGCAAAAATTGCCTTAGCTCATAGCTTTATTATAAAGCATTTGGTAAGTGTCTATAATATTGTCCAACAGATACACACTTTCACAAGAGTCCCATATTGTTTAAATTTTTTGTTTTGTCATGTTTTGTTTCTTTTTAATAAACAAAATTGTGTGTACTTTAGGGGTACAAGGTGATGTTATAAATATTGATATTCTTTGGAATGATGAAATCAATACTCATACATATCACCACTTATGTTTATCATCTTTTTGTGGAGAGAACAGCTAAAACATACTCTCTTAAGCAATTCTGAAATATATGACATACTATTATTAATTGTAACCAGCCAGCATGCTATACAACGGATCATTAATATTTATTCCTCCTCTAACTGATATTTTGTACCTTTTGTGTGCTGGTACTGGGTCTTGAACTCAGGACCTTCCATTCTACTTTGGCTTTTAATCTCAAGGCTAGTGCTTTACTACTTAAGCCATTCCTCTACTTCCAGCCTTTTGGTGGTTAGGAAATAAGAATATCTTGGATTTGTCTTCCCAGGCTGGCTTTGAACCTTGATCCTCAGATCTCAGTCTCCTAAGTAGCTAGGATATCATGTATGAGCCACTTGGGACTCTGTCAAAGTAAAATCTCCCTTTTCCCTGCACGCTACCTTATCCTGGTAGCCACTGACTACCAAGTCTACTCTCTACCTCCAAGTGTTTTATGTTTTAGGTTTCACATATAAGGGAAGGTGTGCAGCTTTTTGTTTTGTCAAACCTGACTTAATTCACATAGTATAATTTTGTTGCAAATGACAGTATTTTAACAATAATGAAAAGATAGGTGAGAAAGTTTAAACTAATACTTTTTAACTCAAAAAACAATAATGTAATAATTATAAGAAGCTAATAATTAAATACTTTATGTTCTTTGGCATGTAAGTCTTCAAAATGTGGTGTGTTGTTTGTACTTACAGCAAATCTCCATTCAAATTAGCCACATGTTCAGCCACTGTCAATTCTAATGAGTACTGTATTAGATCACATAAATCTAGACAGAGGAAATGATAAATGCTAGTTCATTGAACCCTGAGATGGAAATTTGCATGCAAGTTGGGGAATGCTCTAGGAACAAGCTCTATAGGTCATGAGGGAAGCTGGCTTGAGCAAAGGGAGAAGTTGGACTGAAAAATACTTGTCAAAAAGACCTCAGTTAATCTCTCAGGGTGCTCTACAGCTCAAATAACCTTTCAAAGATGTCTCAAATTGAAGCAAGGAACAAAGTTTTTTGTTTTGTTTTGTTTTTGTTTTTTCCTGCCCTAGCATTGACTGGTCTTAGCTGTGAGCAAGCTCTGGGAAGGGAATGTGAACTTGAGGAATCTAGCCTCTTGTGGCCTTGTATAGTCCCTGGTGAGAGGCATCCCTGGCAGCTGGTAAATGAGACTGCTATGTTGAAGGGGTGGTGACCTGGTTGGCACCTCACAATGTGGACTGTGGACTGTAGTATATCTCTTGAGCTATTTCAATCTACCTGGTTCACATAATGAGCCATCACATCTCCTAGGGTGACTTTAAGAGTAAGATTGATAAAACAGACTGTTAGCTCTGATGGCTGTAACTAATCCTGGGGCCTACTGCTGATATCCCTGTCCTTCTTCAACTTCCTATCCCCAGTCCCTTTGCCCTTAGCTAGATCTTGACTGCTCTAGGTATCTGGGCTGGTGGAGTGACCTGGGATGACTGTGCTCTTGGTCATCATGCCACTGTTAGAATGGTTCACTTGCCAGAAAAACTGGATCAAGAAGGACCAAGAAAAGCCCCAGGACCCTGCTTGGGATAACTGGTTACAAGTATTTCCTCCCTGTCCCAATATGTCAGAAGCCCTATCTCATTTTTTGTCAAGGTCATTCTACCTTCTATCATGGATCCTTTTCTGGTTGATAGGCCTTTTGTCTCCAGTAGCCTGATAACAGCCATCTCAATCCCATTATTTTTATATTTCCTCAAAACCTCCCAATTGTCTGAAATGTACATAGCAGCACATTCCCTTTTACCAACATACCATCCTAATTCTCTCACAGATGCAAGTGTTGCCAGCTGCATTAAGTGTTAACCTTTTCATGACAATACAGGGACGGTATCCTGCAAACCACAAGTGCCTCATCCAGAGCCTGGGAAATAGTACTGAAAAGGGAGTTCAGAATTGTTTCAATGGACTGTTCATGTAAGTGCTGTGGTCTCAACATTGTGTCTATCAGATTCACTTGTTAAACATCCCCCATCACCACCATCACCACCAAGGTGATGATATTTAAAAGGCAGAACCTTCAGACAGTGATTAGGTCACATGCTCCACTCCTTCTAAAAAAGGCCTAGCAAAGATTCTTTGTCCTTGCCTTCCTAGGAGAACACACTAGCGGGTATCATCTATGAAGAATAAGCACTCACCAAATGCTAAAACCTACTGGTGGCTTGATCTTCCCAGGCTGCAGAACTGTGAGCAGTTGGTTTATGTTGTTTATAAATAATATTTTGATATAGTATTTTGTTTGCTATATTTTACTATAGTCCTGAATGGAATAAGTCAGTAAGGCACTAGTAATATTTGTGGGAAACTGAAGTGATGCTGTCCTCACAGGATAGGATTTAGGAGGGGAAAGAACTTAATTGAAGCAATGCTAAGGAGCTGTCCGGCAGTGGGAGCAGGAAGTGGGGGGGGGGGGGGGGCGGGCATTCTGAAATCATCCAAGGGCTTGGTTGGGGCCCATTTCCCTGGGGAGTTGGTGTCTTGGAGGAGAAATAGGAGACAATCAGACAAATCCAGGGTCCTTTCTAGTGTATACATACACACACATACACACACACACACACACACACGCGCGAGCGCGCGCGCGCGCACTACTAAACCAAAAGATTTTTTTCTGTCAAAGTAGGAAATAAAAATAAATGATGACTACCATCTCATTATAAGACTTATTATTACTCAAGTAATTTGAGACCTCTCATATATTTATGATATACACCAGAACTAAATTGATATCCAAGGGGGAAAACATTACTTTGTTCATCTGGACTTTCTAACAAGCTCATTATATTGTATACCAGTGATTACATTCTCTGGTTTACTTGATCCTAGAACTATTAAATTAATATTTGTATTTAACTGAACATTTGTTCTAGTTCAGTCTAGGGGTACACTTACTCTTTTCTGTTTCCTTGAGGGTGAGTATGAGTCTGCCCACGTTTGAAAGGAGCAACGTTCTAGAAGACCATATGATGATTGACAGTGGGCCACCCTGTCACTTCACCTGGGTGAAAGAGTAGTCGTTTGTGGGGGATTTTGTTGAGTTGTAGCTACAATGCCAGCCAGCCAAGTGGACATCAAAGTTTACTGTACCCAGTGGCTTTCTGGTGACATGTCCACAATTTCCTAAGACTGTGTCAAGGGTATGCAAGAAGCACTGGAAACAAGAGAGTGAGAATCAAGACCACTGTCATCAGAGAACTGAGGGACCCATGCTGCCTTGTTCCCTTGTAATAGGAAAGGCGTCTTCACCATCTGGGCTACTCTGGTTGCCATGAGCAATGCCATGGCCTCAGGGCTCATTACCCACAGGAATGAATTCCTCTGGAAGGTGAAATCAGGAAGCCTTAGGTCATGGTGTCTGCACAGCTGGATTCTTCTGAGTCATAGAAAGAAGGAGGCTTTCCATCCAAGTACTAACCAGGCCCGACCCTGCTTAGCTTCTGAGATCAGACTAGATCTGGCCCTCTCAGGGTGGTCTTGCAGTCTTTTCTAACTTTTCTCCTGGCAACTCAGGCCAAAGGTCTTGAAATCACCCTCATTTCCTTATATCTAATTACTTACTAACAGATACAGAAATTTACCTGTACATCAATAGTGTTCATTCATCAGTTGTCAGGTGCCCAGCAACTGAATTGAGTGCTTTGCACATAGGAACTCATTTAATGCTTACACTACCATTGCCCTCCTCAATGAGATAGGAGTGTAAGCACTCTCATTTTTCAGATGAGCACACAGGGGTACAGAGAAACTAAATAATCCACTCAATTTCATTTGGCTATTATGTGGAAGGATGGGAATTTGAGTCCAGGGGTTTGGATTCAGGGCCTATGATGTGAAATGATTACATCCTAAGTATGTCAAAGCCTCAAAAACCTTCCATGAATTCATTTTCTCCAACTTAATTGCTATACTTTGTTCACCTTCCTTACCTTCAGCAAGTGTTTCTTAAACAGTCTCTTTGTTTTTATTGTAGAATTCTCTACAACTTCTTCACATAGAAATCAGACATTTCCTACCTACGGTCTTACATACCCCTTACAATGACTGGCAAGGGTCTCCAGGTTGGAATCCTGCCATCCTCTCCACCTTTACACCTTGTCATGATTCTCCTCATCCACTAGCCTCCAGCTCACTGTCTTTCCAGTATTCCTTGGATGTACCTACTCTTGCTCTAGGGCTTTTGCACGTGCTGGTATGTATTTGTCATAGACTTTAATATATTTCAGTCCTGGATTCTTTTCAGATCTTTGCTCAAATGTCATCTCCATTGGAAAAATATTGTTTCTCATAACCATTTGTGCCAGATGAAAATTCTGATATGGTCCTCACAATCTCTTCCCACAAATGTAATATTCCTGTGCAAATGGAACTTATGATTCAATGAGAGACAACCCATATCACTAGGTTATGAAGCTCTTGACTTTGAATTAATAAAAAAAAAAATGACTATTCTGGGTAGGCCTGCCCTACTGAGTGAGCTCTTGAATGAGAAAGAAGTAGCAGTAGCCATTCTCTTTCTCCCTTTGGTGACAAAGCCTCAAGTTAACAGATAAAAGGAAATACATCCTGCCAACAAGCACACAGCTTAGAAGAGAACCCTAAGTCTTGGCTGACTGCTTATCAGTGGCTGACTCTGTGACTACAGCCCTTGCAGATTTAACTTGAAAACCAACTGAACTGCCTTGATTCCTGGCCAGTAGACAGTATGAGATAACAAATTTATATTTGTTTTCAGCCACTATGTGTATAGTAATTTATGTACAGCAGTAGGAAAATAGTACACTATGCAAAATAAACTACCACTTTCTACCCTTCATCCTGCATTTTTTTCTTTATAGAACTTCTTTATAAAACTTACAGAATTATAAAATAGTCATTTACCTACTGTGTCTGATTGTCCCACTAGAGTTTAATCTCCAAGTGGGCAGAGACCTCCACTAATTTACTGTTGTCTTCTCCTTCCTGAGAGCACTGTCTTGTATGCACAAGATATTCTGTAAATATTTGTTGAATGAAGTAATAAATAAACAAATGAATGCACATTCTATATTTATCTAATTTAAAAAATGGTCCTTAAAGGCATACTTCAATCTCAGCAAACATGGCATGCAGAATTTCAATTTATCTATTAAAGGAAAAAAAAGTGAAGCTTGATTTTATTTTCTTAAAGGACATAAAATAGGAAACAATTTACCCCAAATTCCACTTCAATGAAGCTCTGAGTATATGTGTTGCATAAAGCAAGGTAAACCAGCTGTCCGACAGCCTTATTGCTGTTTCTTTTGACAAATGTTAGTGTATTTTAGTGTCAAACATACAGAAGCAGACAGAAGACAGGCAAGCTTGATAACATACACTTGGTGAAAGATGTCTTACTTAAAAAGGCAGATTAATGCATACAACACAGGACAAAGGTGCCACCAGCACAATCTGGTTGCTGCCAACAAAAAAAATTTACTTTAAAAATTCAAAGACAGCAGTGCCAACACAATTTAATAGATTTGTTAAAAACTGAACAGAAACCTTTGAAGTAATGAATCAAAATAAATGCTTTCTCCCTTAAAAAAAAATGGTATAATGTTAAATTGCTCAGCAAATTAATGAATCCTAACCAAAAAAAAAAAAAAAACCTGGGAGAAAATTGACCTGTTGACAATCAATACTCTCTTGTATTTATGATTTGCTGGCAAGTGATGTATTAGGATATGTCTTAACATGTTTTGTTGAAGGCAAACTGTAACATTTAAGAACACAAAGAAGACTACCTATATACAATCTTAGCTATTTAGGAGGCTGAGATATCAGGATCAAGGTTTGAAGCCAGGTCAGCAGACAAAACCCTGAGACTCTTATCTCTAATTAACCAGCAAAATGTCAAAGCTACAGGCATCATTCAAGTGGTAGAGTAACAGCCATAAATGCAAAACCCAAATGAGAAAACAAGGCCCTGAACTGAGTTCAAGCCTCAGGACAGGCATATTAAAAAAATTTTCTTTCCTTAGCCTACGTAACAAGGCATATTGGGATTAGCACTGACTTGAGTCAAACAAACTGCATCTCTTTTCCAGCTATGAGACTTTGCCTAAAAATCTGAGTGTTGGCCCTAAGAATTATATCATTGCTTCTAGATAAACTATGATCGAGGATGGAATATGCCTTGCAGCAGCAAATCTCATTCTTCTCCCCAATCTCCAACTTTAATTTTTCTCAAGATTTCTGGAGATGAGCGGAGACAGTAAAAAAAATAAAAAAAAATCTGTTTGGTAAAGAATAGGGGTTAAAATCTCAGCTCGATCAAAATAGCCCAGGTGATGAGTTGAAAAGTACATTTAGCCTGGTACTGGTGCTTCTCAGGAGGTTGAGATCTGAGGACTGAGGTTCAAAGTCAGTCCAGGCAGGAGAGTCACAAGAGACTCTCAACTCCAATTAACCAGCAAAAAGTGGGAAATGAAGCTGTGGCTCAAGTGGTAGAGTACTGGCCTTGAGTAAGAAAAAGGTCAGAGACAGTACTTAAACCCTAAATTCAAAGAACTAGAACAAAAAGTAAGAGAGAGAGAGAGAGAGAGAGAGAGAGAGAGAGAGAGAGAGAGAGAGAGAGAGAGAGAGAGAGAGAGCGACGCGATTTGAAACAAAGGCTGTAGGGATCTAGTAATATGTCAGGGAACTAAAATGTGTCCCCAGATGCCTGGCAGCTGCACACAGCTTCCTAGAGCTTTTCTGAAGAATGTAAGTTCTGCAGACAAGGAGGGGCCCTACCCAGGTGTCTCTGCTGCATCCCAGGCTGTGACACAGGAGTATGGGGGCCCAGTGTCTGGTTTTTGCAATGTTCACATAGATTAGCTTTAGCTAAGCATGGGGCCTCCACCCATCTTCCCAATTGGTGCCTTGTACGAGTTCAGAGGCAGCAAATTTCCCCCAGCTCCAGGGCCCTCTGCTCAGTGAGCTATAAAACACTATTACTCTCAGCAAGCCCGGTCATCAGTAATAATGAGACGGCTTTGAAACTGCCACTATGAAACCCTAAACCAGGCACAGACTTGCACGCTGGGCCAAGCACTTGGGGAAGGTTGGCCAAGGTTCGCACACACGAGCCAGGGTTTGAAGGGCACTTTCTCAGCCTGGGGTTCTTTGGGGGCCTGAATCTACTTCAGCAGATGCTGGTCTGGGTGGTATGGGAATGGACTGATTTACTGGGCTTGGGCAGAAAACAGGTAAAGCCTATGTATGGGCTGGGAGGAGTTCTCACTTTGAGGTTTGGGAAGAAATAATTGCAGCTGGAGTTTTACCTTTGGAGGGAATTTTTTCTCCCCAACCACATTCCCATAAACCTCATATTTTTCTCACCCATTCCCCAGCCTTCCAGGATGCAGGGTGTGAGTGAAGGGAGCTATCTCCAACAGATCGGCTTTTCAATAATTTGGATGTAAAACCCAGGAAGGGAAGGGTTTCGTTTTAGCAGGGTCATTAAAGTCAGGCTCATGATGGCCCAGCCCAGTACTTTTTCCTTTGAACAAAATGTGACCAATCATATTTGGACTGCCACAACCAGTTGGCATCAAGAACAGCCTTGTCCATTGCTTGCCTCTAGTGTAAGCACTAAAATATGGAGTTCAGAGTGTTTTTATAAGCAAACTTTGGGAGCAAGAGTTCCATGGTACCTCTTTATAGCACATCCCATAGTTTTGTTTTGTTTTTTTTCAGCTGAACTCAGGGATTGAACTCAGGGTCTCATGTTTGCTAGGAAAGTGCTTGACTCTTTGAGCTGTGCCCTTTTGCATTTTTTTTTTTCAGATAGGACCTTGGGCTCAGGCAGGCCTCAGACCACCATGACACCTGAATAGCTGGGATGACAAGTATGAGACACTGTGCCTGACCTACCATGGATCCCTTTAAGAACCTTAGATGAATTACCATTCAGGATTTCATCAAGGAGCACAAAATCCAAATGAAGAGATTGAGAAGAGGTTCCTGAAGGGTTAAGAGAAACCTAGAAAGGCCATTACAGAAAATATGGAGGCTAATGACAGCAAAGACTGTTACGGCTGATGGAGGAAGGAAGGAGCATTGACTGAACTGGGATTGATGTTGGCCAAAAGAAGGGATGCCAGAGGAGCCGTGGACATTGGGAGACGAATCATGCCCTAGGGCATTAATGCCCCACTTCCCTCTCTTCTCAGGTTCTGATCTCCTGGCAGCTCATTGTCCTAGCCAAATCACAGCCAGAAGGCAGTGAGCACATATGGATATGATCTACTAAGTTCCCATTCCCTGGCACAATGTGGGGTGAAGGTGTCACCAAATGCAACTCTGCATCCTGACCGTGTGGTGAGTTCCATAAGTCCAGAGTTTGGGCTGCCCTGAGAGATTTCATTTTAGAGGTCCCAAGTGGCTCCAGAAAAGTTGCTCTTTTTTTTTTTAAAGCCCCAGGGTGGTTCATTGCTAGCCAGAGTCAGTCTTTCTTAAGGCACAGAGATGGTTTTGTAAGTTAGTTATCACTAACTCACATAGGTCACTGATTTCTACTCTCTGGTTCAAAGCTGATAATAAAGTTTTTTCCCCATATACTTATGTTTTTTAAATTGCCAAATGTATACTGCATATGGCAGGTGCTTTGCTTGGTGATGGAGATCCAATGTGGGGAATTTAAAACATTATCCTTTCCCGAAATAGCTTCTCAATGTCTCTCTTCAGCAGGAATGTGTGTACATTACATCCTTCTGTAGTAAGACAGAAATGCTTAGGGGCTTCATCTTGTGTTATTAGAGGTCTGTGAACATGCTACATTTGGGGTGGGGGGAGACGGGGTCTTGCTATGTAGCCCAGACTGATTTCAAACTATTCTAGTTTAGCCTTCACAGTGCAGGGATTATGGGTGTGTACTACTATGCCTGCCTTAGACACATTATTTAATCTTTCTGTGCCTTAATTCTTTCATTAGCAAAATGATCCTAATCTTCTAAATTATAATGAAGACCGAATAGGATAAGGACACTTTAGTTCAGAGCCTTGCATGTCACAAACATATAATATTATGGTCACCATCATAAATTTTGCCAATATTTTTCAAAGCTCTTAGCCAACTATATTTCTTATTCTCTCCTAAACAACAAATATCTAAAGAAATGCCTACTCTGGGGTCTCTACTTTAACCATTTTGCACTATTTCTTTCAGAAGAAATCCTAGCCAAGTCTATAAAGTAATGGAATTTATTAATACCTATGTGGCCTATTCACTCTTTTCATGTGTTTGCTCAATATATATTTTATATAAGGTTTTTTTTTTTTTACAGCATTAGGGTTTGAACTCAGGACCTCAAACTTGTTAGGCAGGTGCTATGACACTTGGGCTATC
The DNA here is from genome assembly GCF_023159225.1 of Perognathus longimembris pacificus. Classification (NCBI taxonomy): domain Eukaryota; kingdom Metazoa; phylum Chordata; class Mammalia; order Rodentia; family Heteromyidae; genus Perognathus; species Perognathus longimembris. The sequence goes on along the minus strand of NC_063161.1, from coordinate 116,982,059 downwards.
TTCCAAGCCCTTTTGCTTTTAGTTTGTTTTTGAGATAGGGTCTTATGCTAACTTTTCTTAAGTTGACCTCAAAGCACAATCCTCCTGTCTCCACTTCCCAAGCAAATGGGATTACAGATGTATACCACCACACTCAGCCATATTTTTTTTTACTGTCACCCTTAAGTTAAAAAGACTTTCATTGGGATGCAAGGAATTTGGAAGCAGTTCAAGGGTAGTGATTTTAAGAGTGGGAAACAGAACTCTTCTGAAAGTGGGGGAGGATGAAAAAAGATGATGTGACAAACTTGGAGAGGAGATGGCTTGGGGGCAGGGGTGTCATCCTGAGAGGAAGTGACTGTTGAAGAGAATGACAACCAGTGCCCCTTTGGAAATGACAGATCAAGTATGAGTGGAATATCAGCTCTGCCTTAGGGATCATCTCCCACAGAGGTGATTGTGTGCTCCAGAGTGGGCTATGAAACCCTTCCCTGGCTCAAAAGTGCCGAGGACTTACACAATGATCTCTAAAGTCGGCCCCTGGTGGGCTTCTATTGAAAGGGCCAGGAGTCAGCTTTGGGCCAGTAGAGTGGACAGACAGGCACAGGTGGGAAACTATGTGACCTTTGTGGCCTCCAGTCTCTGCATCTGGAGGAGGGAAGTTTTGGAACGTGCTCCGGGGACTGTGCAAGTCCTCAGGCCCACCTGAAGTCCTTACAGAGAAGTTTGCGAATATCCCATGTGGTGAACACCTTGTGAGCTGGCACACCTCCTGAAATGCTGAATTGCATTTTGAAGATGAAGAGTCTTTGTTGACTGGTCAGTTGAAAATCCATCATACCCACATATGGAAATTGTGTATGGATCTAGACAGTTTTTTGGCTCAAAAGTGATTTCATATTGCACCATCTCTCAGAGGGGTCTACCTTGGGGTCAGTGGTACATGAAGTCTTAGGAGAGGGAGCTACCCTAGCTCTTTTTCTGAGAGCTTTCTATGGGCCGAGTGCTTGCTTATGCTACAAAATGGCTCTCTTTTCTTTCTAGCCTCTGACATCTGTACACTCAAGCTGGGATGCCAGAGGAGAGAGAGATGCTTTACAAAGTGCTGATGTCCAAGAAGCACTGTGAGTCTGGGCCTGCTCACCTGCAGGACCATCCTGTGAGGGCCACCTGGCCTCTAGCTCATCTTGCTCAGCTCTCAAACTAGCACAAAGGAAAAGAGAAGGAAGACTCCTGGGGAAGGAATGAAAAGGGAGAGGGAAAGACTGGAAAGCTAGGAAAAAGGCTAAGGAGACTAAAAATGCAATGCACAAGAGTTCTTCACACATTTCCAGAGCTTTGAGGAGTTATCTGAGGACTGAGACTTAAGCTTTATCTAAATAAAGAAGAAATCGACGCAGGCAAAGCTGTAGGTTTAAGTGTGTGGAAATTCACCTAGCAGTGTCTGTACTACTTGGAATGTCCCATTGATCTACAGAAATATATATTTGGCAATATTAGGGTTTAAACTCTAGAGTTTTACTAGGCAAGTTCTCTGCCAGTCCACCCATACTTTTGCTCTTTTCTGCTTTATTTTTCAGATACGGTCTTGTGCTTTTTACCTGGACTGGATTCAGGCCATGGTCTTCATATCTATGCCTTGTGGATATTGGCTTGCACCACCTCTATACCTGTCTTGTTCTTTGAGATAGGGCTTCACTAACATTTTTTTTTGCCCAGATTGCCCTTTGATCCTCCTATTTCTATTAAGTTCCTAGGGTTACTGGTGTGAGGTTATAGTGCCTCACTAAAATATTGTTTTAAACCCTTCTAGACTAGAGGTCACCAGGCTTCTTTTGTAAAAAGCCAAATAGTCAGAATTTTAGGCATTGAGGGCCTGTTTCAACTTCTCAAACTTGGTCATGGTGAGCAAAGGCATCTGTAGATGATCTAGAAACCAGTGGGTGTGGCTGTGCTCCAAGCAAAGTTAATTTACAAAAGCAGGAGGCTGGCTGGATCTGGTTATAGATCACCACCCTCATCCTGCCTCCAGACTTTTCAGATCTTAACTTGCTTATTGATCACTTGGGGATCTTGTTAAATTGCACATCCTGATTCAGTTGGTGTTGTCTGGGCCTGATGTTCTGCATCTTAAACACATTCCCAGGTGCTGCTGGCCCAGAGACCACACTCTGTGAGGACTCAGAAGCCTCTCACCACAGTGACCACAGAAGGCAAAAGGGAGTGGAAGTGGATGAAGTGGCTGGTAGGACCTCATGTGTCTGGGTGCTGGGGGCAGTGAGCTTGTCTGTCTAGTGAGCTTGTTGGCTCAAAAGTTTTAAAATCACATGCAAACATATATGGAATGACTCTTATCCAAAGCTTTGCCATTTGGTAACCCTGGTTCTAGACTCTTGGCCAGCTACCTTGAACTTCACTAGCCTCCTTTCCTTGTTAGCTATGTGTTGCTGGAGTCCTATCATCTGTCAAACCCGAGGTTTTTATTTTGTGGATGAGGCTGGTAAACCTCAAAAGAACTCAGAAGCAGGCCTGAAACTCATGAGTATGGTGGTGTAAATACCAAAGCCGCCATATTCAGGCAGAGGAACTACAAAAATGCAGGCCTGAACAGATAGATTACACGAAGCCTTTTGTGGTGGAGCAGAAACTCCACACCTACAGAACAAGGATCTTTCTGGGTGTTCCTGGGCTGATATGATACAAGGCCAGGATTTGAACCCAGGTCTTTCAGACTCTAAATTCCATACTCCTTCAACTACCACACGCACAGATGAACCTTTGAAACTGAAAAGGAGAGTACAATCTGTCAGCTCTCCCTCAAACTCTGGATATAAGGCACATTTGAAAGACATAGGCACAGCCAGTGTGATATTTTTATCTGAACTATTTACAGGTGGAAAGGATTAAAGCAAGTGATGGACTATTGAAGGTTAATGCCATCTTTTAATATGGAAAAACTACTCTCTCCACAAGAAATATACTTGTGGGATAATCTTGAGATATGTGTGTGCGTGCTCAAAATGTCAGCCAGAGTTTCATTAATTTCAGCCTCCCCCTAGAACACTACATTATGCTTCTGAGGCTGTGTGTTAGCATGCTGACACAGGCGAGACCCATGGCGCCTGGCCCTCAGGGTGAATTTATGGTATGATGTGCGAGGAATCCATCATGTAATTTGGCCCATACCCCCAGTTTCTTAATCAGAGATGGGAGATGCAAGACAAATGTTGTTTCCACGGCTTTGGGTGCCGTGTCTCAGCTTTAAACTTTGATCCATCAGGACAAACATTCCCACCAGGCAGCCAATTACTACTATGACTTAACACCCTGGCTCTGGAAACACAAAGGAGTACTTAGTCCTCAGTTCCTTCTGGGCTGCTAAGGAACAATTCTCTAGGCTGAAGGATTGTGTTGCAGAGGTTTTCCAGCAAGCAAAGGCTTTTGAGAAGGTGTCTAAGGCACAACCACATTTATTCTGCTCTAGTTGTGACAATCATGCTTGCAATGAGCCACAGCCAGTTCATTTCTAAAGGTTATAGACCCAGCAGTTCCATGAGTATCAGCTTTGCAAGCTTATGATGAGTCTTTTCCTTCTCTGTGTGTAATGTAGACATCGAGGCAGCCTCTAGAGGCAGCTGGCCTAGGGCTCATCTCCCAACTCTAGTTGAAAGCTGAGTAGCTTTGAGAATTACAAAAGCCTGCCTTTCCTCCTCTGTCACATGAGGCCTATAGTAGAAACTCCCACTTTGACACACTGACACCAAGATTGCAGCTACCCTACTGACAGTACCCAGGGTCATATCTGGTACTCAGAAACTGTGTTGGGTGGTGTTTTGTGGGTTTGCCTCTGTGAGGTGTCTGGACTGAAGGGACCAGCATTGGGAGGGCTGAAGGCATGTTTGAGTTTCTGCTCTTCTCCTCACCAGCTGTGCATCATGGGTAAATTATTTGATCTAGGGAATAATCTTGTTTCCTTAACAGCAAGACAGAGATACTAGAACTTGCTTTGGAGAGCTGTGGTTATGATCAAATAGATGGTTCTATGTGAAATGCTTCTATTCCTGTGCCTGGTATAAAGTAAGCACCCAATAAATGTTGATTAACAATATTAAGTAGTATATACACTCTGGAATCCATGAGCCACTGGATACATATGGAAGAGGGTATTTACTTTCCTGTTCCACAACTTATCCAATAAATCTAGAAAATCACTTCACGAGCTTTTATCTTTATACAGATTGTGGCAAATGCATACTTAGATACGTGTACTGGGAAAATAACTTTTGAGGGTGAAATGAGTATGAAAAAAAAAACCCCACCAACTACAGCCCAGCCCAGCTCTTCTTTCTGAAACATTCATGGGCTTAATTATTTACTGTGTGTTAAGCAGCCAAAATGTGATCAGTGTATTTCTGGGTTGATGCTCTGGATTCGGGGTAGTTGCTTGGTCCAGGAACCCCACAAAACTATGTTTATTAGGCCCATCTGTACAACAGGAGCCCAAGGCCCAGAGAGATTCAGTAAATGGGGTTTCTGACTGAAGAAGTAATAGAGCTGGGACTTGAGCAGCCTGACTCCTCAGCTCCGTGGCCATCACCCTCTTAACTATTTGGAGACACACAAAAAGGCAAGTGTTTATGTCTCTTTTGTAAAAGAGGAAACAGAGACTCTGAGAGATTGAGTACCTGGCATGTGCCCACACAGCCTGGGTCAGAGGTGGGACTCCTCTTTCTTTAACCAAGCTAGTCCTGTTCTTCATTGAGAAACCAGACAACTTTCCCTACAAGCAGAACTTACTCATGGGCAGAAGCTGGGTAGGAGCGATGTGTGTCATTTATCTGAGTTCTTTAAAGCTGTTACATTCCCCAGTATTGCTCTCCTGCTGGCAACCTGGGTCATCTTGGGTGGAGACCCAGAGATCAGTGGGAAACTGGTATTATTGCTCCAAATCCACCCTGTGATGCCAAGACAGCTAGCTTGGGTTTGCGAATACATGTTTCTTAACTATAAAGCAAACAGCCCGACTGGCAGAGTACTGTAGGGAAAATGACATCACTGCAGAATTTTAGGGCTAATCATTTAGCTGGATTAGCCCCAAAGTGCTGTGTCTAAAATCAGCATCCCTGCCTCTTTATGTACTCCAGATGAAACACATTAGCAGAAATATGGCAAGGGACACTCACAATACACGGTTCTACACTCTCAGCAGTTTTTGCAAATCTGCAATTAGTCTAAAGGGCCTGGGTAAATTAGGCCTCTTGATAAATGAAGCACCTAGACAGGCCTCAGATTTATTGGATCCCGCTGTCCCGCTGTCCAGAGCCCTTGTCAGCTCCACCGCAGAGAAGGGACAGCACACGGGAAAGGGAACAGAGCCAACCAGGGCTCAGATTTGCTCCCCAAATCTTTGAAAAGGTGGTGCTTGAGGCTGCTGCGTCTTTGGCCTTAAAAGTTTCAGCCAGGAGCATAGTAGGTAATGTAAGCAGCCTTTGCCAGGAGAAGTTGGCAGGGGAGACAGAAGGGGTTCATCTCACACTGGAGACAGAAGGAGAGATGGTGAAGAGAGAAGGTCTGTGTGAGACTTGTTTTTGTTATAACTGAGAAGGGAAGGGTCATCAGGGCCCTGTGACTTCTGACAACTCTCTGCTCATTTCACTTCTGGGCCTCCCCCCGCCTCCTGATGCCAGGAATAAGTGATGGATAGCCATGGGTACCATCACCCCCTCCTCCCCGCACTCCAGGTCTCTGTCGTAGTTCTTAATACTTTCCCAAATGTAATTGTCTGCATGACTCATGCAATCAACTGAGTGACTGTTTTGACTACACTGGGAGTCCCAAAATTTCAGGTAAGCACTCCCCCTGGAATTGGGAGTGGCATTTCAGTGACCTAAAACCAATATCCAGGCATCAGAGACTTCGATGAAGGGGATCTGTGGGGTAGAGGTAGCAAAAACCATTATTCTGATTTATGTCTCTGTGTCATGGGGAGCAGTTCTCAGCCATATTAGGGTGACACCTGCTAACTTCACTGCTGTTGCTGCGCTGCTGTGGGTGCTGAAGTCAGCTGAAGCAGGCTGGCTGAGGTGCCAGCACATGCACAGATGTTGTTTTGGGGGTGGTGAGAGTTCTTTTTCATTAAGTTTTCTTTTAAATTTGTTTATTTTTGCAACATTTTCTTTCCTGATACTAAAGTCATGGATGTATTGGAGGTGGTAGATGGATACATAGTCTGTATTTGTTTTTCTTTTCTTTTTTTTTTTTTTTTTCTTTTGGCCAGTCCTGGGCCTTGGACTCAGGGCCTGAGCACCTTCCCTGGCTTCTTCCCGCTCAAGGCTAGCACTCTGCCACCTAGCACAGCGCCCCTTCTGGCCGTTTTCCATATATGTGGTGCTAGGGAATCAAACCTAGAGCTTCATGTGTAGGAGGCAAGCACGCTTGCCACTAGGCGATATTCCCAGCCCCTATTTTTTTTTTAATTAGAAAAGTAGTAAAGTAACAACAGTTTTGGAGCTAAAGCTCCTACAGATGCTTGTTTGTCTGTCTTCCTACCTTCTGTCCTCACAACCTCAAGCTTTCTGTCTCTCTTCTCTTTCCCCTCAGTAAAACAGCCCGGCACATTCTGGCTCACTAGTACCTTCACCAAACTATGTGTTTTGCCACTTAACCTGTGGCCACTTGGGTCCACAGGTTCCTTGGAGGTCAGGAGCACTTCTGCATGTGAGATGTGTCAAAAGCCCACCTCCCAGAGGCAACTGGAACCGCTGGTAGCTGGCCTGCCGTCAGCCTGCTGTGATTCAGTGTCAGTGTCGCCAGTCTGCAGATCAGCTGGGTGATTCTTCTGTCAGCCCACATTGATTTTCCTGTAGATTACATTACTTCCAATCACAAAAGAAATTGTGCTCCTCTCCTAGAGTGTCAGGGCAGAATGAATAGCAAACATTTTCCTGCAGACAGCTCAGTAATCCTGTCACAGGCCACTTGAGCAGACAGGACCCTCTCCTTGGGCCCTCGGCCCCAAGCCTTTCCTCTCTTCTCAGTGGCCAGATTGCCAGACAGAAGGGAGCGTCAGATCCAACTCAGAGTACTCAAGATGCCCAATGCACCTCAGTGAGGTCCTTCAAAGTCTTAAGACTTTTTAAATTGTGGGATTAAGAGGATTTGAAAGGGGGGAAAAAGGGCTGGCAACACCAGGTGTGTTAGGAATTTAGAATGTGCATTCTCATAAATTGAAAAAAACGACCTTTTGAATAGCATCAAAGAGACTGAGCAATTTTTATCCCTTTGTAAAGTTTCTTTAGGTACTGATTGGGGTCTCTGGATGTGGATGTGTGTATGTGAGAATGTGTGTGTATGATTGTTGTGTGTTTATGCATATATGTGATTGTGTTGACATATGTGTATGCAAATATATATGTGTTTATGAGTGTGTTATGTGTACATTTGTATGTATATGCAAGAATGTATATGCATGTGCATATGTGCATGTCTGTATGTATGTGTGCACGTATGTTGTATAATTTATGCCAGTACGTGTATATACATGTGGGTATGACTATGTGTTATGTTATCTATGCCAGTCCATGTGTATACGTGTGCTTGTGAGTATATTGTATGGGTGTGTGTGAATATGTGTGTTGTGTGTATGAGAGACTGACTCACAGGGCCTCCTCTATTCCTGAGCTTGGTTGGCTCCACACCCACCTTGTGTAACCCTGGCATGCAGAGAGAACCTCATGCATGTGGGCAGCTTTGGCACAGACTCTTGGCACTGTGGAGGAAGAGAGGCGTCAGCACTTTTTGAACAATGAACTAGCAACAGAAGGCAGGCACCAATCTCCAAAGTGGGCTTCCTGGGAGAGAGAGGTTGGCATCTGGGCAAACTGGCCTGTTGAAGCTAGATGGGAAAAATCCACAAGGTCATTGACAAGTGAGAGATGACCTCTGCTCTCTGGGGACTGGGGTGACCACATAAAAATCACTCTCTACCAATTGGGCTTGAGCTTCTGAGCATAATGATCACGGTAAAAGTTTTAGCTGGTAATTAACTAGTATTTCTTTGGCTAATACCATGTGCCAGGCACCTGGAAAGAGTCCTATCCATCATCTATCAGTACTTCCATTTATGATCTAGGTTTTATCTTCATAATGGGAGGATAGTTTACCTGATTAGGGAACAGAGCTTAGTGAGTACACATGGCTTGCTGAGGTTCTGTGACTTAACTTGTGTACCCTCCAAATGATACTGAAGTTGTCATCTCTACTACCATTGAATATGCCCTTGTTAGGAAAATAGTCTTTGTGGGTGATCAGATTAAGATAGGATGATTAGAGTGGGTCCTAATCAAATATTACAGAAGTCCTTCAAAAGAAACAACAGAGGAATTTGGACATGGAAGTAAAACCACGCGAAGACAAGGGATTAAAGGACCACTTGTGAGCCAAGAAATATCAGTGGCTATTAGCACACCACCAGGAAGTAGGAGCCAAACTAGGAATACTCTTCCCTTGGAGCCCAGTGAATTCCTTGATCTTAGATTCTGGCTTCAAAAGCTAAAAGATAGTATAAGACAGTCCCTTACTTTGCAGAACTTTGCTACAGCATACCTAGAACTAGTTCACAGTGCATGATGGAGACAGTGAGGTTACCCAGTCATGCCTGCCTGCTTTTACAAAGTGTCGGCTGCTTTCCCTCTGTTCTCAACACCTGGACTTGCTCAAGTGGAATTTCAGTCCTACAGAGTTGGTCTGGTGGGATGTTTGTGGGTGAGGCCAAAGGGAAATTAATTATGAATCTAGTATCTAGCATATGGTTTGCTTAAAAGATTTAGAAACTTGCCTATTAAATCATTCATATGAAGGTACTTAAAGTGATCTTTGAACTATTTCTTGAAATCTACTCAAAGTACGGATACATATTTATATAAAATTCTTTATCACAAGAACAGGGGCCTGTAATCATAACTATTCAGGAAGCTGAGATCTAAGGATCATGACTCAACAACAGCCTGGGCAAGAAAGTCCATGAGACTCTTATCTCCAATTAACCACCAGAAACCTGGAAATGGCACTGTGGCTCAAAGTGGTAGAGCACCAGCCTTGAGGGGAAAAAAAGGAGCTCAAGAACAGTACAGAAGTCCAGAGTTAGGGCCCTAGATTTAGAAAAACAAAATAGAACTTTATCACAGCAATGTTTATGGCACCTGAACAAGTATGAAATGTAACATTTTTATTTTTCACAGTGAAATGAAGTCTGGTTGAAAGGAACAGGGGTGGCAGAACTCTCATCTCAGTTTCTCCACCTAAGCTGAGTGTGAGAGCTTGGCAGTACCTTTCAATCAGGTGTCTGCTGCCAGCCCCACAGACAGACAGGCATGAAAAGGGCCCTTGTGTGAGGTGACTCAGACCACTGGGCTCAGATATGATCAGATTTCCAGCACAGATCAAAGTTCAACTCATCATCATCATTATTATTATTTTCTTCAAATCATTGTACAAAGAGATTTCAATTTAGCATGTTCATTTACATATGCAGTATATCTTGACCATATTCCATCCCCACCCAGCTTATTTGCTGTATTAGCTAGGGAACAGCCAGCCTTTCTTTAATATCTATGATTCAGCCTTCAATCCCCTCCTCAAGCAACAGAGTCTACAGGTATTAAGGACCTTATGCTGGCTTCTTTAATGTAGATAGAGACCTCTTACATACACATTGTTCCTCCCAACCCTCTCTGTCTCTTTTTTCTGGTATATCATAGCAGCTATGGACATGACATATTTCATCTTTCTCTCATGTGACCACAGAAGCCGAAACAAGAATATACTAAAAAATAAGAAGATATTGCTTAGTTTTAAGATAATGAACCTGTAACACCCTGACTAGTAATATCTAAATGCCCAATAACACCAATTGGATTGTTATCCATAAACACACTAGATGTAGATGGTAAAATACTAGCTTTGATATAGGAGAAAGGATTGAAGTTGTAATGCAAAGTAAACAAAATGGAGCATTGCATTTATTTCTATTGCTGCATAACAAACCCTTTAAATTTTTAACTGCTCAAAGCAATACTCTAATATCTTGAGGTTCCGTAGGTCAGAAATTCCATCAAATTTGAGTTTGACTGGGTTCTCTGTTCAGTATCTCAAAAGACACAACAATTAACACATGAGTTTGGCTTAATTCTCATTCAGAGTAAGTCTTTTTTCAAGCTCACAAAGATTTTTGACAGAATATAAATCCTTGTGGTTGTAGGACCTTGCTGGTTGCCCATTGGTATGGCCCTCAGCACCTGGAATCTCCCGGCATGCATGGCCATGTAGCCCTCTCTATCTGCAAAGCCGCCAAGGGCAAAGATGCTCACTTGCCCCAGGAAGACTTACCTGATGAAGTCAGATAATCATCTGGGCCTTACAACATCATTGAGACATGGATGTGAAGTTGCTAAACACCGTGCCTGCACATCTTCAAGAGAACAGTGTGGCTCATGTGAGAATTATATCTAATATTAATTTCAACAACATATATAGGAAGATCTCAACAACATAGTATGTGTAAGCTTAGAACAACACTGATGTGATACAACCCTTAATGTGAAGATATTTCTGGAGGTAGTTTAGACAACTTTTTTACGAATGTGGATGGTTCCTATTTTTTTCTTTATTCGTCTCTACATTTCACAAGCATTTTATAATTAGTACATGTTGCTTTTATAATTGAAGATGGTCCTCCATTAGTTAGGCATTTGTTCTGTAGAATTAAGCATATGTAGCTTAGTGGTTTGTTCATTTTTCCCCATTGTTCATTCATTCCCTAGCCTTGAACAGAAGGTGCCAGCAGACTGCACTTTCCTATAGGACTGTTATGATGGGGGCTTTCTCTTCAAGACCTTACTACAAGAGCTTCAAACTTTGTGGCAAAATGATTCCAAAGTGGCATTTTCATTTGTTATTATTACTGGGAAAAACATTGAAAGCAAATTATTCAAATGGATTGAGGAATGCCTTGTAATTTCTACTTCCCCATTACTACTCAAAGAGCTTGATAATGTTGAGGTTTTAACATTTTTCTCATTGACTTTGTGAGCAAAAAACACCAGCTTCTCATAAATAACCAAAATGAAGCAACAGAACTCTTGGCTGAAATTCACTTTTCAGCCTGACATGTCAGAAGGAGCCTCAAGCCAAAACTCTCTCCCCAAACAGAAGCATGGCCCTGGGAGACCCAGCAACACAAATGATGCAGAAACCCTTCTGGTGAGAACCCGCTCCACTACCATTAGAAAGAGGAATTGCTCAAGGAGGGAAATACCAGCATGTGGCAAAATCATCTGGGGCACATTGACTGGCCATCTCAGGGCAACATGAGCTGGAAAGAGTCTGTGAGTTCAAGTGAAAAACGAAGAGCACGCAAAGAAAACAGATTGTGTAGAAAGGTTAGGCAAGGCTGTCCAGACCAGAGGGCAATGCTGGCATGGTTTTTGTTTAGGAGCTTTCCTCTCTCCCTCTGTATGCCCCTTCCCTTCTCTAGTTCCCACCTATGCTCTTGTGCCTGCCTCAATTCCACCCCACTCCCAGGTAATAAAGACCATTAGGGATTGGGATTTATGTGAATACTACCAGAATTTACATTTTAATAAGTGATTGTAAAAGGTTGTTGTTTTTTTAAGAAAGACTTGAGATAGTGTGTTAAGAGTTGGAAGAACCAAGAAGGAAGTTCTTTTTTCTTGATGGTCCCACCTAATTCTTCTAAAATCACTTCTTTCAAACTGTCTGCAGGCTGCTTCATGGTTTTCTTTCTTTTGGTTGTTTTTGTACAGTGTTGCCCTTGCTTAGGAATAAGCTGTGGGATCCTAGTTCAGCAGCCTTCAATGGGTGTGACCAGAGGAACACAGAAACAAGCCAAACAGAAAGGGGCCAGGTGTGGGGATGCATGCCTGTTTAATACAATAGACCCCAGGGAGATAAAGGGACTAATAAATCCTACCATGATGCTTTAGCCTTCTACCTACTCACTCTTACAGTTTATCCTTTGGTAAACTGAACATGAGAAGCATTCTGAGTTTCCTTCAGCAGAAGCAGGAAGAAGAAATGGGCAGCGGAGGGAAAAATTCTTTGAAGCAGCCTGGAGAAAGGGGAAGAGGCCTCTCTTTTTTCTGAATTTGGAGTACATTCCAGCAAAATTGAAATATTGTCAGCTTTAGCTTTCTTAAACCTTAGGGCTTATTTTATACACCCACACATAGAAGTTATGACATTAATTAAATATTTGGATGCCTATGAAACTTCCATCCAAGTAAAGGGACATAAAACATTGCCACTCTCTACCCCAACTCAAGAGCTCTTCCTTTTCGGTGTCCTGCCTGCCTCCTGCCCAACATAGGACAAATGAGACTACTGTCATTTCTCACTGCATTTTCTGCCCCTCTCACATTCCTTACTCCTATTTTTATTATCGTTTCACTACCTACTTACTAAGCACATACTATTAGTGTTTTTATTAGTTTGAACACTATATAAATGCTATCCACATGTGTATTTTCATAGCTTGCTGATTCTGTGACTCAATGCTATGTGTTTCAGTGCTATATGTGTCAATAGTTTTTATGCCCACAGGTATGGTGATATAGGTCCGTATCCTAGAATAATGAACAATCCCCAGGAATATAAAGGAGGTAATAATCCCCTCACATGTTGTTCTTTTATTCATGGAGCAGCTTTAGTTTTTCATATTGATTTTAAACATGCTTACAACATAGGATTTAAGCTGATCATCCCAGTCAGTTTTGGCTCATAATAACAAAATATTATAAACAGAGTGGTTCAGCCACAACACAGCTTTCTTTCTCAGGATTCTAAAAGCTGTACATCTAAGATCAAGGTGCCAGAGTGATGAGGACCCTATTTAGGGTTATAGACTACTGGCTTGTTATTTTATCCCCATATGGTGGTTTTGCCATTGTAGAAACTTCAGACTTTGGGTGGTACCACAGAAAAAAGGAGTGGATCACAGAAGAGTTGGTTTGTCTGTTGTTACTATTGCTACTATTGTTATTTTCTGTTTTGTTTAAAAGTATACACTATGGGAAGTACTACTGTAGAAACCCACAGAGGCTGAGAACTCTGGGTTCTGGATGAGTTTAGACAAGGTCTCACTGTGTTACCCAGACTGGCTTAAAAATTCATGAACTCAAGTGATTCTTCTACCTCAGCCTTCTGGGGAGCTAGGACTAGAGATGTGTCTACCATACCCAACTTGGTTGGGTCTGCTTTAGATAGAATGGTTAGGAAAGACCTCTCAGAGAATGGCTGAGCTTGAGAGTAACCATCCACAAATAGTCAGGAGGGAGAAAATTCCAGAGTAGGTGAACTACATGGATCGATGGCCTGGTTGGAACAAGAGATCCATATGTCCTAGAAGCTGGAAGGTCCATGTGAGCCTGATGCAAAGTTCCAGGAGTGTCCTAGAAACACCAAGGAGGAGCTCTGTGGACTGTGGTCACCATAGAGGATTTTATCCTATATGTGAAGGGAAGGAGTTGAAGGACTTACAAGCTGAAGAATTGTGTGGTCAGATATGGGTTCTCTAAAAGATTATCCAACTAGTACAGAGATATGGAACAGAAGATACCAGGAGACTACAGTGGCCCCAGGGACTGTTGGGTCTGGGAAAAGGTGTTGGGGCTCATGTAGAAACAGCAGCCATGAAGACAAGAGGGAGGAGAGCAGGCTGGGTCCAAGGTGGGTATTTTTCCTTCTCTACCTTCCTTCCTTCCTTCCTTCCTTCCTTCCTTCCTTCCTTCCTTCCTTCCTTCCTTCCTTCCTTCCTTCTTTCCTTCCTTCCTTCCTTCCTTGCTTCCTTCCTTCCTTCCTTCCTTCCTTCCTTCCCTCCTGCCTGCCTTCCATCCCTCCTGTCTTTTCTCTTTCCACTTGATTTTCTTTTTTGGTCACGCATGGAGCTTGAACTCTGGGCCTGGGTGCTGTCTCTGAGCTCTTCAGCTCCAGGCTAGTATTCTACCATTTGAGCCACAGCACCACTCTGGTTTTCTGAGGTGGTTTAATTGGAGATAAGAGTCTCAAGGACTTTCCTGCCTGGGCTGGCTCTGAACCATGATCCTCAGACCTCAGCCTCCTGAATAGCTAGGATTACAGGTGTGAGCCACCAGTGCCCAGCTTTTCCCTCCATTTTCTAACAGCTCTATCTAAAGGTCATCCCTGAAACTGTTCAGTGTGAGGATTCCTTCTCTCCAGAATGGAGCAGACAAAAACGCTCACCTCCCCAGTCTGGAGGATAGGAGCTAGGAGCTATCCATTCCCCAACCCCCCTCAGTCCCCACATCAGGGCCTGTTTGGTGTCCCTACCAGCACTTTCCCTCTCCTCCTAGACCTCCAGCCCCAAAGAGGTGCCTAAACTCTTGTCAGATCCCAGCCTTGGCATACACTTTATATCTCCCTAACAATATACTGCCCATTTAAAGTACCATAAAACATGACCGAATGGGGACTATCGGTGGCTGTTTAGTATGCTTTAAAATTCTTTAATTTGCTGTACCACAATAACTTGCACTTTAATAAAAGCAATCTCTCGTCTTAATAGGCACACAATAAAGAGTTATTTATATGAGTCAGTGTGCAGGCCCTCGCCTTCCAGGTGTGCCCCAGATTTTTAGCACTCCAAGCGATTTGTGGGGACGGCGCTGCCTGACACAGCCCATAGAAACCTCCTAAACCCTGCCATTCTGCAGTGTCACGGCTCCAGGGCCCCAGCCTGCCCCAGGCTCCTGGCCCTGCATGGCCGGCTCGCACTGATTTATTTCAGTATTACATTTAATTGTTTCCTTCTTGTTGAAGCCTTAACATGCGATGCTTGTAAATCTGACCCAAATCCTCCATATGGCACTCTGCTTTTCCATTTTCAAATGCATTCGCCCTGGAATAATGACTGTGGTATAACTCAATTTGAGTTCTGCTGCTGGGGACTTTATTACATAATGCTTTCTAATTGACCCTCATAGTTTAATAAGACAGAACATTTCACCAGAACATTGACAAAAGTTATTAATTTTCACTTCAGCAGAGACCCATGTCCCAATTAAATCCCCTGATAATGCCTGACTGACTGACCTCATTACGGCTAATGCTTATTAGTCCTGCAGAGAGGACAGCATCACACACTGTTAAAATGCCTAAATGAGCACATACGACCCTCCGATGTGATTACAATTTACATACATGACAAATTTCTCTCTCAGCCTTGTCTGGTGCAGGGAATGTGGCATGCTGCTATCAAATCACAAGATCAGTCATTGAGGATTTAGAAGGTGTCATAAAAATGCCCTGTGTGTGTATGTGTGTGCTGAGCTACACCCAGTTACAACTCTATCTGCCTTTCTAGGAAATGATTTCAAGTATGTGGGTGTTGTGCTGGCTCCTTCCTAACTATGGAACAGCTAGTACTCATTTGTTTGTTGGAATTTTTGTTTCTGTGTTTGTTCTTTACCCCCAATCCCTAACCCTGGGCCTGGCTCAGCCAATGCGAAAGAAAAAGAAGAGAAGAAAGCCATGCTGCTACCACCACCACCACAATAGCAAACATGACTCCAGTCTTCCTGTTTGGGTAGCTCATATTCATTGAAGTGGATTTTCCTTCCTTGAATACAGCTACATTTTCACAATTGCACTGTCAGCTTTTCATTTTGCAGGGGATGGTAGGTAGGAACTCGCAGACTCAGCCACACCTGCCTTGTTTGGTCGTCTTTCATATGTAGGCATTACAGATGTCACTTGTGCTCATCAGAGAGAGGACCACCTATTCAATATGGTCCCATCTTCTGGAAAAGACATCTCAAACGCCATCAATGGAGAGGTAAAGGTATATTTGCACACACTTGTAAGCTGGAAGGCTCAAAATGGCAAGAAAATCAAAGTACAGTATCTGAGGATTTAAATTGATTTTTGACTTTCCTTTCCCTGGTCCACACAACAGGGTTTATTTGGGAAACAGTCTGACCATGACACAATGTCTGCTTTTCCTATACATTGAAGTCATTCTCCTGGGCAATATGATTTGACACATGACAACAATCTAACAATGAGATCAAATCTCTCCTCCTAGTCATGGCGATGTGACAAGCAATGTGTATTGACACAGCGAAGTGCATTCTGGAAATATGAGTGTAGGGCAGGTAATGGACTCCCCTGCTCAGCTAGAGATAGCTTAAATCATAGGCTTCAGTTGCTCACAAAGATAAAGCCAAATTTTAAATAATGATAACCAGCTGGGAACTGTAATTCCCCAATTTCTCTTTCTCTCTCTCCTTCCTTCCCTTCCTCTCGCCACATCAGCACTGAAGGCAGGAATTCTCTCTCTCTCTCTCTTTGTGTGTGTGTGTGTGTGTGTGTGTGTGTGTGTGTGTGTGTGTGTGTGAAGACAATACTACTAACAAGCAAAATAAATTAAAGCTCCCTAGAGAATATTTTTACAATATGTATGGGACATTTTGTTGGGTCACATGTTCTGAAAAATGCTACCAGGTGCCTCCCTTGTGTTTCTGTGTCAGGCACTGTGCTAGTTGTTCAGAATATTACAATGAATAAGTGCTTGATTGCAAATCCCTTGCTACCCCACCCCAAATCAGCCACCAGACCTCATGAAGGCTGTGGTTCAACAGAAAATCTACTCAAAATTGAGTAGTGAGTAATGAGTATGGATGGTAAATTATACTGGTTACAAAGGCTGACGTGAGATCCTCAATAAGAGGCATCAGGCCACATTTGTTGTTGATAGTAGGGGTTAAGGTGGTCCCAAAAGAGATTGCTTTAGGAGGTGACATTTAAATGGAACTTCAAACACTACATGAAAGATAGACTAAAGCAAATGCTTTCTCTGATTTGTTCCTTTTTTTTCTTTTTGTTTTATTTTGTGGTACTGAGAATAGAACTCAAGGCTCATGCTTGCTAACTAAGAAAATATTCTACCACTTGAGTCACATTCCTGCCCAGTCCTTCTGAATTTGTTTTGTCTTTCAGATATGGTCTTGTGATTTTGCCTGGGTGGGCCTCAAACTTGGATATTCCTACTTCTGCCTCTCAAGTAGCGAGGATGACAACACTGTACTATTCTGCTTCCATGAATAAAACTGAGGTTCTGTCAGAGAGGATAAAAGGAGAACTGGTATGATAAAAGCAAACTTCTGAGTTTGGGCCACCTTGGCCTTAATGGCTTTGTGTGGTTACCTGGGGTAAATCCTTGAAAGGGGAGAGAGAGGTAGAAAAATGAAAGACATGTCTGGAACCTAATTTATTATCCCTGTGATCTGAGTAGGCCGAGACCTCATCTTCTGTGTGTTAGAATAATGAACAGTCCCATCTTGGCCACCTTGAACCATAGTACAGTGATTGTGAGTTATAAGACCTCAACTAGATGTTGGACCTCAAGTCAAAGTACATAGCTTGCTAAAACTTTCACCTCTCAAGACTCTCTTGTTTGTGAGACACCTTAAAATTATTTTCATGTGTGGATATCAGTGCCTGTAATTTTGAGAAACTGAGAAGCTGAGGAAAAACCCTCATCCCTTATCAGGTGACCCTGGAACCCTTGTGCTCAAGTTATCTATGGGGAGGAAAAATAGTTTTCTAAGTCTGTTGAGAGGATTCAGAGTCAGCTGTCTGAAGTAACTTCAAAGATGAATTACAGAAATGGAGAGAAATGGGTACCCTGGCTATTGATCTAGAAGGTGGACATCTTCAAGAGCAATTCTCTCACGTGGACAATGGGAAATAATAGTAAGGAAGGAGTATTGGAGAAGAGGAATGGCCCATGACTTCCTGGAGAGAGTAGGAAATGGAAGAGTATATTCAGGGATCTTCAACTCAATGTCCTTTCCCCAGGACTATGATCAATTTATGTAATGATAGCAGGAACCCTAGGCAACCACACAAAGCCACTAAGACCAAACCAAGCTAGCCCAAACTCAGAAGTTTGCTTTTATCATATCAATTCTCCCTTTTTCCTCTCTAACAGAACCTCAATTTTATTCATGGAAGCAGAATGATGTGGTGGCACAGTCCTGTCATCCCAGCTACTTGAGTGGCAGAGGTATGAGGACTGAAGTTTGAGGCCCACCCAGGCAAAATCACAAAACCATAGCTGAACGACAGCAAATTCAGACAGACTGGACAGGGATGTGGCTCAAATGTTACTTGCCTGGAATGCATGAGGCCCTAAGTTCCATTCTCAGTACCACAAAATAAAAGAAAAAGGAAGTAATACAGAAAGAAAAATGAAAGAAAGAAAGAAAGAAAAAATATAGGAAGAAAGAAAAAAGAAAGAGAGGAGGAAGGAAAGAAGGGAAGATAGAGAAAGAAAGAAAGAAAGAAAGAAAGAAAGAAAGAAAGAAAGAAAGAAAGAAAGAAAGAAAGAAAGAAAGAAGGAAGGAAAGAAGGAAGGAAGAGAGAGAAAGAAAGAAAAGAAAGAAATCAGAGAAAGCATTTGCTTTTGTTCATTGTCTTTTCTTCCTGCCTAGACTGTGGATATGAAAGAGAAGCAACAACTGAATGACCATGAGATGACACATAAATAGCTGATAGCAAGACACATGTCAAAGATGGCTGACTGAAAAGACAAGAAACTAGGGGTCCTAGAGACATTGTGGGGACTCCATAATAATTCTGTATTGTATTTATTATTGTGTGAGGAAAAACTCAAACTCTGTTTGGTTGAACAAGTTCAACTTCCTATGGTATCCGATAAGTCTATTCTTAACTACTTCCCAATTCTGACTGATGCATCTATCCAGGAGACAGATCTGAGGACTCAGACTGGCACAGCAAGATATCACTAATGGCACAAAGAATGGGGAGAGGGGAGCAACATCTAATTCAGAAGGGAGAAGCATGAAAGACCGTTTACCTCCTGAAATCAAGTATAATACAAAAGTCAGAAGAGGCCCAAGGACTCAGGTTGAAATGATGGATGGGGCCTAGGTGAGAAGAGGAAGTGTTCCACTTGGGGGAAGCTGAGTGTAAGGTACTTGATGGACCATCTTGTGGGCAGTCAGAAAGGTGGGTGGCCTCCAGGAGAGAGCTATGTGGATTCCAAAATAGAGGTAGTAGTTATCAATGAAGCAATGGTGGCTGGCTCCATGGGATTGGATGAAATCACTTAATGAAACGGATGTGTGGGAAGAGAAACCCAGGGGAAATTCTGTGAACTCGCAGCAGGCAATGAATGGGTGGGCAGTAGGAGGAGGCAGAATGGCCTGGCAAAGGAGAATGCCAAGGGTTGGGCAAGAAATGGGAAAATTCCTAGAGGCTAAGTCCCAGGAGCCAAGAGCAGAGACAGATTCAAGAAGGAAAGTGCAGTCAAGAGTGCCTAACACGATGGAGTTGTCAGAGAGGATGAGGGATGAAAATTAGCCTATGGATTTGGCAATTAGAATGTCAGTTTTTCTACTAAAACTGCTCCCACTGAGGTCACTAATGAAGCCAGAGAAATAGAATGATTTGCCCAAAGTGGCATCGTTAGAAATAAGTCTAGCATTAGAAATCAAGGCTCCAGACTCTCTGATAAGTGTTCTTTCTCTTTTATTATACATATGTTTAGGCAGCCTTGAGTCACAAAATCGAGTTCTCATTTTAGAGGAACAGTTCGGGAATTATTTATGGTCAGATGCAAACAACTTCAAGCTGTCCTTACTGATAAGTTGGCTTAAATAAGTGTCATTTTGTCCCCAGATTTAAGTACCTTCTTAATGAATATTTTGATGTGCTGAGATCTCCTAATGAGAAAAGAAGCAAGCAGTGAAGAGGGATAGACTAGTCAAAGCAAGCATGGTGTACTGCCCTGCTAATCACTCATGGTCTCTGCCCCGGCTGGAAAGCATCTTCATTTCTCATCCCATGGCCTGCCCCACAGCAAGAAGTCAAAGGACCAGTTTCAAACATTGCCTGGCATAGAAATGCTGCCTCTTTAATCTCAAGCAAGGCGGAGGCTTTCCAGAGAAAGGCCCATCCTGAGTGGACTTGTACCCAGCCAGACATCTGTATCTATCACCACAGGGCCAGAAAAAGCCCAGACTCGTGAAAGCAGCAGGTGATATTTTAGCTGGAAGTTCTGATTCCATTTGCAGACTGAGCAACATGAATGTCACAGAATTTATAAAATACCAGCACTAGCTACATGAGAAGTGGGGCTCAGACAGACGCATGAGAATCCATTTTGAAATTCTTGAAGCTGAGCCTAATTCTTCTTTTCTCCCTGAAAGCATAGGTCAGAAAATCCACAAGGGGAGAGGCAAAGGTGGCACAAACTCCATTCATCGAATCCCCCTGCTCCCAGGTGATTGTATCTACCAATACTTTAGGCTACTCATCATGTACACTGACAGAAACCTGCCGTACAAAACTCTTTGTGGATGAGAACAGAAAGGAAAGCAAATAAACACCCCAAGGCTCTCAAACTTTCCTGTAGCCACCCCCTGTTCTAAGCTGACAGGGGTCGAATCAGCAGCTTGGATATATTGCTGGCAATTGGCTGGAAAGCCTGGTGGGTTGGCTAGAGGCACTGCAATACATGAAGGAAAAATTATCTAAACCAAGTAACAGGGTTTTTGTTGTTTCTCCTGAGCAAATGGGCTCTGATGTTCCCTCCTACATACAAAAGCTGCCATGGATCCAGAGACCATTTTTCTGTGATGGACAAGACAGCAAGGGCTTCTGGCTGATTCAAGGAAATAACTACTGTTGTTCACTCTTACTCAGAAGAGGGAACAGAAAGAAGACCCGGCCAAAATAAACAGATGGCTGGATCGGGTGGGGGATGCTGTCATAAGTAGACACACAGGTAGCACAGACCCCAGGCAATGACACAAAGCCATTAAGAGAAGCCAAAACTCAGCAAAGAGTTCTAGAACCCCAGGAAACAGCATGGGCCTGCCCCAGGGGGGTTGCTTTTGAATTGTCACTGATCCAAAGTTAGTGAAGTTTACACAGCGCAAGGGGACCCAGCAGGCTGGCAATTCTGGACACCAGGAGGACTGAGAAAAGATGGAGCTGAGAAGAAAGATATGTCAGCAGAGTCAGCATAAAGTCAGAGCCCCTCAAGTGGCTGCAAGACTGAGAAGCAGGGAAGGGGGATGTGCCAACAGGCAGGCTGTTTCCACTACCAACTCAGAGCCCTTGAGGCAATGCTGCAGACATTTGCTGAGTACGTTCTGGGGGTCAGTATCTGGGATCTGTCTCTAAGCCTTATGGTCTAGAAGACTGGATTGTTTATAAGAGATGAATTATACTATGATACAATGGTGAAGAGCAGGGTCTTGGAGTATCACAAGGTGGGGAGTATCAGAAGGGAGGTGACCCATAAGTTAGGTCATAGAGACTGAGGAGGCATCTTTTTCCTTAGTTTAACTCTGCTATATTAAAATAAATACCTGTTAAAACTTAAAAGAACAGCTTTTACTATAGAAGTACAACAGAAAATCTTACAGAAAAAGCCAGCTGGTAGCTTATGCCTGTAACACGGGCTACTTGGAAGGTAGAGAGGTCTGGAGGATCATGCCTTAATGCCAGCCCAAGCAAAAAGTTCATGTGACAATCTCCATCTCAACCAATATATAACTGGGCAGAGTGATGTATGCCTGTCAACCTAGCTATGCAGGAAGAATAAATAGGAAGATCGGGGACCAAGCAGGTCTGAACATAAACATGAGACACTATCCCCCAAATAACCAAGCCGTGGTAGTGGTAGAGCACTTGCCTAGCAAGCACAAGGCCTTGGGTTCAAACCCACATCAGAGAGAGACAGACAGCAACAGAGAGACGAGAGAAAGCATGTGTGTACACACTTGTGCACAAGAGCATCTTATAGGAAAGAAGAAAGAAGTGCTACTGCGCATGGTGATCATGCCTGTAATCTCAACATTTGGGAGGTATAAGCAGAAGATAGAGTTCAAGGCCAGCTTGAGCTACATAGCAAGACCTTGTCCCAACAAGACAAAAGAAATGCTGTTGGGCTCCATGGGGACTGAAACCAGAAAGTCATGAGTGGAAGTTAATTCTGCACATGGGCAAAGGAGTCATCTTCCCAGTTCTGTGCATTGGTGGCATCCTGGTTGGTATTTATGAGGCCTGTCCCTCTCTGTTTACTTGTGACTTGAGGATTCCAGACCCTTGCCTCATAGGTGGACCTGATTTGCTCTCACATCTCCTTCAGTTCCAACTCCAGAAGCTGTCAGATCAAAACCAATCACCTGTCACCTGACTCCATCTCTCAGTGAGATCTCAAATTCCCAGATCAGAGAATCCAACTTGCCGCCCCAATTAGGACATTAATACCTTATCTGTGGATTACTGCCTGAAGCAGGTAAGGGTGGATTGTCTACAGTAGCACTTTTTAAGGTGTGAGTGAATGTGGAAAGGGCTATGAGGACTAGCATGTTTTCTACCATGTACTTATTTATGCAAACACCCTAGAGGGAAAAAAAAAACTCTCATAAAAAATGTCCTGATGTTCTCTTTACCACCATGCAAACTTTTATTTATTTTTAATTTTTTTTTCTTTATCGTCAAAGTAAAGTACAGAGGGGTTACTGTTACATATGTAAGGCAGTGAGTACATTTCTTATCCAACTTGTTACCTCCTCCCTCATTTTCTCCCACCTCTCCTTCCCCTTTTCCCTCTCCCCCTGATGAGTTGTACACTTGTTTACACAAAATGGTTTTGTAAATATTGCTTTTGGAATCGTTTGTCTTTTTATCTTTCATCTCTCAATTTTGGTATTTGCTTTCCCTTCCCTAGTTCTAATTTGTATATACAGTATCCAGGGTGCTAAGATCAGATATAATGATAGAAGGGGTAAAACCACGGGAAGGGAATATGGGAGAAAAAAAGGGGGGGTACTGTTTCACATGGCATGTTGAAAATAATTACAACAATGATATACCACTTGTTTCCATAATGTGGAATTCATTTTACTTAGCATGACCTTATGTGTTCATACGGGTATAACTATTGGGCTATTGTGATCTCATGCTATGACTATCCTAAATATCTACTAATTATTCCATATGAGGGAAACCATAGCGTCCATGTTTCTTGGGGTCTGGCTCACTTCACTTAGTATGATTTTTTCCAAGTTCTTCCATTTCCTTATAAATGGGGAAGTGTCGTTCTTTCTGATAGAGTCATAGAATTCCATTGTCTATATGTACCACATTTTCCTGATCCACTCATCTACTGAGGGGCATCTGGGTTGGTTCCATATTTTTAGCGATGACAAATTGTGCTGCGATGAACATAGTTGTGCTGGTGGCTTTAGTGTGATCTTGCTTGTAATCTTTTGAGTAGATGCCCAAAAGTAAGGCTGCTGGGTCATAGGAGGTTCCTCAGAAGGCTAAACTTTTATTATAAAATGCCCAAAATGGTGTAATAAAAATGTGTTCTTACACGATCTCTCTTTCATCAGAATTTAAATCCTAAAAGAAGCATACATGCTTTAATCATGCTAAATCGTATTTATCATTGCAATTCCAGAAAACAGCAGAGCATCTGGAATATATACATCTGCATAGACTTTGAATGTTTTGATTGTTGAATTTACTGTCACTTCTGTTCTCAATTTTCCACTCACCACTATCTATAGCTTCCCATGGCAGAAGAAAGGTACAATCCAATGTGATGTTTAAGCTGACAACTGTGAACTGAGATTCTACTAGATTAGACAGCAGGTAAGAAATAGGCCCTTTGTGTCTGCAATCTGTGTGCCTGCAGTGGAGTCCTAAACTGTGACCACTATGGGATATTGCCTTAGTCAGTTTGGCATACTATAACAAAAGCTCTGGATACTGAATGGCTTAAACAACAGAAACTTATGTCTCACAGATGACATGGCAAAGCCTGTGTCTGGTGAGGTCTGCAGATAGTGATTTTCTTTCATGGCAAAAAAAAAAAAAAAAAAAAAAAACAGAGGGAGAATGAGCAAACAATCTCATGCCTTTTAATAAGTCACCAAACCTACTCCCCCCACCCTTAACACTACAGGTTAAGATTTCAACATGCTACCTTGCTGATTGTGGTGAGGCACAGGAATTTCACTCAGGGAAGATAGGCATCCTTCAAGGAAAGTCCTTTTCCAGAAGGTACTCAGTAACACCATGGAAGACTCCATTCAGTGGAAGGTAAGCAGGTAAATTGGCCAACAGTGCCTGAGTGTAGCTGACCAAAGCCACAAGAACTCCTGTTGGAATATCAGAGAGAGGCAGCTGAAAGCCAAAATAACTCCACTGCACTCAAAATAAAACAAGGCACTACTATCATAACCAGAGGGTAAAGCAGAACATTAATGAGGAGAAACTTATGCCTAATTACAGGGTGACTATGCAGTATTGAGAACTGCAGTCTAAACTATGGCAGGATAGGGGTCTGGCAGCAGCTACATAGATGGATCCAATTAATGTGACTAGACCCAGTAGAGGTAGCTGCAGTGCCCATCAATGGCAGTAGTTCCTAGTGAACAGAGAAGCACCAAAAAGTAGGCATTGCCTAAGGAGCCCAGAAGGACACCGATCATACCAGTTTGGCCTTATTAGTGGACACACAGAGTTTCCTCTTTGGAATCCACTGAACTACCTGAGAAAAATACTTTGAAGGTATTGAGGACTGCCAGATCCTGAAAATACCTGTTGATTACTCCCCCTTGAACCCACAGACATTGACTTGGGGAAAGTTGGTGACATGTAAATTGGGCCACCTATCCTTTTGATCTGTGGTTCAGTGTCAGGAGGGCTTGTTCATCTTGTTACAGTCTCAAGTTTGTCTTCTCCAATTCCCAAATTTATAGGTTGCAGCTCTGATTCCTCACCCCTCAGAATATAAATGTTTGGAACCAGGCCTTTAAAGAGGCAATTAGCTTAAATATGATACTGCTGGTATGATGGTGTCCTTACAAGAAGAAGAAATTTGGGTACAATGAGGAACACTAAGACCATGTTCATATGGGAAAAGGCCACTAAGAGTCAGCAAGTGGGTGATCATGAACAAGCCAAGGCCATAGGCCTCAGAGGAAACCAATTCTTTGGTTGCTTAAACTACCATAGGCTTAAATGCCAGCACCACCTAAGGTATAGTGTGTGGTTAGGACAACCCTAGCCAACTAATTTATCACCTGAGACACCGAAGGCATTGGGACCTTTTAGATGGACCTGTGAAAGATGCACATTACTTAAGGTAAGAAAACTTGTCCCACTAAGAAAATACAAGGGCACCAAGATAAGGAAGAACAGCCAGTGATGGAAGAGCATAATCAGAGAGAAATGAATAGAAACTGCTGGGAGAAAAAAATAAAAACAGGCTACCTAGCAACAAATACATGAAGTAGAGAAAATAGGCCAAACAAATAGCTCTAAAAGGGATGTGGTAGTGGTAGAGGAAATAATCAAAACTGGGAAAGCGGGAAGTTATGAAAAAAATCAAAGAGTGATTCAGCTGGAGAAATTATAGTGCAAAGTTAAGAAAGTGCAAAACCGTGATAAGAAAAGCAAAGGTGAGGAATGAAAGGGAGATTGCGAGAGAGGCTAAGATAAATAATAAGGTATTTTTCTAGTACAAAAGGAACAAGAGGTCAATACAAGAGCCAATGGGGCCTCTAAAAGCTGGCAGAGGTAATTTATTGACAGAACATGAAGACATTGCTGAAAAATATTAAAAGGCTCCCTCCCCCCACTCTTCTTGCCTTTCTTTTCACAAAGGAAGATGGGGACATACGCCAGAGCAGACATAAATTTCCCAGGAGGGAAAAGAAGACATATTGAAGGAAATCAGGATCGTGTCAGCACAGGTAATCAAGAAATTAGAATGTCAGGAAAATTGCCTTAAAGTCTAGAGCTGGGCAAAGCGACCTGGAATGAGGGACCCAGGGGCCAGTGAAGCCTCAAGCCAGGGAAAGGGAGGGATGAGCTGAGCACAGATTCATGGTGGGCAAGGACGGAAGGGTAGTGACCCTCAGATGAGCCAGTGTCATAGGAAGCACTCTTCATCTGTACCTTTGAATTCATCTTGTCAATGAGTTTTCATCTCTGGCATAGAAACAGATAAGGGGTTTGCTCAGGGTTTTTGTATGTTTAATGATCTTAGATAAAGTGGTTAATTTTAAGAGTCCCCAGTATGGTCCACTTTGGGGCAAAAGTTCATTTTTCTTCTTGTAAGAAGACTCCAATCAGAGGTAGAAGACCTAGGTTTGAGACATATCACTGTCCCTATAGTGGCTTAATGTCACAGTTCTATAGATGTTCTCTGAAACCTGAGAACCTTCTAGAGCCAGGACACGTAAGTCATGTACTAATCTACCAATATGAGAAATAATATTGAGTGCTTCTAATGTTCTAGACATGGTTTTAGGCTTCAGAGAACAAGTTATGAAGACAGAGCTCTGCCCTTGTGTTACTGACATTTCAGCGTGGGGAGAGAGATACACAAATAGAAAGATAAAGTTGTTTCAGAGAAAGATGAGTTCTTTGGGGGAAAATGCACAGTGCAGAGGTCTGTTCATATCAGTGGTCAGGGAAGACAATATTGGATGAAGATCTGAACCAGGAGAGGATATCTCAAACAGAATGTTCTAGAAAGAAGGCAGCAGGCAGCAGTTCTGGTGTTAATGTGCAAAAGCACTATAAAAACCATACCATGTTATCTAACTGTTGACTCTGGATTGTTTTATCAAGCACTTTCTCCATGGCTGAGATCTTGATTTTCTCTTCTGTTCCCAACATCTGACTAGGCTATCAGGAATTGCCAACCGAGGCAGACACAGCAAGACAAGCCTGGCAACTGGGAATATGTAAAGCATGCCATATTGCAGAATACTGACATTATTACTCTTCCTGAGAGTAGGAACTCCCTGGCGGCTGTTGACACTAACTGTGACCTGCCATAAAGTCCCAAAAGGAGAACCAGCTTTAGATATGTTATGTACCTGGAGTTCTGTGTAGCACATAGGTTAAATGCATGGATTTGATTCTCTGTTCAAAAGCTTCAGCCATGCCCATGTCTCCATTCTCTTTCTAAACTCTACTATTGTGATTACATCATGCAGCAGTTAAGGAGAAAAACTATTCACTATTGTGATTCCAAATATATTGTTTCATTTTTAGAAGGCAAGCCAAAATCTTGAAAATGATTTGTATGTTAAGAGAAGAAAATAAACAGAGTCAGAAACTTCTAATGTTCTATCTTATTGGGACAGTCCAGCGACAAAGTCAAATCTTATCTCCCAAGTGCTTACTGAGCACCTACTGGTCTCAAGCCATAAGAGAAATAAATGCTACCTGGCCCTTGTCCCAGGAGCACCCAGGGTATCTTGAATCATACTACTTCAAAATACAAAATCTCCTGGTCAGGAGACTTTCTTTCATGGTGGTTTTTATAAAGAAATCAAGTAGAAACAGTTATACTTCATTTGGGAATACTAGACATTCCCGAAGCAAACACTTTTTTCAAGTAAATGAACCTTCAGATATTTGCTGGGAGGTCTAAGTGGAGACTTAACCAAGCTAGAAGAAGGGTGTTGTGCTCAGACAAGATTGGACCAAAAGCCAAACTCATCTATTCCATCACTGTGTCACCTTGGGTAAGATACTTTTTAGCTGTAAAGTGGAGCTAACAGTCCTTTAATCCTGGAGGTCCTGCTAGAAGGACTGTGATCATGTAGTACAGCTGAGGCCTTGGCTGGTGAAGGAGCCCTACAATTGGCCCTTCCCCCTTTAACTGCAAAAGTAAGCAGCACAGTGATCTATCTTACCTTTGTTTTATAACTTCCCTTTTTGTGTGACAGGCTCTTGCTAGTTCCAAGCTGGCCTGGAACTCACTAGGTAACCCAGGCTGGCTTGAGAATCACTAAGTAGCCTAGGCTGGCTTGCAATTTGAAATCTCTCTGCCTGCCAAGTGCTGGTATTACAGATATGTACCACCACATCCAATTTTCTTTTAACTTTCTTTCTTTCTTTTTATTTTTAGTGCAGGTCTTGGGAATTAAACTCGGGGCCTCTGTGCTGTCCCTGAGCTTCTTTTGCTCAAGACTAGCACTCTAGTGCTTGAGCCACAGCTCCACTTCCAGCTTTTTTGGTAGTTTATTGGAGATAAGAGTCTCAGACTTTTCTGCCTGAGCTGGTTTCAAACAGTGATCCACAGATCTCAGCTTCCTGATAACTAGAATTATAGGCATGAGCTACTTACACCCTGCATTACTACTGCACTACTTACATTCCTTTTTAAGGCAAGGGAAAATAACAGATCAGTGTTTTGAAACTTGTACTTAACAATGTGTTTTATGTCTCCTTCTTTTTAGAGAGGATAGCTCCCTGTTTTGTAGCAGAATCCTATGATTTTTGCTTTCCATTCCCACCAGCTGAAGATACAGCAGCAACTTGGGCCCTTGGGCCAGAAGAGACACTGTTTGTTCTTGCTTGTCCTGAGGGAAATACTCCTCCTCACTTGCTCCCGGAATTTCTCAGCTTCTAAGGTTAGTCCTGATGAATTTTACCACATGCTTGCTAAGAGCTACTATGCTCAAAGCACACATGGCAGTGGACTTCTAGAACTTGAATATGAGTTGTAGAGTCATGGATCCCTCAGCTTTCCATTTGTGATCCCTGGGCTTAATGAGCCCGCTGCTCTTCAGGTAGAGGAAAAGAGGTACACAGTGTTCCAAGAACTGGAAGTAGGGAATTTGTCCGAGGCAGGGAGAGCAAATGCAGTTACCAGGGGGGAGCCATGCTTGAGCTGAGTGGGAGGTCTGGCAAGAATGAACACGGTGCAAAGGGAAGAGAGAACATGTAGGGAAAAAGCCAAAGCAGGCAAATGCCTGTGGCTGGGCAAGAAAGAGACATGAGATGGGCCAGGCTGAGCATCTCTGTGCTTTGCCTGGGAACTTTGAAGATCTACTGAGGAGTTCTGTGTCTGGAAGTGGAATGATTAGTCTGGTCTTTCTGGATACAATTACTAATGCTGGAAATTGAAAGGGAGGTATGTAAAGTTTTAGAGAAAAATAGTTCAGTGGCACTTGAATGGGCTGGTGACAGAAGCAACGGAGGGAGTTACACAGATTTAATGTAGAAGTCAAAATAGACACGAACTTGGAGATGGATGGTACAGCATGGAGTGGAGCGCAGGATGGTGGAGGGGGAAGTAGGCCAAAGGAAAGGAAAAACCTTGGAAGATTCCTAGGAATCTTCTAGGAAGAGGAGATTGGGTGGGATTCACTGAGCTGGGAAATACTGGAGGGCACTGCACAAGTGGGCGAACCATAAGTTCTGTTTTGAGCATGTTGACTTTAGGACTGTGTATTGTCAAGCAGGAATTTAGATTGATAGATTTGGAGCTTGGAGAAGTCTGGGCTGGGTGTAGCTGAAATCCTGGGTATTATTTTTGGAGGCAGTCCCCAGAAACACCTGGAAATGAGGGTCATGTACTAGTTATTAAGGCTGAGCCTGGTAAGGCAGGGAGTGATCAGGAAAGTCTGAGCAGAGGGTGTGATCTGCAAAAAGACTTCTGGAGAACAAGTTAGGCCTCACACCCCCCAACCCATAGCCAAGGAAACCCACTGTCAGGGGCAATGAAAAATTGTAGTCATTTTCTCTAAGGTCCTCTTCCTCTGTCTAATTTTGTGTCTCCTCCTCGTCATCCTTCTCTTTCTCCTCCTTTTTCCTCCAGAGCTACATTTGTGACTGAAAGCATGCACAGCTGAGGAGCAGCAGAGAAACCCTAAAAAGAGATCCCAAGCAAGCATGAAGAGGGCATGTTACTAGTAGGCTGGACAAGAGTGCCTAAGGGAGAAACGAGGAGAAAAGAGATGGTCAAGACCCCTGTGCTGAGCTATGTTGATTGACTAACTGGAACAGACCCCAAAAGATCTGTTTCAACCCAAAAGGAAGTTGTATCACAGTACAATTATTATTGTAGGGATGAGAAGGCTTGGGGAAATTCAATAGCCCATCAAGTTAACAGACGTACGATGGGCTAGAGTTGAACATAGCTCTTCTGACTTCAACTTGTAGTCTTGCCTATATAAGAAGGGAAAGATTGACAGTATTAGAAGCCTCATAGGTAAAGAAGCTGGTCCTCTCTGAGGATGGCTAGTGATAGCCATATTCATAAGCGGTGCTGACCCTTCCAGATTCTGAGAATTAAGGAGGTGTAAAGAGGAAAAGTAAACTCCTTTGTCTGTGAACGTCACAGTCTTGTCTATTGGAGACCATGTCATCAAAGGCCAGGGGTAATGATTTTATGTGTGTGAGGCAGAGAGATTGTGAGGAGAGGTTTGAAATATTCCACCCAAAGCCTTGACTTGGACCAGCCAGCAGCCTGCTGGTGCCTGGAGTCACCTCTCTGCTTCTGCAGTTGTAAGAAAGGCTTAGGGGCAAATGTTTGAGAGCCCCAGCTGCCCATTCAGTGTATGGAGACTTTGAGTTTACTTTCTGCCTCTAGGGAAGCTGCTGTTGATTTTGTCCATTAGGTGGGCTTGCTGGACATCTGCTGACCCAGGTTCTTTCTCTCAGAGGAAGCCCCACAGGCTCAGAGATCAGCAGAGGAGGGTTGGTTCCCAAGGCTTTGTCAGTCTGGAGGGACAGTGCCTAGAGGCAGCAGGCTCTGGACTGGGACTCAGGGGAAAGCCTGTGGGACTTGGAGCATGACCCTCTGTTTGCAGAGTATCCAGCTTGAAGAGCAGTGAGGAAAATTGGAACTAATAATACCTGCCCCCAGAATTGCCTGGGATTAATTAGGAGGCTAATAATGCACAGTGTGTGCCTAGGATGAAAATGAGTTATAGTCTTGTTATTAATATAGCTGACTGGATGATTAGTTTATATAAAACAAGGCCACTTCTCAATAAGCCAGAGGTCATTACATGTCTTCCTAGAACAACTTGAAGAGAACAGCTTATGGGTGAAATTGTAAAGAATTCCCACTGTTTTACTGAAGAGTGAGAGACAGCAACTCAAAGATGTTTCTCCCAGTTTAGTAAATAAAATGCCAAGACCCAGCATGATGTATGTGTTTACTTATAGGAAATATCTTCCAGAGAACTGAACCTTAATATTAAAAATAAAAAGGGGGAGAAGAAGGAGAAACCTAAAACCAACGTAAATTGGAAGCAAACTAGTATTCATTTCCTGTGGAGGAATTTTATATTTTTTAATGGAGTTACTGTGGCTTTTTACTGTGGCTTTTCTTCAGTCCAAGGTGAAGAGTCAAAGTGTGAGGATTTAAGGTTTCCAAGTGTGTGTAGTTATAAGAACAGACCCTTAAATTTACCAGCACCCCCCAGGCACTGCTCCTGCATAACTAATGCCTCCCTGGCAGGGCCAGGGCAAGGGGCCTTTGACTCCCCTGGAAGTTACTCAGGGAGGAGGGGAGTGTCAGGAATGCAGGATTAGGTCCCATAATTGAGGCTGTCATTAGCTGAAGAGGCACACAGGATTGTGAGCCTTTCCAAGTTTGTATTTATTATGAGATGTAGATCTGACTCCTTTGGTATAAAAGGGCTAGAGAGAATTTCTGCTGCCTCCTCCTCCTCCTCCTCCTCCTCCTCCTCCTCCTCCTCCTCCTCCTCCTCCTCCTCCTCCTTCTCTTTCTCTTCATCCTCTTCTCTACTGCTCCTCCTTCTCGTCCTGTTTTCCTCTCCTTCCTCCTCTTCCTCCTCCTTCTCCTTCTGTTTTTAACTTGTCTGGTTCTGTAATATTCATTATGTTCCTCTTAATAGCTCACAGACAGACATGCTGGAATCATCCCTTAGAGGAAGCATTCACTTGAAACAACAAAAGATTGGAAAGAACTAAAAAATGTTGGATTTTATTTTTTACCTTTTAAAAAAATAATTACTTATTTATTGTCAAAGTGATATAGAGAGGGGTTACAGTTTCATATGTTAGGCCATGGGTATATTTCTTGTACTGTTTGTTACCTCCTCCCTCATTCCCCTCTCTCCCCTCCCACTTTCCCTCTCCCTCCATGAGTTGTTCAGTTGGTTTACACCAAATGGTTTTGCAAGTATTGCTTTTAGAGTCATTTGTCTTTTTATCTGTTGCTTCTGGATTTTGATACTCCCTTTCACTTCCCTAGTTCTAATACCAGTATATACAGTATCCAGAGTACTCAGATGAGATACAGTGATAGCACGGGGAAACCCACAGGAAGGGGATACAACAGGATCATCAACACAAGAACCTACGGTTTCACATGGCATGTTGAAAGTAATTACAACAGTGATATAACACTTGTTTCCATAACATGGAGTTCATTTCACTTAGCATCATCTTACGTGTTCATAAGCGCATAGCTATTGGGCTCTTGTGATCCTCTGCTGTGACTAGCGTAAAGGAGGCCAACAGGAACTTTCTGAAATTATTCCTATTCACTATGCAACACCGAGCTGTGATGATGATGAGGAAACACTACTACTTCCATAAGTCACATGTGAATAATGCAATGCTGCCTAATCAGACACTTCTTGTATGATAGGGATAGAGAATGGGGCTGAGGCATCTGGCTGTGGCATGATCAGGCCTGTATGGGGAGACTTAAGATTCTGAGGGAATGAAAGATTGGTGTTCACTTCTCACATACATGCAAGTGGCACTCAAAGCCTACCTGTTCTTTTAGAAATGTATTTCATTCTTCTACTATGATAAAATATACATAACACAAAAGTTATTGCATTACCAATATTCAACATCAATTCAATGGCATTAAGAGCATTCACATTGTTGTACCGATATTGCCACCATCCATCTCCAAGACTTTTCTATGTCTCCATGCTGAAACTCTGTCCCTAATAAACTGTAATTGCTTCTTGCTCCATGAGACAAGTTCTCTTTCTGTTACTCAGGCTGCTCTTGAGCTCCTGAACTCAAACGTTTCTCCCACTTCAGCTTCCCAAGTAGTTGTGTCTAAAGTTGTGCTCCATTGTGCCTGGCTTACCTTCTCTTTCTTTTTTGTTTAATCTCTTGCTCTTGTTGAAATTCTTTCCAAAATGATTCTCATCTGTTTTTTTTTTTTACATAAGTTAAATAACAAGTCCCAAGAGAAGTTTTCTTTATCCTGGTGGAATAATACAAGATAATCATGCAGGAACTAGATTCTTCATGGATGATCTTGGAGTTTTGGAATAGAAAGTATCAGAAACACTTGGTCATGTTATAGAGCAAAAGATAACAGCTATATAGAATTGTGAATTCTGACTCAGTTAAGTGTTTTCCGGATGAAGTTTCAGAGTAGATGGTTTGTGGCTCCTCTTCCTGGCAATAATTGAAGAGAAGGGCCTGTTGTCTATTAAGGCCCCTCCTAGTTCATGAAAATAAAACCATATAAAAGAATGTTTATCTTTCTATTCTCTATGGAGGGAAATGGAGGGGCCAGGCTGGCAATGTGCCTTGGTCATCCAAATGGGATAGCGTATTAGTGATGTTTCAATGGGAAAAAGTATGTTCAAGTTCTTCCCTATTTCATTAGATTCAAGATTGTTATTTAGGTTAGATTCTGAATTCATTCATCTTGCTTACTCCTGGTGCTAGCCAAGTGCCAGCCATGTATTAAGGGACTGATAAGTACTAACTAGACATTGTGGCATATACCTTTGGGGGCTGAATTAGGAGATCATGATTTTGAGGCTAGCCTGGGCTATATAGTGAGATCTTGTCTCAAAAAGCACCAGAACCCCCAAATAAAACAAGTCCCCACTTCCCACTCCTCCCAAACCCTACTAAATCAATCTTGTTGCCTAATCTTTTAAAAGACTGATTTCCTTCATTTCAGGCTCATGTATTTGTAAGCTGGTAGTTTTCTGTCTATAGTGGATAGAGTATTTTGCTAGCAAGCCATGTCCTAGGTTATGATAACATAGACTGGTCTACTCTTCATTTTCTACCTGTTTCTGATTGTTCCTTTAATTGCATTAGCAACATATTCTCCCCTTTTCCTTTTCTTTCATTGTGAAGGAAATAAAGAAGAACAAATGATAGAGATGATGGCAAGAACAACTATTTCAAATCTGATCTGGTAGACAGGGTTTTGAGCCCAGTTCTAGAAGAATGAGAGGCAAAGCACAAGAGAACTATTCTCTGAGAGTATTTGTGATATTCTAGATGTAAACTTGCTGTTTGGGACTCAGGTAACAGTTCAGCTAAGGAAGTCTCTCCTTTCCTTCTTTATGGATCTATAGTCCTTCTCTGGGCACACAGTAGCCAGCAGCCAGGATAAGGAAGTCTCCTGTAAGTAATACTGACTGCCCTCCGGTAGTAGAGTTCTTCAAGCATATCTCTACAGGAGACAGATGTATGCCTGGTTCCCACTGATGCTAACTGACAAACTGTGGGCTCTTGCAAGCTTGTTTTTGACTCTCAGAGAAAATGAGGAATACTTTGTATTCTCTTTTGAGCACATCAATTCATGGCTTTGTATGTATATGAATATAATTTCCAGATGATGAGATGGGGGAGGAAGGCAGATTCCTAACAGGTTTATTAATAACTTGATATGGAGAATGGCCTTTGTGCCAAATTAAAAAGTATACTTCATGTTTAAATAATGGTAATGACAAGAACCGTGACATATCCTTCCACAGTCTTCTCTATGGGTAAGGTATAATTCTCAGCACTTCATATGTTTTAATTTATTTAATTCTCCCACAATTTTTATGATGTAGAAAATCTTAGAATGTTCACTCTGCAAATGAACAAACTGAGGCACAAAAACATTAACTTGGTCAAAAATCACAAGGCTAGTATGTGACAGAGTTGATGTTCAAACTCAAGATGTTTTATTCTATAGTCTGAGCACTTAACCACCATGAGATCTATATCAACTTTATTGAGGTATAATTTACATGCCATAAAACTTGCCTTTTTACAATGTACAATTCAAAAAGTTTTAGTAGATTCACAGAGTTGTATAATCATCACCACTATCAACTTTTACAATATTTTAATTGCTCCAAGAAGAAATCTCATATTCATTAGCATTTATCCCCCAATTTCCCCTCTTCTCAAACCTTGTTAACCAGTAAGATTCCTTCTGTTGCTATGATTTGATAATTTGGAGCATCTCATAGAAAGGGAATCATGTATCACGTCTTTGTATCTGGCTTCTTTTGTTGCTTTTAAGGCTCATCCACGTTGTGGTATGTACTTGCACATGGATACATTTTATGGCTAAATGATGTACCCCTACACAGATGTGCCACAGTTTTCTTATCCATTCATCAGTTAGTGGACATTTGGGTTGTAACTACACTGTGGTTTTTATGAATAACACCACTATGAAACATCATGCAAGATTAACTTTACATACATGTTAGCAAAAATAATAAAAAGCAGCATATATTTCTCATGCACTGATTGACAAGCTTATACAACTGTTTCCTTGAAGATTCACAGATTCAATATGAACCAGGCAGGCACTGGCCCTTTGTATTTGTGGAGCTTATAAAATTTGTGGCAATCATGCCAGATGATGTATATAAATGTGCCTTCTAAACATTTAACACATTGGTCTTCATAGTTATGAATGGTTTGAGCTTGCCCAATTACTTGAGAGTAGCAAACTGGAAGATAGTTAGCTACTAATGGAGGTTTTATTGTTATTAATAATACACTTTATTTTAAAAGATTCTATGATGTAAAATGTTTTGGAGGTGGATAAAGGGCCCACTTACATATCCAGACCCAGTGATCCTTTCACGATTTTTTTTGTGTGTGTGTGTGTATCGCAGACTCCAGTCTCTTCATTACAACTTTCTCTTTCCCATCTGTAGTATCTGTTGACATGTCCTTGATCATTATTGAGTAAAGAAAACATTATTTGACTCTGGAATCCAGGTAGCAGTCCATTTAGCTGTAACAGAAAACAAAATTGAAGTTTTCTCATATAACAGGAAGTCTGAGCTACTTAGGTGGCTTGTGATGTCAGAATTGATGTCTGTGTTTATCTTGAAAACTCTCTCATGTTCTTAAGAGGGTGCCCTGATGTGAGACTCCCATCTCTGTCTAAGGAATACTTAGGTGAGAGATAGCCTTAGGAACAATGAAGCCAGTCCAGAACTTCTAGCAGACTTAGGTTTCCATCTCATAAGCCAGAAGGACCATAAGGGAAGCTGGGGAAAAAATCGTATTCTAGCTTCTATAGTGGAGGGATGTGAAGGAAGACATTGGAAATAGGTCTTAAGTTAGCCATAAAAGTCTTTACCAGGTTTACATTAAAAGAAGTTAGGTAATTTAGGCAGAAAGAAACGAGAGACAATGGCTCTGTGGGAGAGGCTGGCAAATTCTCAGTCCAGTCGGCCTCCTTATTGAAGTTTTCTACTTGGCTTTCCTGTTCCCGGACTTGTGATTTTACTGGAACCACTCATCTCCCCACAGACACTGGTTTGGCTGCATAATGCTTGAACGCCTGTCTGGATGTTTTAATGATGTGACCATAGTGCATTGTGACATGATGTGTTCTCCAGACACTGTGACCAGAACCAATCTGGTTTGCTGAGCCATATCTACATCCTAGCAAGATTGTCCAGAAATTGAGGCACAGATGACATTGTGCAAGAGGATTATAAAGGGCTTTCTGGTCCTCCTCATTAGTATTAAGATGCTTGGGGACAGAACCCTGGATTCATAATTACATCATATAGCCTTTTCCCTTTTTGCTACCCTTCTTCAGAATATTAGGCATGTAAATTGGTCTCAATAAATACTTGATGGATAAACTCACATTTCTGGTGACTGATCAAAGATGTGTCACTTATTACAAAGTACGCCAAGAAAGTCACTCACTCATTTGTCCAGTAAGCGCTTTAGTGATTTAATCTGTGAACCAATTACTTCAATACAGTTTCCAGAATAGAGTTGTTCATCCTTTGAAGTGGGTTAGTTGTCAACTGACATTTTATCCGTGTTTATTCAACTGACAGACAATTAGTGAAGGCTCCTTCAGCATCAGACACAGTGCTAGGCTCAGAAGGACAAAGAAAAAAGATACATTGTTCACCTAGACTCAGAGGAGAGAGGGCTAGTCCAATATGGCAGCAATGTGAACAGGCCCCTTCATAGAGCTGTATCAAAGTATTTTAGGCTCACTACAGAAGGGTGATTCACTGCCTGGAAGAATTGTAGGGTTGCATAATACGATTGGCAGAAAGGTCTCCATCCTTAGACATTCTGAGCTGACCATTGGCATGCTTCCATGGGGAGGGTCAGGGTATGACTCTGTCTGACTTCTCCCCAGTGAATGCATGAGTAAGAATATGCTCCCCCACCCCCAGAGACCAGTTTTTCATGGGTTCCACATTGGTTTATACAAGAAGCAGAATACAGAATCACATTAAAGAGAAGACATAGGTCCAGGAAGCTCAAGGCCAGGTCCTTTCTCTGAGGAGAGGTGGTCCATTAACTTTCTTAATTTCCCATGACTACACCATACACTTTCAAGGAGAAAATGGAGTTGTGTGGCAGATTCCTTGGGAAGGGTTGTCCCTTTGTAAGGCAAGCAGAGGACAGAGTGATACAGCACAGCTATCTTCACAAAAAGGTCAATATAGTGGGGGCGGGGGAGAGGATCCAATTACAGTGTTGTTAGGGGCACCACTATCATTCAAAGAATGACTCTACTGAGTCTTGTGGGATATATGTGCCTCACCATTGTAGCAGCACCAGGAAAAGTGAGACAATACTGTGCTTTTAAAGTGTTAATGTTACTATGTATTTCAAGATTCAGCCGCAAAAGGCAGTTTTGTGGTCTTTGTTGTAAAATAGGATGGGAAGACATAGTCAATAGCTTGGAAAGGAGTACAGCATGGAATGGGAGAGCCTGCAGAGTAGAGAATGGTAACACCATACCCCTGGTTAGTACTTGACTCAGATGACAAGAAAGCTAGGGGGAGACCAGGAGTTGGACATTCAAAACTACCTATGTGGGACATCTTTGTAAAATTAAAATAGAAGGACTCTTAATCCTTTAAGTATGCATAATGTGACAGATACACTAAATCTGGAAACTGGTAATCAAGTATATAATCACTGATTTTGCTTTTACTGAGCTTTGGACTTAGATCATTGAGCACACTAGGCAGGTACTCCATCATGTGAGCCATAGCCACTGCACTTTTTTGCTTTAATTGTTGTTCCACTAGGGTCTCATGCTTTTGCCCAGTATGGCCTCAAACCGTAACCTATCTCTGCCTTCCAAGTAATGGGGATTACAAGTATGAACCACTGTGCCGAATTTCTTTGTACAACAATCTCACTAAACATTTTATATGCTGCCCCACTGATATTCCTACTCAGTAATCTCTGACCATCCAGAGGAGCGCTAATTCCTATTTTACAGATATAGAAGTTGAGGGAGAGAGTTAATCACCCAGTAACCATGAATTCTAAATGTCCTGCCTTCCAGTTCTTAGCCCTGGCAGTGACAGCAGGCTTCCTTTTCTTCTTGTGGGAACAACTACTAATACTTGGGCTTCAAAACTTCCATTTTACAGAGCTGATTTTTTAAAATGCTAAGAATATAGTGAAATGCCTACTTCTTAGTCCCCTGGTTAAAGCAACTCCCTTGAAAGTGCTCTAAAGTAGGTTTATATAATCTAAATCTAACTATTTTCATCTATAACGAAGGGGTAGAGAAAAGAATAAACAAAAAAAAACAACCCATAGACTTATGACTACACTGAATTTCCTTTTTTTTTGATTGAACTGACTTTTCTTTAAAATGCTACTGAATGTACTGGTCAATGTAATGAAATGAATTGATCTGTTGGTGAAACTTCTATAGAAGAATTGTGTACATGTCCAGCTGAACTGGGTTGGAGGTTAAGTGCATCAAAGAGAACTCATTCGGGGCTGGGGATATGGCCTAGTGGCAAGAGTGCTTGCCTTGTGTACATGAGGCCCTGGGTTCAATTCCCCAGCACCACATATACAGAAAACGGCCAGAAGTGGTGCTGTGG
This sequence comes from Perognathus longimembris pacificus, assembly GCF_023159225.1. Classification (NCBI taxonomy): domain Eukaryota; kingdom Metazoa; phylum Chordata; class Mammalia; order Rodentia; family Heteromyidae; genus Perognathus; species Perognathus longimembris. Next base: position 116,943,093 of record NC_063161.1, on the reverse strand, counting down.
CTCAAGTGGCAGAGTGCTAGCCTTGAGCAAAAAGAAGCCAGGGACTGTGCTCAGGCCCTGAGTCCAATCCCCAGGACTGGCCAAAAAAAAAAAAAAAAAAAAAAAGAGAACTCATTCCTATAGCACACATCTATCCTCCAAGATAACCTGTAGGTACTGTTAAGCTTTCAGACAGTGGGAGCCAATAGAGAGTGAAGAGATATATTGAGAGCTTGTTACACAGCTGGGGAGCTGCCTGATTCATATCGAACTGTTGATTCCCAAAATGTACATCACAGGGAAGAAATGTACATCAAAGGGAAGAAACTATACATTGACCTGGGAGGCAATGGAAATCACTTGTGGACAATCAGCAGAGATTGAAAACAAAAATTAGAGTCAGAAGTTAATCTAGAATAAAGTTTGGTCCTTATTCATGAAGTTTGTTCTTTATCTATTGAATACTATTTAATAACATAATATTTTTGAGTCATATTTAGACTTGGATCTAAATTTTTATACACATAATTTCACTTAATCCTTATAACAAGCTCATAAGAGTACTCCCATTATAAGCTACCTCTTAGAGAAGAAATTAGGTTCAGAGACATTCAGCTAAACCTCGGGGTCTCAGAGAGAGATGGAGGCAGAATATGAATCCTGGTCTGCCTGACTCACTTACCTTCTTTTTTTTTTTTTTTTTTTTTTTTTTTTTGCCAGTCCTGGGCCTTGGACCCAGGGCCTGAGCACTGTCCCTGGCTTCCTTTTTGCTCAAGGCTAGCACTCTGCCACTTGAGCCACAGTGCCACTTCTGGCCATTTTCTGTATATGTGGTGCTGGGGAATCGAACCCAGGGCCTCATGTATAGGAGGCAAGCTCTCTCACCACTAGGCCACATCCCCAGTCCATCACTTATCTTCTTAACTGTATCTATGACACATAAATATTTATTAAATTTCTGCAATGAATAAGTTGTTTCCAATGCATTATATAACTAGATGATCCATTTAAAATTGTCTCAAAGGTGACAGTCTTGGTTTTTGTCTTGGGCTACATTATAAAAACGTTAAATATTTCATTAAGCAAGGTGTAAAAGACAAGAACCCTAAATTAAGCCATTTATTAGAATGGAATAGAAGAATAAATTTTGAAGATAACTTGGAAAAAGAAAAGAAGGTCTCAATATGACAAATCATACTAGGACCCTTGGCCTATAGATTAGGAGTTTGGCAGGTGATAGGAAGGGCCTCAGGCAAAGATAATGAAACATGATTTTGCTTTGACTTGGTGGCAACCCATTTTAAAAGAGAAAGGAGGAGCTGAGAGTGATGTAGAGGTGAATAAGAAGAAGAGAGTATATTCAGTGTGTGTGTGTGTGTGTGTGTGTGTGTGTGTGTGTGTGTGTGTTTGAAGACATTCCCACGCATTGCTACAGTTAAAAGTGAAGAATAGAAGGGGTCACACAGAAACAAAGTGCAGAGGGAGAATGGAAGGGAGCTGGGGAGAACAGAAGGTAAAAGATCACAGGCGAGGTAAGAAGAAAGCCAGAGGTAGCACAAAGCCCCAGGGAAGAAAGCGTGACAGTGAGGGAAGCCAGTTTAATCAGCTTTGCCTAAGGCAGGCACAGTTAAATAAAGGATGCTGGAGGAAGAGAGGCCTTCCAGAAAAAAAGGCAAGGGTCAACAGTGGCTTCAGTGACAGCTCTTTGGGGGCAAAGGGACAAAGGTGAGAAGGCATTCAGAGGAGCATGGTTTGCAAGAATAAGGAAACAAAAGACAAACCTGGGAAACAATGAAGAACAGAGCAGGAAAACTGATTATCCCTAAGGGACTTCTGGGGATGGAAGCTGCTGGCAGTAGAGACAGTTAAAGCCTGGGAGGAAAGTTTAGGATGTCGGCAAAGTGGTATTTAGATACCTCTCAAAACACTGGAGTTTACTGAAGCTGTAAACTATGGATAAATTTTGCCCCCAGGCAGTATAGCTCTAGTCCATCAGACCAGCTTAGAGTGACCTGGTCATTAAAGTGGCTGAAAACAGCAACCCCTGTCCTCTGCAACCTGTTTCTGAGTCTGCTTTCTGATGAAGAAAACATCCAAGGGATGTATGTGGATGGAAGTAAAATAATTACAGAATAAAACAATACAAGCCATTTATTGGAACTTGTATTATTTTATTTTGTACTTGTATTATTTTATTCTGTAATTATTTTACTTCTATCCACATACATCCCTTGGATATTTTCTAACATGAAATCAACTGGGCTCAGAAAGGCTGCAGATACTTCAGAATGGAAACTGAGCCAGTGACAACTTCTGTTGGGCCTCAGTTTCCTTGTCTGCAGGAGAGCTACCACTGTCACTGGTAGACTTGTGACCGTGACTATCAAGTGCAGGAAGTCTTGCTTTGGCCATGGGCTTCCCGGGGCATCATTGCTGTGAGGGCAAAACAGGTTCATAGATTACATTGTGTGCTTGAGTAATGAAACACAATTCCATAGTCAACCTTCGTTCTATGGAAAGTGTCCTTTCTACAGGGAGAATATATATATATATATATATATATATATATATATATATATTATTTCAAAATTACAGGTGCCAAATTATAGGACTCTGAGAGTTTAGGATTATATGATAATTACATAAGAAGCAATCTGTTTTTTAACTCAGTTTATCATAGCATACAAATTAATTATTGCAATTATTAGTTGTCTATCTCTCATCTATCTATCTATCTATCTATCCGCCTATCTAACCTGACTAGGGACACTTGCAGACTTTGAACCTTCTAGCTCTACCTTTTAAATACACAACTTTGAGCACATGAAGTGCAAAGAAAGTCAATTTTATATCTGCCTTTAGTGCCACATTCAGACTGAAAGCTGAGGTTAAAAAACCCTTAGGTAAATATTTGAAATATTTTAAAACTGACATTCTGAATGATACTCTGATGCCACTTCAATAATGTTTTATAAAATTCAGAGGAAAAATAGAATTAAGTAAATTTGAACTTTGCCTTTTCTGAGACAGTTAAAGGCTGCACTATTTGCATATTCTAATGTGGGATCACCATAGCTCAAGGTACAAAGCTTCAAAGGAAACTGTCCCTAGCAGGCCAAAAAAGCAGGAGCCATTAGCCTTTGGCCTTTTATCTGTGTTAGACAAAAGTCAAAGTCTCTTCTTGTCCAAGTGACTTCTGTGTAGCCACTCCATGCAGACTTTGCTTTCCAGAACTGTCTTTGGAAGCACAATTAGAAGGTTTAAAAACCAGAAACACAAGCCCCATCCTATTTACACATTTAAAGTAAAGGTCATTCTCAGAAACTGGGCTTCCCACATTTCTCCCCCTGAAATCCCTTAAGATATGTAATACCAGCATAAAGGGAATCACAAATCCAGTTTTCAGAAAATGGCATTAAATATAGATTTAAACTTTGACCTTTAGTCCCTAGTGATAGGACAAAAAATTCTCTTTACAGTGAAGGGCATGTTGCTACTAAGCTTCAATGAGTAGGAGAGAACCTGCCTGGTAGTAGCCAGGATTAAGAAGCGCCAATCGATTTACCTCCAATGCAGGTGCGCTGTAACTCCACTGGGCCCAGCTGCAGCGCGTGATTGGGCCAGGCTCATCTATATTCTAGAGTTTGTAGAAGAAGCTTCTGGGAAACAGGGGTCTTCTTGGCTTGGGGAATCGACGTTTCCACGGCAATATGTGAAATGCATTTGGACTGAGCAGGAATAAGAGATGGAATACACAGGTCTCCTGCTCCACATTAGGGTCATGAGTAATAGTGGGAAATCCATGGGTAGCAGAGTGACGGATTGGGCAAACAGGGAAATCATAGAGACACAGAGGGTTCATATTTTTACATTTCTTATTGCCCTAATCGCTCTTCAGGTGCTGACCAGGCCCTAGGCTGCTGTCCCATTCTGCTGCTCATCTCCCTGCTACATCTTTGACAAGTTGGCACTGGGGCTGAACTGGAGGAAGGACAGTGGGAAATGGAGCTTATGGACTCCACTGCTTATGTGTACATCCAAGAGCAGGAGAAAATTTCTCCTGATTGTAGGCTTTCCTAGAACAACCAGGGAACCAATGAGATTTTCAGAAAAGAACACTGGACTGGGAGACACTTTCTTATGTCCCTAACAGCAGGATGGGTTCAATATTACTACGAAGCATAATGACTCTGTCACTTGTCCTTGTTCTTTGCTTGCTTGTTGACTTCCAGTACAAACCTGATCTCGCTGATCTTATGGTTGTCAGCTCAGGGCCTTGCTCCTATAAGGTACTTGCCAAATGTTTCTTGATTGGACAAATAAAAGCAAGAAGAAAATTATTTGTTTGGAAGGAACCTGGCCATCATCCATAGCCTATCCCCTTCACTTCGAAGATAAAGAAATTAAGGCCTTGAGCTTCTAGAAACAGAACCTTAATAACTTGATTGATGTTCCACTTGTCAATAGCTAGCAGAAGAAGGAATAATGGAAATGAAAAGAATGATGATGATGATGATGATGACGACGACGACGATGACCTAACCTAGCACTTAGAACCTGCCAGGAATATACTAACTTATTATGTCAGTGATTTGTAGATCTTAGCTCCATACCTTTTTGGGGTTTTTTTGTCCAGCACTTGGAAGTCTTAAAACCACCGACTTCTTTGCTAGCTTTGGTTAGGTTTAGCCCATAGGGAGCACTCACAGAGTACTGGAAACAGGGAGCAAGAGAGAAGTCATCATTTCCGTATTTTAACTAATTAATTGGTTGTCTGGTCCAAGTGACAGCAGCAGGCAGCAACAGCTGGTGACAGCAGGGCTCTGTACCTGTTAGTGAATGACAATGCTTGTGTGTGCCCTAGGCTTCTGGGTGTGTGCAGCATCCTCTGGGAACAAGCTTTTGCTTTCTTACTGTGGCAGCTGTAGTGACAGCAGGAGGAGCATCTGTGGCTCTAGAACATCCTCATGGGCAGATCTTGTGAGTTATGAAAATAATCTTCTCCTCTGACTACTTTGAGCCACGAAGGTGGTAGGGTGTCTTCCTATACTCACTAATCTCTGGGTAATGCTAAGCCAAAGCCCTTCAAAGTGTTTGCAACCAATCTCTTGTCTTAAGCCTCCGAGTTGAAATACCTAGAGTGATTTCTGTTTTCTGAGAAGAAACCGACATTATCTCACTGTATCATTATAGAATCCTTTGAGATATGAGCTGTTAAAACTGCCTTTTTTTGCAGCAAGAAGCAAGAGACTGAGACACAATTTTACACATCTAAGTGGTGTCAGCACAGAGATATAAACCACGTTGGTTTGATGCCTAAACTCTTGTGTTCAGCAATGCTAGTCAGAGCTTCCACTTCCCTCATTTTAGTAACTTTCCCCAGATCCTTAGTACGCTCAGAGCTGGGATCTTCCTTTCTGTACAGCATGTGACTGATTTTAATGTGCTCTCTCTCTATATATATGATACTCTCACTTTCCAGGACCTGTGTTTTCTTGCTTTGTGAAGTCATTTCCTTTATTAAAAACCTTATAGCGATTGATTTGTCTTTTACAGCAGAAGCAGCTGAAGAGTTATTGGTAGAAGTGATGGTTTGAGGAGAGGATGATGAATAAGCCCAGGGTTATTACACAGCAGGGCCCCATCCTGCAGGACAACATGGAGGGCCTCAGGCCCTGGCTGGTTGTAGAGGAAACCCACAGACTAAGAAATAATGGAGCTGGTTCCTGGAAAAACCTGAAGATATTGCTACCTGGTGAACCGTGCGCACCCAACAAATGTTGAATTGATTAAAAGGCCATTGAGGCACCAGTAACCTCAGAAGATGCTAACACAAGGAAAGGCCATGTGCCCCTTGGAGAGGTGCAGACCAGAACTGGCTAAAAGGTACCTATCTGTCCTGCGGGACAAGAGTTATGAAGGTAACACATGTGCTGTGTGGTCTTGGGAAAATGAGGGATAGGGAAGGCTCTGGGCCTATAGCAGGCCCTTGAGAGGGAGGTGAGACATGAAGTAGCCATCAAGCAAGCAGCACATTCCCAGGCAGCAGACACTGCAGTCTCAGCAGGCACTGCAATCTGAGGCATCAGAAAATGAAATTTTCACCTCCCAAGATAAATTCTGTTGAGGCTCTTACAGTCCTACAGAGAGATGAGAGCTCTTTGTACAAGAAGGAAGCTTTTGCTAAGGAAGAAGTCAAGGAATAACCAACTGTCTCTACATCTTTGCCAGTCTCTTTCATCTCCCCTCAAGCTCTGCCCACCTCCTCTGGCCCCATGTCACTGTAGAGACTCCACAGAAAAGTTCTTACAATGTTGATGACAGGAGTCCCCTCCTTCATGTCAAAGCCAAGCTTGTTCCTTGAGACTCCTGCTATGGGAACAGATAACTATTTTGATGAACTCTCTTGAGCTAAGATATCAATGTCTTGCTATGACTTAAAATGTTCCCCTTACAAAATGCACTTGGACTTTAACACCAACCTTCGGCGCTTCATGGAAAGGAGTGAGTAATGTAGAATTTCCAATGACATGACAGAGTTTATATCTGCTAAGAATGCTTTCTGTAATAGCCAAAGAAACACACATACACACACACATGCACACACACACAGTGTCATACAGTGTTGAACTGTATGTCTAAGGACTACGTAGAAGCTCTATAATATTTTGATGACTAATTCTTTATTTCTGTGTCATCCCCACAATTTCAGGATGGAAGCTGTTCCTTCAGGCCTCCCAACCACCAAGGAGCAAAGAAATATATATGTGTGTGTGTGTGTGTGTGTGTGTGTGTGTGTGTGTGTGTTCTATATGTTTACTATATATATGTACACATATATATAGTAAACCAAAACTTAGTCACATAGACATTCCCTAGCTTCAAGCAAAGCTGAATTTGTGTGTGTGTGTGTGTGTGTGTGTGTGTGTGTGTCAGTCTAGGACTCAAACTCAGGGCCTTCACACTGTCCCTGAGCTTCTTTTGTGCAAGGCTAGCCCTTTACCACTTGAGCCACAACTCCACTTTTGGCATTTGAGTGGTTAATTGGAGATAAGAGTATCACAGACTTTTGTGCCCAAACTTTTTGTGCCCAGGCTGGCTTTGAATGGTGCTTCTCAGATCTCAGTCTCCTGAGTAGTTTAGGATTACAGGTGTGAGCCACTTGTGCTTGGTTTGAGCTTTCTATTTTATTGGTTGGTAACAATCGAATTTAGCAACACTAAGAAACCAAAATGGAAGGTAGGGTAGGAAAGGAAGATGGCTAGGTTGTTGGCAATATCAGGATAATAACAACACAAAGAGATTAGGGATACTTTAAAGAACATTTTGTGTTACCCTCTTCATCTTTGTCTAAAGGACAGCTTGCAGTGAAGAAAGGCTGGCAGAGGGGTGCGGGGGCAGGACAATAGATGAGAGGAGAATAGCACCCAGGTCACCAAATCCACAGAGATTCACTTACCGGGGACATCTCCCAGGGCAGAGGGCATGCTGGGAAGCAAGGAGAAAGAGGTCATCTTTCTTGCCATTGCTACCCACATTGCCCATTGCACAAAGGGCCCCAATTCCCTCTAGAACAGCTGGAATACCCTTTTGTTTTCTACCATTTTCTTTTTTCTATTTTAAACATCTTTAAGTGGCACTAGGTACATTCAAAATGTTCAACCACCATCACTATCCTATCTTTCCCTTTTTATTGCTAATCTAGTGGTGAGTTTTTCACTTATAGATTTCAGAGATGGGGATTTGAAGAAAGAGCAATGAAAGTTTTATTTCACCCAAAAAAATCCAAAGTACTTTTCACTTTTCTAGGTATCTTAACAGCTTAGAGACATATGTTTTCTTCCTGGGAACATGTGGTTTTCTATCTAGATTATTTATCTCCTCTAATAAATGTTGTTACATATAACCCTCACATAGATGGGGCTACGGACTGCCCCATCTTTCATTCAAGGACATCAGTATCAATCTCCTGCTTTTGTTCTCAGATTCTACTAATAAATTATTTTCTTTGAATGTTCCCAGGCCCTTAATTTTTTTTTCCAGTTGGGGCAGATGAACGTTTTCCCCAGATTACCAGTCTCTAAGAGTTGGGCCATAGCCAGACCCTGAAGGGAAATTTGGGGGAAAGTAAAGGCAGTTTCTAACTGTTCACAAACACCTTCCACTCTCAGAAAAAAAAATTCCTCTGAGTCTCAAAGGCAGAAAATCAAGTCCCACAACGTCCCGCAACATCAGTAGATGATGTGGCTCCAGAGGGAGACAACTAGTGTAATTTCCATCTCTTGAAACATTTAAAATGTATCTGATCAAAGTAGAGAAAATTAACCACAGTGTAGGAAGCTGGCAGGGGGACGGACAAGATGACCTAATTTGCCTTTCCCATTACTAATTTCAGGACGAGTCTTCTCTGGGAATTTCACACTGAAATTCCAAGGCAAGAGCCCACCTAAGGGAATCTGTGGCTGTGGAAAATGACAATCAGGACTCTTGATTTTCAATGCCTCTGCTATTGCATCCTTTGGGGTTTAGCATGGAACTAAATTCTCCTCAGATAGATACACTGGGCCCCATTCTTATCTACATAATAACTTTGGAGAAATTTTCCCTTTGGGTTTCAAAGGACGTTAAGTTTGGCCTATCAAAGTTAGGGCTATGCAATGAATTCATTACTTGCTGAAATAAAAATCAACACAAATACATCTTTGCCTGAAGAAAAAAAAAAAGAAAACCCACACCACTTAGTTGCTTTACCAACCTCTGGATTCAATTAATTTTTAACATGAGAGTAAAGTCCCTTTTATATTTTTTTTTCTCCTTTTAAGCCAGACATTTATTTTTAACAAGGGATGAAATCATCTGAGAACAAAACGGGACATCTGTTACTTTATATCTGTTTATTTTAAGTACTTAAATCTGAGTTTGATTTCACACAATTTTGACATTGTTGCTTCATTAATAATCCTTACGTAATTGCGACCTCAGAGTGAGCTCTGAGATTGCAGCATTCACTTCTCGTTAGTGCAGAGGTTGATAGGAAAGCCAGATCTGTGCTGGATGGGAAAGACATCCATGTTCCAAATGCCGACCTGGGCGACAGCAACAAATCACTTTAGGAAGTGCAAGGAGGTGGCCTCTGAGGGGACCTCAATACAGGAAAGTGAGGGCCTAGAGTCTGCTGTTAATGTCTGCCTGGTCCTCTTTTGTAGGAGTTGTTGGCCTGACCTAAGGATAATGGCTGTTGTAAAAGGAGCATTAATTGCATACAGAACATGCACAATTAAGACACACACACACACACACACACACACACACACACACACACACACACCATGCATAAAGGTACCACTTCATCGACCAGGTCAATCACTATGCCTTTCAAGAGCACTAGGATACTGGTTCAGTACATAGCTGAATGATGGACAAATTGAAGTATAGGAGAGCTGCAGGACTTCACAGAGAAAAGATTTCAGGTCCAATGTATGGTGAAGTTACAGTCTGGTACCTATGGCTGAGAAAGGACATGTAGGAGTCAGAAATAAGAATGTGAAGTAATGGCATTGGAATAATTTAAAATTAATCTAGTCACTCCATTAGTAGAAGAGACAGTGAACACTATACATTGGTAAGCAGTCATCCCCTGTAGGAAGGTAAAAAGATCAGATACTATGAGAGAGAATAACAGTGACCTATTTGAGATGTAGGGTCCCAACATTTGATACTCAAAAAGATAAAATGTTAGTTGGGAGCTGAAGGATGGAAAAAAGGGAGAGAATTGGAGCTACAGAGAATAGCCCGCAGGAGAGGAAAGAGAAGAGACGGGCTTGTTGGAAAAGTGGAAAGGTGGCCAATATGGCTGGAATGGAGTGAAAAGGAAAGGATGTGGAATTGGAAAGAAGGGCGAAGAAATGAAGGAAAAGAAGGGAACTACATCTGGTCTTGCAGACCAGGGGGAGGTACTTGGATTTAGCCGTATATAACAGGAACTTAATGGTCATTTTGAGTAGGAAGGTAAAAAAGGGTTGGTTTTTGTATTGAGAAGATCATGCTAGCACTTCAGGATATGGGTTACAAGGGACAGAAGCCGAAGCAGGGTTCATGTAACCACCCAGGTAGGGATAGCCATGGTGATGGTGAGCCGTAGGAAGTTGGGGAAGTCTTTAGCAGAGAGTGTGGATGGCCTGGAAGTGAGGAGTGAGGAAAGGCAGGATCCTTCACTGGTCTTGACTCAAGCATCTGAGTGAATAGTGGTTTGATTTACCAACACAGGAAAATGGGGTGGGGTAGAGCAGGGATGACATATAAGCATCCCCATACACCTGTTCTGCTTTTTTGCTTTCAGTGCAGTATTGCATAAATTGCATATTTTATGAATTATAATATTTCATAAATGATTATTTCCATTGTTCTTGGTTGTTGGATATAGGGTTGGAAATGAGAGGAAAGAATTCCATTTAGGTCATGCTAGCTTTGAGAGGTTCATTTGACAGTTGTATATTTCACTTGAAATTCTGTAACGAGATCTGGCTTGGTGATGCTGACAAAATGATGGTTGTTAAAACCATGATAATGAATGATGTTACCTGTGTTAAGGATTAAAAATGAAGGGAGGTTGATCTGATTAGAGGTTTTCTGTAACATTTCTGGAATATGTCAAGGCAAATTATAGACATGATCCTTTACTCTCAAATTCCTTAGTACATAGCTTCAAAAAATAAAGACATCTTCATATTTAACACATAGTTATACTTATGGTCATCAACTTAGTGCTAGGCTTTTGTCCTATACTCAACACTGTCCATTTATATATTTTAAAAATTTTTGTAAGACCATGAGTAAGGTATTCCTGGCCCATTCACCACAAAGACATTGTGGCTCGGCCTTGGGTTTTACTTGCTCCAAACCAGAGACTTTTAGAGTCAGGATTCTAATCCAAGTCTAACTGACTCTAACACATCCCTTTAATTCTTCCCAGTTCATACAAGGTTGAAATCCTATCTTCCTAGCCTGTTCTCATCCTTTGAGTTCCACCCTTGACCTGGCCACTGTGTCTTAGAGAATTACCCTCTCCTTGAGCATTTGACACCTGGGTTTCATTCTCTGTGAATGTCAGGAGGTTATGCTTCCCTTGAGGCCAGGCCATACCAGACCACTCCCTAAAGGCGGTCAGGTCTTGGAGGATTCTGGCTTCATCCTCTCAAGTTAATTCTCAAAGGTTTTGAAAAATAAGCTTTAATTCAATCCTAGACTACCAAGAGCAGGCAAAACACAGGGTGGGGAGTAACCTGCTCCTCCGTTTGGCAAGAGAGTCGTATAGAGGAGTAGTGCTGATGGTAGTGACCGGGTGAAGGAGGATTTTGCTTCCAGGATGTTCATAGTTCCTACTACTTCCCAATGTCCAGTCAATTACAGATCCATTAATAGAACAATCAATTCATTTATTTAGAGTCTGCATGACCCAATCGCTACTCAGTGATTGAATCTACCAACCAGGAACTAAGTCTTAACACATGAGCCTTTTCGAGTGTGAGAGAGTATAGTTTATGTTAAACTTTATCAGGCCCTGTCCTGATAAACCTCATCATAAGTTGATAAAAATTGATAACGGGTTTCATGGATATAACCCTATTGTAATTTGAGAAGTATCTATAGTCTATAGCAGACTTCTGTCAATTTGCACCCCAACTAAACCTTCAAAGTATTTTATTGTCCCACAAATATCAACAATCAAAAGGACAAATGAGGGAAGAAAATGGGGGGGAGGAAAGAGGGGGGAGAGAAAATAAAAAGGGAGGAAGGAAAGAGAGGAATACAGGCAAAAGTGTTCAGACAACACCAGAGCCACCTAGAGGGAGTTCTGTTCAGAGCACCAGCTGGTTTCTAAGGCCTCCAGTGCAGCACAGAAGGCTGCATTTCTCTAAAGCCAGAAAACTCGGGGAACTATAGATTTGGATCATCATCTTATTCCAGGCTGGCTTAGAGGTCTGGGGAGGACATTCAGGTGCTCTGAAATACAGTGATAATCAAGAGAAAGAGGGAATCTTAAATTGAGGATGGAGAGCAATATACTCAGGTTAATGGAAGCACTAGCAATATTAAATGAAATTGCTCTACCGCTTCTTCATAAGACGGCACTGGGGAACCTGTTCTTTGCATAAGCAGGGCTGGTCCTGGGATTTCACGGGAGTGTGGAAGGGTGGGGGAATCAGTCATGCAGCAACCATTATGGTTCATGGGAGCCCAGCTCACAACCCCTCAGCGTACCTGCCGCATATTTACTCAGGCCCACGTAGGAACCAGGCAAATTTGGGCAGGATTTCAAGGGAGTCAGGAGCCAGGGGAGCCTGCTTTAGTCCAATTAAATGAAGCAGTATCAGGTGGAAAGTAATTCTGAGTGTTCACCATTATAGGGAGTTTTGTGTTTAAGCCCCTCAATGGACCTTCTTTTAATGAAGAACTAAACTGCAGGGTCTGGAGGTGGGCAGGAGGAATCGCTCCAACTCACAGAGCAAAATTTCTCCCCAAGGAAGACAGACAAGGGCCAGAAAAGTTTCAATAGGGCTATATCTTCTGGTTCCTCAAGGTACCCCTTCCTTGCCCCCAGGACACCATCGTGGATTTGTCAATCCTGTTTCCTAAGGAAGCTAGGCCTGAGACACCAGAACCTGACCAAAATGACCAGAGGTGGATCCAGTGAACTTAAATCTTCACAGGGGTGGGGAGAGTGTTTTTTACCTTTGTTTCTTCCCTCCCACTATGTTGGTCTTCTGAGGCCACAGAATCTGAAAAAGTGAAGATGAGCTCAAGTTGCAGAGAATCCAGTCTTATATAACTGTCTTGGGGAAAAACAAGCCCATTAGTATAGGCAATAAATGAAAAAGTAGGGTGCAATTCAACAGTTTAAATAGCATAGAGATATGAGCTACATTGGAACTATGAAAGGCAGCAGAGACTCTATCAGTTGATAAGTACTAAAGACTTGAGTTGTGTCGAGCATGGTGTAAAGAGGAGGGGGCAGTGCAGAGAAGCACAAGATAGAATTTGAGTCTTCAAACAACTCAAGGTAGCAGCACTCTGAAGATATCTGTAGAACCAATGAGACAAAGTATCAATATGGGAAAAGATTCATAATTTAAGTACACAAACAAAAGCTAGAGCTTTATTCCCCCTTGCCTGCAATATATTGTTGGCATGTCTAAGAATGCTACACTGTTTACCACTTCCAAGAATTCTTAGCATTGTCCACCAAGGGGTTGCCATGGGGATCATGACAGTAGAAGTACCCAGGACCCATGTATATTTGGTCAGTTTTTTTTTTTTTTTTTTTTGGCCAGTCCTGGGCCTTGGACTCAGGGCCCTAGCACCGTCCCTGGCTTCTTCCCGCTCAAGGCTAGCACTCTGCCACTTGAGCCACAGCGCCGCTTCTGGCCATTTTCTGTATATGTGGTGCTGGGGAATCGAACCTAGGGCCTCGTGTATCCGAGGCAGGCACTCTTGCCACTAGGCTATATCCCCAGCCCCATTTGGTCAGTTTTTATTACCACTATGCACTAATGATAATCTATACTTACATGTATGTGCGTGTGCACACACACATGTTCACTTTTCATTGCTGTGATAAAATATGGAATATAAACAACTTAAAAGGAGGAAAGTTTCATTTTGACTCACGGTTCCGAAGGTTTTCATTCAAATGCAAACAAGAGGTCATGCTAAAAAGCAAAATTGATATAACCCAAGTTTTGTTTCATCTTTGCAATTTTATATTGTTGTTTTTTGCAAAATCTATTGTTCAAAGAAGAGAGCAGTTCTATTACAGCTTTGGACTGCTCTTAAAGTGAACTGATCCTTGACTCCAATCGGGACCTGAACATCTGTATAGATAAGAACTTATTAAATGTCTTCCACATTTGGTATAAAGTTTACTAAATGATATGCAAAAAATGTTGATAGGTGTGTGTGAGAGGGGGGCGTTATATGTAATATATAGTATAAAGCAGCTCTCTTCTGTGAACAATAGATTTTGGAGAAACAATAATATAAGATTACAAAGATGAAACAAAACTTGGGTTATATCAATCCTGCTTTTTAACATGACCTCTTGGAGCTTTTGTTTGTGTTTGAAATTCAAGACAGTGAGACAGTGAGAACTGTGAGACATCATGTTTTTATTTAATAAGTATTCCATTGTAGGGCACACCAGAAATATTTTGTTGAATTTAAATGGTATCTTTAAAGTTGAGATCTCAAGTTTTCAAATAGCTATTTTTTAGTTTAAAAATTAAATAACAGATATAAATAATTAATATGGACAGTCTCTGGTTCCTAAAAATTAATGTTGGGTTCTGGGGTATGGTATGTGTGTGTGTGTGCATGTGTATGTGTGTATGTGTTTGCATACACACATACCAAATAATGACTTACTGTGTGTAAAACATACTAAGACTCCTGCTTTCCAGGAATTCTAGAACTTGTACTTGTCCTGGAAGGATTAGGGCCTGAACTCATGACCTTGATGTTGTTTAAGGTAGTAGAGTTATCTCAATTTCATGAGCTGGCTATAAACCCATCATACCTATCCCCCTCTCCTTTTCCTTCTATGACTCACAATCCTCATCTATTCTTATCATTTTCTTATTTCATATTCTTTATAACAGAGTTCTTAAAAATGGAATTGTCTGTTTTTTTTTTCTTTTAGGCTTGGTTCTTGTTTTTGTCACGTTTCTACTTCTTGGGGTTTTCTTGGCCTTGGCTTAGTTCGCTGATATTGCTATGTTTGTATATAGTTTGTTCCCTGATGTGTTGGAGACCTGGTTCTCAGCATAGTGCTGTCAATCCTGTAAAAGGTAGTGCCTAACAGGAGTGTTCAGGTAGCTGGGGGCTCTATCCTCAGAAGAGATTAAGGTAGTCCTTGTAGGACTCTTGTTAGTTTCCACAAGAGTAAAATGTTGCAAATCTCTGGATTCCTTTCTTCACATGAGATCTCAACTTTACATGCTCCCAATATTGTGATGCTGTCACTATGAGTCCCTCATTAAAGCCAATACCATGCTCTTGAAGTAAACCTCATTTTGGGGGCCATCAATCTGCTCTGTGAATATTTTTATAGCAATGGTAAATGAATCAAAACAGGTATCTGCTAAGGAAAGCTTAACAAAGAAAAGATGCTATTGGAAAGAATTTGAAATAGATTTGAATGACTCGCCCTGCTCTACCTCTAAATTAGACACTGATCAAAACAATTGCTTAAGATGTCCACTTACTAAGGGACTGAAAAATATGAATCACGATCAGGGGATTTATCAGAAGTATGGAAAGAAGACATGTGGGACTGATTTCCAAAGTAGGAAAGCATTATTTCACTGGAAATAATCCAGGGAAAACATAGATCTGGGAATTTCAATATTTTGCAAGAAAATGGAACAAATCTTAAGAGAGAAAGGTTCAGTGAGTACAAGCAGGACAGCAGAACAATGGGAGGTTAGCTGGGCGTGTTTATGAGAAACGGGGCTTGCCAAACAAACTTGATCTCAAACATTTCAGTTTCAGGACTTACAAATGAGGTGGCTTCAAACCACTTCATATATCTTCATTTTGGTGATGGATTTGATGTGAAGACTGGAACAGGGTTTGCAGCAGTGGGAACTGGAAAGTGACTGAAAGACCCACAAAAATGTGGCACTGCCTCAAACCCAGGCTGGAGGTTTCCAGCAATGTACCAAAGGATCTTTCTTTGGCCATGGTTGTTTCACTGATGTTCTGGAAGGGAAATTGAATCGCAGGGTACTGGAGAGTGGATACAGATTTAAGAACATTTTATATGACAGAGACATGGAGAGATCAGCAGAATCTGTGATCAATATGAGCTGTGCTTTGCACACCTAGGCAGCTGGAATGTGAACTTGACTGAGGCTGACATGGAGAAGTAGCATCCTCAGAGCCCAGCTGGCAGGGTGCCACCCTTTCAGACACTGACAGAGAAGAGCGTTCAGAAGAGACTCCCAGGACAGAGGAGTCTGGAAAAAAGCTGAAAGTTATTAAACCACAAAAAGAGAAGCCTTAGGAACAACATAGTGCCTTCTTCAGGTATCTAAAGGACTGATGGCAGACCTGTGACTGTTGTGAGTTGAATTGTGTCGTTCCCAGGCTTGTCAATCCCACCACTCCCCAGAATATTTCCAAATAAGGATTTGGAAATAGAGTTGATTGCTAATAGAATCGGTTAAGATGAAGTCATCCTAGAGTAGGGTGGGCCCCTAATGCAAGATGACTTGTCCTTATAAAAAAAAAAAAGAGGCATTTTTAGAGACAGACATGCACACAGGGGAAGTGTCCAGTGGAGATGAAGGCAAAAGTCTATAAAGTAAGGTATACCAGTGAACACCAATGGACCATCAGAAGCTGAGAGAAGGAGGAGGAGAATGGATGTCTCCCAGCCATCAGAAGAACCCAGTCTGCTGACATGCTCATTTTGACTTTTAACCTCAACAGCTATGGTAGAAAGAATTCTGTTGTTTATACAACCCAGTTTGTGGTGCCTTGTTATGGAGGCCTAGTCACTACTGTAGGAACTTAAGTTATACGTTAGTAGTGTTGGGGAAATTGATCCCACAGAGGACAGTACAAGGAACACCTTTCTGACAATTCAGGCTGGCCCAAGAGTAGGCTGAGCTGCTGCTGTTTGGGACCTGCATATCCTAGACTTGAGAATGTGTCAGTAGATGAATTAACCACCTATTGGGGATCTTACAGAGAAATTCCTGCCTTACGAGCAAGGTAGAAGTGGAAAACCTCCGAATTTTTTCTGATTGTAAAATTGACAGTTATAGCTCCCAAAGTAAATGTTTAATGACAACAGAAAATTAAGCTAATATTTAAAACTGGTGATTGTTTTGGTCTTGGAAAGGACAAATTCTAAAGAAGTATACAAAGAGGATGAACCAATTAGATATAATTCAACATAAGAAAAAGTGCGCATGTTGTTTTTCTTGACCTTATTCTAAGATCCTCCTTAGCAATTTTTAAGTATATAACAGAGAATTATTGTCTGTGGGCACCATGGTATGCAGAGGATTTATTTATGTATGGCTGAAACTTTGTGTCATTTGACCAATATCTCCTTGTTACTCTCTTTCCCTAGGTTCTGACAATCATGATTCTATTTTCTGCTTCTCTATGTTTGACCAATTCAGAGTCAATTATATAATCAAAATCATGAAGTATTTGTCTTTCTAGGATTGGCTAATTCATTTAGCTCAATGTCCTCTGGGTTCATCCATGTTTTCACAAATCGAAGAATGTTCGTCTTTTTAAAGACCAAACAGAATTCCATTGACTGTATATACTTTACATTACCGTGTATGCACATTTTATCCATTCATCTGTCAATGGGCACTTGGATTACTTCCATGTTTTAGATATTGTGAACAACATTTCATTGAACATGGAAACACAGCTATCTCTTGAGATCCTAATTTCAACTTTTTGGGAAAAGCTCAGGTATGCATGAAGGAAATATGTCAAGAACTCAATAGACAAAATATAGTGAACTGAGATATTTGATCATAAAGGGGCATTGATTTGTATTAAAGATGGACTAATGTGATGTTGCTGAAAAACAGAGTGGCATAATATCAACATCACGTATAAGGGTTAAAAACCTGTAGTTTCAATTCAGGCTGTTTCCTATGCTGTCTCCTAAGAGCTAGGTGGCCTTTTTCTGTCTGCATGGCCACTTTGAACAAATGTCCTCATCCCTATAGTGGGGACAGCCTCATATGACTCTGTCAGAAGGATGACCTGAGATAATGAAAATGATGTGACACACAGTAAGCATTCAATATGGGATTATTATTCTGTCAGAAGTTATTGTCCCAGAGTAAAAAAAAAAAAAAAGAGGGCACATTGTACATGTACACACATATTCATACACACACACAGAGGAGGAGGGAGAAGGGAAGGGGAAAGAGATAAAAAGAGAGGGGGCTAAATTGCAGTTTTAAAGAAACGGTTTCATTCTATGATGTAAAGTAAAGCTTAGTTTTCTGGCATATTTTTCTAATCAGTTTTCTGTCATGGTACGAAAATGCCTAAGAAAATCACTTAAAGAAGAGATTTACTTTGTCTCAGTTTCAGCAATTGTAGGCCATGGATACTTGGCCTACTTGCTTTGATGAGGTATTATGGCCCAGAAAGACTGCTCACCTCATGGTAGGCAGACAATGAGAGAGAAAGACAAGAAGAAGCTGAGATCTCAATATCTCCTTCAAGGGTCCACCTGAGTGGCCTAACTTCCTCCCACTAGGCCTAATCTTTTAAATGTTCTACCACACACCAACAATTTATAAGGCTACATCCAAGCCTTCCATACATGGCCTTTGAGTAACAGTAGCACATATATAAGTTAAATGATTGAGATTCATGGTGTGTGACTTTATCCCATGCTCATGCAAGAGTAACTGTGGACTTTGATATTGTAATGGGCATCTGGCTCATTTCAAAGTACTAAAGGCTAGTGCATGTTGAAGATCTTGGATCAACTTCTCTTATGCTTGACTCATATATATATGAAATTGAATCAGTTTCACATACCTCATCCAGGTGGGGAGAGGGGTGGCTAAATGAAACCAGGACCAGGCTGTAGAAAAGTGTGAAGTGTGTGGTAGATGAGAATGGCATTGGGTAATTCATTCTCCTAAGCTTTGGGACAGTCACTATAGCTGCTTAGTCTCTCCCAAGTATAAATGCCCTAGACACCTGAAGAAGCAAGGGTTAGTTTCTCCGGATAGTCAGTCAAAACGAGGACTAGTGCGTGAAATTAAGGTACATGAAGCTTTAAGGAAAGGAAAAAAAACTTGTGTTTGGCAAGATCCTTCAGGTAATGAAGTTGTCTTTAAGGAAGCTTGAAGAAGCTCTCGGCTGAAAGAAACACTACAATGGGCAGCAGCTGCGCCTCCTGAAAGACTGGTGATTCTGAGATACCACTCCTCTTCCTCTGCAAGGCTGCTCCTCCCTCCTTTAATTTTATACTCTTCCCAAGGATGCTGCTTGGTTGAAACTGCTCTTTATTTGAAACTTGAATCCATTCTTGGTGTGGTTTAAATGGGCCCACGTTTACCATTTTTGGTGTTAGAACCATGTCTTAAAGAAGCACCCACCATCTTCCTCCTGAGATCACCTCTGGAGTCTTCTTGCCACCCTGTTCCACACTTGTGGCAGGCCTGCTGCTACCTGGCCTCACTCCTCTGCCTTGTGTCAGCCTCCTCATTAAGGCAGACTCTGGTGCTGGCTGGTGTCAGAGCTGCCGATGATGCATCAGAATGCAAGGCATGCCTCGGGCTCTTGGGAAGCTGCACATTCCGCATGAAATATGAAGGCAACAGCCAGCCCAAGGAGACCCAGGATGGATTTAGAGGAATAGTAGCAAAGGTGGCTACCAGGAGAGGGGATTCTGCAGGGTTAGAAGATGAAGTGGGCACCCATCCCGTATTTAAAGGCACAGTTTGGATGGAAGAGAGGAATACAGGGAGGTAGCACCTGGTTTATGTATTCTCTGGGCAGCTCCTGACACACACATTCCCCCGACACATTCTTTCTGCATATGCTCACAGTATATCTGTGATTATGGTGATGTGCCCTTTTGAGATAGGCAGCCAGCTCCCTCTCCTGCTGTGCTCATCACCAAGTCTCTCTTTTGGGACCACCTGAAATCATAGGAGCAGTCCATGTGGATTTCAGACTACCTGACAGTAAGAAGCATAATAAAAAGTAATGATTGTCCAGCAAGCCCTAGGGAGGCTTGTCACACAACACCTTTGCCCTGCAGAGGTTAAGCATGCTTAACAAGCAGTGGCCTCAAAGGGCTCTGAGTCCTGACATTAAAGCCTGTCCTCATCTCATTCCAGAATCCTCCCAGTTTCTGGTCAAGGATTTGTGCAGCATGACAAGATGAGGAGAAATTATTCATTTTCTACACACACACACACACACACACACACACACACACACATACACACAGCCTAATGTATGTCCTGGGCACTTGGTAGAGTTTCCTGTGCAAATATTTATCTTTCAAAACACCCACTGGAGTGGGGGAGTTTATGTGCAGATCGCCACACCATTCACTCTAACCACAAAGCAGACATACTGCAGGATTTGTCTTTCTATAACCAAAGGATAAACACATCATAGATATTCAATAAATATTGAATAAGTTACAGCTGGTGTGATCTCCCCACCTCATCACACACCAAAGTCATTAGGAAACACAAGTCTTCTGCTAGTCCTTCCAATATGGAAATCTGGAGGAGCCACTATTTTTTTCTTTTAATGTACTTTTATTGTCTTTAAGTAGTTGTACAAAGGAGTTGCCATTTGGCAGAGCAGTTTATGAATACAGTGCCTCTTGATCAATGTCACCCCTTTCAACATTCTCACCCACCACTCTCGCCCATCCCTTCCTTCCCTCACTTTTCTTAATTTTTTAGGTTATATATTAAGTTTTTGTCATTTAACAAAGCACTTTGCAGGGGGATAGGGCTGAGAGGAGAGGTATAGCCAAATGAAAAGGGGAAATGAGTACAATGTAGGCAAGAATGCATTGTATATACCACAGAACTGTGAAAAACAAGGTAAGGGGGAGGGTTGGAGGGGGGTGAAGATATTGAGGAGATGATACAGATAAACATGCATCACATACATTTTTCTTATATATACACACATATGTACATGTGTATGTATGTGTACATGTGTGTAAGTGTTCCCCTTACAAAGAAGAGCTCTTGGATTACAGTTTGCATAATTGGCAACTCCCAGAAATCTGTACAATTCTTATCTAGAAACCTCCTATAGCCAAGACGAGAAGGGCAGATGCCAAGAGCTTCAAGGTCATCCTGCTCACCCCTACATCTGAAGTTTGCTTCTTGTGTGTTAGACGGACATGAGAATTTGGTGTAGGGAAGCCAGAATTTCTAGGGGGCTGTGCTGCCTTGGTACATGCCTCCAGAAGGGGCCATCACCAAGGCGTGGAAGCTGCCCTGCTGGTTGGAATGTGGTGAGACAATGGCTTTGCTTATCTAGTAGGTGGAAACCTTCAGCAAATGTAATTAGAATTGGTTAACTCTCTGTTAATTTTGCCAACAGTAGCTTCTTTGTGAACTGAGAGGATAGTATCCTTTTCTTTGATTGCTGAATGGGATTCAAATACAATAATGTTCTCTCTCAAGATTGGGCAGTTCTCAGAGTTACAACAACATTGTCCCCTTCACTACCTTGTCCCTAGGGACTAGAACACTGCCCAACACAGAGCAACTCGCCTAATATATGCTTGACTACTACTACAAAGGAAGACTAACACCTTACCCTGTAACTAGATATAGGTCTTGGGATAGGTCAATTAAAATCCTCTCTCGTGTTCAGATGTTGAGGGAAAGAATTTCTCTCTCCCCTGGCTGCTAAGCTGGAAATAGGAAGTGAATCAGAAAGGAGTGAATTAGGCAATCATACAAAACAAAGAGAAGGAGAGATGGAGAGACAGAGAAAGACAGCAGACAGACAAGCTAGCCCCAACAACATTACAAGACTGTGCATTTAGTCCCCGCTGAAAATCTGATTCAGAATGTCTTGGTTGTATGAACCAATAAATTCCTTATTTATTAGCTTCAGCTAATATAGAAGCAAGGTTTCCATCCACTTAAAACTAAAGTGGTCTGACGGATATACCTGTTTCCTATCATCCCTATCCACTTTCAAAGCTATTCATTACCTGATGCCAACAGTTGATATCCTTCCATTTAATGCACGTGCTTCTTCTCACACAGTGGTCATCTTGCCCATCTCTCTTGCTTGCTCTAAGCAAAACTGTTTAAGCCACACACTCAGGGCAGAAGTATGCTTTCCATACATAGACTCTAAAGAGACAGAATTCTTCAAATTCCTGGATAGCCAGCTTTACAGCTCCCACTAGTAACAACCTTGAAATTCTAGAGCACACGGTGCCTCCTGGATGGCTCACATCTACTTTGCAGTGGGGCTGGGTGAAGACACCTGGCTACGAGCTCAGCTCGGCTTGGCAGTTTATTTTACAGGACTGAAGCTAGGCCATGAAATGACCAATCTGAAGAGAACAAGGAGAGGGAAGAAGGCAGAAATCCTTTGGCTGTCTTGGAAGATAACTTTCTCCATCCATAGCTGTGGATAGGAAGATTCAGAGTAGTTCTATTGTTGCTTACCCAACGGCCCAGATATTTAAATGATAGAGCAGATCTATCCAATCCGAGTGGCCATGCATTTTTTTCTCCTTCTACAGAGGTGTCTCCTGGGGCTATATTCTGATTTGCTTCTTTTCAATCTAGACCATTTAGCACCATGAAAACACTGTTTATTGCCATTTTGTACTAACATAACATGTAAGGAATACTGCAGACCACCCTCTCCTCAGTGTGAGAGGATTGCTTGAAATGAAGATGCACAGGAACTAGGGAAGTCTAGACTCCAATTTCCTTCCTCTATGGCCCACCCAGCCTCTGGGGCTGAGAAATGCGGGAAGCAGGGATGCCTCTGGCTGGACCACAGTCACTGACCCACCTCATTTTTGTTCTGCAGGTGTTGGAAAGAGAATGCAGTCATCCCCAAGCTTCAACAGGGAAGGGCGGAAAACGCTGCACTGTGCATGGGTAAATGTGCACTTGTGTGTATGTGTGGTCCTTGGAGCAAGGGCCGGGCAGGGACCAGTCTGCAAAACAACATTAAGAAATTGAAACATTTTCCACTGAGAAATAGAATTACTGCCCATGGAATTCTTATCCAGCTTGAGAAGCAAGCGGCAGCCCCTCCTTTTCATTAGTTAAACAAAGAGGGTTATTTTTCAAATGAAAACTTTCAATGTGGAAAACAATCTAATTCCTGGGGCTTTTTGCAAAGCAAGATTCTAAGTGCTCCAATAAACATGTTGGATGTACAGCTGCAAAGGGCTATGTGGGTACCCTGATCAAACCATAGGGCAGGCCTGGCCTGGCAGGACAGGCAGTAGATGGGAGGAGGAGGGACACAGAGAGCCTTGGGCCTCTTAGAAACAATCCCAGGTAGAAAGGCCAACAGAGGTGATGAACCATGGCCTGGGAAGAGTTCAATTCTTCTACAAGTGGCAAAGAAGGTGAAAATACAAATATTTTCTGTAAGTCCATTAAATGATCCCTTTTGTGCCTCTGAGGCAATGAACTCCTTCTGGTTGGAAAACAATCTGCAAACTCAAGCCCTGCTAGGTTTGATGGGGTGTGTTCTGCCTTGTTGAACTCAGCTTCCGCTCACAGCCCCATGGGATCATGCCATGGCTTTCTGTGGAGGTATCCTTTTTCTGGAACATTCCTCGGTACTATTATTTGTTCAGAACAAGAAGATACAAACGCAGGCTTCAGATTCTAGCTCCATCACTTCTTGGTGTGAATACACTTTTTGGCTTCCATTTGCCCATGGCAAATGGGGCAACAGTGCTTACAAAGCAAAGAATGCAATTAAATTGTGGCCATTATTATGAAGTTAAAGGAATCTGGCATATGTTCATAGGCCTGAGCTTTTTAAATTAATAAATATCATTCTTTGAGGTTTCCACTTTTCCCATCTCACTCGCAGAGAGCATGTTGTTTAAAAAAATAAAAATCAGGCATGAAATAGCTGCTCTTCAAGTCGGAGCTTCCTTCTCTAATCAGTCCATGAATGTTTTGGGGAGTGCTCTATTTAACTTGGCTGGCCCCTGGTCTTGCTGTGAGTAATATGTTGGGCTTAATTTCAAACTCCACACAGCCAAGATCACTGGATACTTGAGCTTCCCTCGAGCTGAGTTGATACAGCTGCTTTGCCCTTGGTCACTGGTGAGTTGTCCCTGAGGACTCTAATGGGTCTTAATACAAACAGGTTGAGGTGCATGGACCAGCCTCCATGGTCACAGACGTACATTCCCAAGGCTAAGAGATCAGTGATCCCCAGAAGTGAAGTTAGAAGGAGCTGAGTCAGAGAGAGGATGAGGCGCCGAGACACTGTGGCGAGAGGAGGCCACATGGTGCTTGAAGATAGAAGCACTGCTTGGGGCATCCTTGTTTCTGAAAAAGGAATGTAGGTGAGAAGACACCATCCTGATGATGATGATTAGCCACATTTGTTAAACAACGAGTGCAAAAGCCCTCCAAGTAAAGGTTTCTGAGTCCAGTTAGATCAGATGACAGATATTTGCTTTTAAAAGAATTGAGTATGGCTTTCTTTACACACAGACTTCATTACAAATAAAATGGAACAAACCAAATTCAATTTGGACATGTTTTTCTTTTCCCCAGGAACTTAACTCTGGCATGAAACAAGACTTGCCCGAGGCCACTTGAGAACGCAATCTGCAGGGTGAACGACAATGTGCATGCAGATGGAGCAGAGTGTTCGTTCTGAGGCCAGCTTAACCTCAACAACAGGGGGCTCGGCTCACAGGCCGAGGAGGCTAATGGCTACTTAGTGCTTGTTCTCTGGCTAGGAAATGTCCCCTTAGCTTCTGAGGTAGAAATATCCTCATCTTAAAAGGTTTGGATTGACAGTCTGGGCCTCATACAAACCAATTCGCAAGTCAATTGGGAAGCAGAAGCATTTCAAAAGGGAAAGATAATAAAGATGTTCTAGAAGCAATATAATTATGACAACACATTATAAATGATAATTATAACTAATTAGCCTTCATAGTCTCCCAACGTTTTAACTTAATACTGGTAGATTCATCTTTTCCATATTCTCTATAGGAAAATTTGTCTCAAGCTACAAATTTTCCCTTTTAGTCTGATTTCTGGTGGATTTAGTGTCCTGATTTCTCCATATCCTGAAGATAGGTATATAATGGGGACTGAGGTTTGGATATTAGACAAAAAGTTGGAGAGCTGTGATGTCCCATGAATTAGAGAATTCCACAATATACTGGGCCCCTGAATGAAGCATCTGAGCAGCTTACTTGGGCATTTCAGTGCTGTTATTAATATATGTAATACTGTCATTAATGCAGACATTTTAAGTAGAATATTAGCAAATCAACTCTATAGATATATTAAAAAGATCAAATACCATAATTGATCTAGTTTTATTTTAGAAATGCAAGGTTGGTTTAACACTTAAAATTCACTCAGTATACATCATAATGGTAGAATAAAGAAGAAAAATCAATGACCATCTCAAAAGATGAATAAAAAGCATTTGATAAAGTTCAGTTCTTGTTCATGATTAAAAATCAATAGTATACTAGAAAATATTAAAAATAATAGTTTACATTTGATATTATTTATAATAGGATTAAAAAATCAAGCATCTTGATAACAATAAATTTAGCAAAATTTATACACTTGAACAATTTGTAATGGTCAGTTAAATATTACAGAGAATATATTCTTAAAGATTTAAATGGATAAGGGGATATACCATGCAAACTGAATTGAAAGGATCAGTGCCGTAAAAATGGTAATGTTCTCTAAATTGACCTCTTGCCTCATCCTAATACTAGATTCTTTCCTTCCTTTCTTTCTTTCTCCCTCCCTTCTTTTCTTCCTCCTTCCCTCCGTTTCTCTTTTCCCTCTTTTAGATATGAAAAATGGCAAGCTAATTTTAAATTTTTCATGGAAATGGAAAATAATTTAAAATAGTCAAGTGAAGAAGAAATTTGAAGGACTTTTAGTATCCAAAATCAAAAGTAAATAAAGAACATGAGTGCCTGAGGTAGTGTGGTACTGACATAGAGATACATAGATCTATGGAACAGACTGGAAAGTACAGAAACAGAGCTGGAGATAAATCACCTGATTCACAACATGGGCACCACTATGATGCACTGTGTAGAGAATAGATTCTTAAGATAAGTATTGGGTTAATTGGATTTCAAAAACAATTGTGAACACAAGTGCCAATTATAAAGCCCGAGCTTTTAAAATAAGATGCAGGAAGATTGGCACCAATGACTCATGCTTGCAATCCTAACTACTCAGGAGTCTGAGACCTGGGGATCAAGCTTCAAAGGACCAAAAAAAGCTGGAAGTGGAGGTATGGCTCAAGTAGAACTAGCCTCCTGCACAAAAGCTCAGGGACAGTGCCTAGGCCCTGGCATAAAAAAAAAAACAAACCCTCAGGACTGGCATAAAAAAGATGTAGTAGAATATTTTCCCAAATCAAACACACACACACACACACACACACACACACACACACACACACACACACAAAAGACAAGTTAGGGAGTAGGAGATATTTCACAAGATAAAACATTTCGTTCTAAAAATATTTTTTCTGATTAGTACATACATATAACCAGAATATTTAAAGATTCTAGGAGCATGCAATAACCAACATAAAGTCAGCATTAATGGGTGAAAACAGTTGAGCAAACTCTTCACAAAAGAAAATATCTCAATTACCAATAAATTTAGGGGGAAAAAGCAAGTTCGGGTATGCAAAATTTAAGTCACAACTTAATATTAACCACTTATCCTTCGGATTGTAAACTGACGATAAACTGATAGTACTGAG
The DNA here is from genome assembly GCF_023159225.1 of Perognathus longimembris pacificus. Taxonomy (NCBI): domain Eukaryota; kingdom Metazoa; phylum Chordata; class Mammalia; order Rodentia; family Heteromyidae; genus Perognathus; species Perognathus longimembris. The sequence continues at coordinate 116,916,579 of NC_063161.1, read as the reverse complement.
TGATAGTGAGAACATGAAGGAGCAGAGCTCTCACATATTGTTGGCAAGAATGTAGCCAGGTACCACAGTTGTGAAAGGCTGTTTTTGTGATGTCTACTAAACCTAACATATGCATAGTGACCAAATTATTCCCCACAAAAGTGCAGGTATAAGCAGACCAAAAGATATGTTCCAGAATGTTCTTAGAAATGTGGTTTTTACTAGCCAAAGGCTGGAAGCAACACAAAATTCTATCAATATGAGAATGGCATAAATTATGGTGTTTATAAGGGAATGCTCCATACCGATAATGGGTTAACTACCACTCCATGCCACAATGTAAGAGGAGAAAAATTAAAATAATTTAAAAATGTACATGACCTTCAAAACCGAGAAAAATGAAAGTTTGTTGATGTATGAATGAGCAAGGCCACTGTTGGAATGCTGATGTAATGTTGAGAGATTTGGGGTAATGGCACTATCTTGTGGCCAGATCAACATGGTAGTAGCTCGTATATACTGAAAAATCCAACAAACTGTATACTAATAATAAGTGTACAAATGATACTTGAAAACATAAAGCTTGTTAAAACAGCATTAGCAAAAACCTTAGACCAAAAGATCTATGCAAATGGGTCAGAGGAACTTTGTGAATTGTCTGAGGCCAGACACTCCTTTCAGGTTTTGTTATGTCTCTATGTATTCATAGTTCAAGTACTGTCTCCATTCACAATTCCCATCAGTTTGTCTTTTGACATAGTTTTCTCACTTATTTCTATTTGCCTTTGCTTTCATTCTGAATTTGATATCAACATATGAAGTCATCACCTTTGGTGTAGTTGTGTTTTCCCTTTGGAGTTGATTTCTCATTCTCAACTTCTATGTCAATATTTCAGAAAAAAGCTCCTGTTTCCGGTTAGGTGCATTTGTTCTGAAAATGTTCTTCATGACTTTAGTTCAATTCTATGATTTAAATTTTCACCCCATTATTTAATCTTTTCCTATTGTTGCCTACTGAAGTTTATATTCTTGTTATTAATGAGCTCATAATTACTCTTAATGAATAAATTATTAGTAAATCTTGTTACTGATAGCTGTTGGTATTGATAAACTCTTGTTATTGATAATTTCATAATTGCTCATAGATGATTTGCTTTCTTACCTTCTTTCCTTCCCCAAGTCACAACTACTTTTTTTCCCCCAAAATTCTCGGCCTGTCTCATAAAGTGAAGATGAGGTGTACGGAATAGAAACTCTTTCTTGTTACTTTGTCCTTGAGCTCTAGTGAAGGGTCAGATGATCTGACATGCAGTATGAAAAGGAGAAAAGAAATTTCAAAACCTATAACTAAAACAAATGCTTTCCAACTTGTCCAAAGTGGCTTAGTAGATTACTTTCCTTGCAGATTTAGCTAAGAAGACATCTGACCTGAGCCCACTGATTTGGCTTTGCTTTTATTTATTTCTTTTTCAAAATAAATTCTCTAGTCCTCAATTGGAGACACTGAAGAAACCAGGGAGGTGTTCGTTTTTTGTTTTGGCTTTTTTTAATCCGTATGAAGGTTTGGCCAGGAGTTTTTCAAACACTGGAATAAATTTTTAATTTGGACTTTGATATCCAGACAAGCCCAGCTCATGTTCTCTTGGGTCTTCTTCCCAAAGACCAGACTTCAAACAGACACTGCTCGCTGTCTTCGCAGAAGCAGCAGAAAGGCACCGCAGCAGCCACGGTCAACAGCAACCACTGTGCATCCTGCCTGCTTGAGCTGGACCTTGCTTACAACCTCACCCTGGAAACCAGCACAGCCCACTCTGTGGACAGGAAGGAAAGCTCCTCAATGGAGAATGAATGAGCATGCCCATCCAGGCAGGGAAAGCTGGGGATGTTACCTATCCACTTGGGGATCCTGCCTGGAGCATCCTCAATAACACGGAGTAGAATTTTGAAGAGGAAAAAAACCAAAGGTCATTTGGCTTTATTATTTATTATTTTCCTCTGTGTCTATTTGTCTTTTACAATCTGGATTTATAATTTGTCTTTTACAATAACTATTTCTATGGAAGCAATAGCTATGTTTCTTACTGATGAGCCCTCGGGACCCTTGGATTTAACTCTTAGTTTGACTTCCTGAAACTTAACTGGCCAAACAGAACAGGAAGAAGAAAGAAAAAGAAACTGATTCTCTGTGACAAGTACAGAAGCAGCTCATTTCCTTTCAGAGACCTAGATGGAAGACTACAAGGAATTGAAACTTAATACCCAGAGTCCTTTGGAAAAGTGACCACCCTAGGGCTGTTACCATCATTTCCTGTTAATTGTCACCTGAAATAACCAGTTGTGGAAACAACATGAAGGCCTAAAGCAAAGGAATGTCTTTGGGGAAATGGCCAGCACACTTATATCCCAAAACGAACTACAAATGATTTAACAGCAGTACTGACAGGGTTCTCAGAATAAATCATTTCCATTCTCACCACTTCAAATCACTTAATGTAATTGCCCTGAGACAGATTGGGGGAGTTGGCTGGTAGTTACCCAAGGCCTGGAACAATTCCCCCAGAGTTACCTATGAGGATAAATTACAGTTCCAACCTAATTTACAACTCTTCCCTAAGGCAGAGGGGCAAGAACTCAGGGGAGTCTAGAAGTTAAGGGTGACCAGCATAACTATGAAGTCTTTCCAAGAATCCTCTACCTCCATCCAATGGCATTGAGTCTGAAGTGGCCTCTTATGAGTCACATGTGTTGCTATTGCTGGCCTAACCTGGCTGATCAAATGCCTGATCAGACCTACATTGGTTATAGAGGTCATGTGCCTCCAAACTTGATGTTGAAACTTAACTCCCAGTGCAACAATATTAAGAAGTTGGGCCTTGGTGAATAGCTATGAAGACTTCATGCTCACAAGTGTGATTTATGCACTTATAAAGGACTTGATGTTCACCCCTTTAATTCCCTTTGTCCCTACACCACAGGAGGACTCAGCACAAGGAACATCTTTTTAAGGAGAGAAGAGTCCACTCTCATCTGGCACCAAACCTGCTTGTGCTTTGACTTTAGGCATCCCAGAATTTAGAATTGCACAAAATAAATTCCTATAATTTATACATTATCCAGCCTAAGTTATTTTGTTAGAGCAGCCAGTATGGACCAAGACAAGGCCCATTCATATATTCTATTTCGCCTATTTTCTCTCAGTCTTTTTCTTATCCTATTCCAATGACTAGAGCCTCTGTCATGTTTTGGGAAGACTAAGTTCCTCTATGTTCTTCAGTGATTTGCTGTTCACTATGAATGTGTCATTCATTTGAGTCATCTTGTCCTCATGGTATCATTAGCACTTCATCACTTTTTCTGTCTTCTATGGGCTTAGAGCACCTAGGTAAAGTAACTTGATGTCTTCCATATTTGTATCTCTGCTATCTGCCAGAGTATGCGTGGAACAAATAACTGAGGAAGCAAGACAGGGAGACAATAGGAAGAAATACTAGCTTTGTGGTCTAGTTTCCTAGATCAAGTTGTAAGCTACTGCAGTATCATCAGCATCAGGTTGGTTGGGCTGCCCTTCCTCAACAAGATGCCAAACTGTACAATTCTTTATCTGATACTCAGATCCTTGTTACCCCAGTTCTAGGTGATCTTCTTGGGTAGATCATGTGCCAAGACTCCCCCCAAACCCACTCATCATTATTCTCTTATGGTCAAGCAGTCATTCCAAAAGGACAGATCTCACAGCTCTATATTCAAGGATTTCTTGCTCACTTTCAGAACCCACCTGGTCTTGCAGGCTCTCCACCATTGATTGTAGCCCCATCCAACTCTTCAGGCTCCCTAAGAACCTTCAAACACTTCCCCTGTCACCTTGAGTCTTTCAACACCTCTGTACTAGTGGGTATGCATCATTTCAAGTATCATTTCAAGAAACCAGGCTCAATTGTCTTTCTCATACTGTGGACTCCTTCTCATTGGGTGCCCTATCTGGGACACACACACATTATCCTCCCTCTACTCCTCATCCATTCCTTCTGCCAATGCATTCTCAGCAAACCCAACCAAATGTTGGGCCCACACATTGAAATGAGAACCTGGCTGTCAGCCACAATTAGCTTCACATCCCTATGAAGAGAGAGATGGCATTGAACCAAAAGGCAAGAGTCTCACCAGCTGAGCTGCAGTCACCAGGGTCCCATTCTTTGTTAGTTTCCAAGCACCATTTTGGAAATGAAGTTTCTGTGCTGGTCTGGAGGGACACTTTTCTCAGAGAATAAGCCATCAGGGACCTGCTATTTTGGGACCTGCAACCCGGATAGAAGAGAAGAGAGTTCCTGACTCCTTATAAAGTGTTCAAGGAGCACTGGATGAATCTCTAGTGGACAATCTACTACATTCATTCTTTTGTCATACTTGACAAGGCAGAAAGGAAGCAAGTGGTAGAGAAAAAGGCAAGGAGAAGGAGGGGAGGCCCCAGGCCAGGGTATGGCCTTAGTCCAGAGCTATGGCAGAATAACTGAGCCAAGAAAAGAGGCTATGCCCTCCTTCCTTTCCAGCCAGACGTCAGCCTGATCCATTGCTGGCTGAGCTTGTGGAGAAGGAATCTTTGGATGCAGGCCTGAGGTTCTGAGTTCACTCCTAGTGGGTGACAAAAGCGAGATGGTTATTTGTTTTATGGTAATGATCTCCATGAGGCTCCAAACTCGGAGCTGCAGTCGGCACGCCACACGGCAGGCTTTCCTCTGGGTGCAAAAGGATTTCCTCAGTTTGGTGAGATTCATTTGTTTTTTAAACGAGCCTGTTTATTTTCTCTTCCTTTAATGTTATGATTTTTTTAAAGACTCACGAGGAGGATACATAATGTACAGCCGAATCTGCAATCTCCTATTTTGTCAGCTGCTTGTGTTGATTAAAAGTTCAATAAAGATCCTGTGATAAAACAGAGCTATGTTCAAAGGATCCTGTTATGTTTTTAAAAGGCTGAGCTTGGCAGAAAAGATGTTGAGTGTCGGTTTGCTACCTTGATATTTTCCCCCTTTTATAGGTTAGAAAGGGAAAGGACTAGGAAAGGAATATTCAGTGGTTCCTAATACCTGTTGAGAAGACTACACATGTTGAACTAAGTCCCAAATAGTGAGCAAGGTCTGACTGAAACAAGGGGGAGATGGTTTATTACACTGGTGTCAAATGTGTGGCCCATGGCCCTCTCCTCCCACAGGGCTGACTGACAGCTGTTCTGCAAGAAATCATCCTAACACAGAAGGAGGAGAGAGAAGAGCCAGAGGAAAGTAAGGTCACAGAGCTCCAGAAATTCAACACCCAGTGATTCATCCCACTCACCCAAGACAGTCCATTCCAGCAAGATCCCTCTGAACTACCAAGAACACATTGTCTTAAAGACCAGGAATCACTCAGTGACCCCAAGAGAGGTGTCAGCATGGCCCACTCACTCCCCACCCACTGTCCCCCCACTCCCACCCCAGACAGCTCCTTCCTGGCAGCCGCAAGCCTCTCTCATTCTGAAAGAGGCCAAGAAATGGCTGCTGTGCGTGAAAAATTAGGCTAGCCAAAGTCGCTGACTTTATGCAAAGCAGGCAAGTGCAGTCAAAACACTTACAGCAATCAATTCAAGTTGTTGGGTAAAGTTTTTTCCATGTCCCATACATTATTGAACAGTTAATTTCGTCTTTGTGCCTGCAAGACATTCCAGCTCTCAGATGACAGCTTTATCCATTAAGGAGTGTGCAGTGACAGCCCTACAGCAAGAGCCTTGCCAGCCCAGCCTGCTGGGAGGTGGGAGGTGCGCCCGCATCACCACAGAGAAATTCTGGGACACATCAACATCTTAATCAATATGCGAGAGTCAATTACCGGGGAAGCGAGGGCTTAAGCAGGAGCCGATGATGAAGTTCATGTGCAAATGGGCTGGATCAATATGCAGCTGAACTCACATGTGGCTTCACGGCAGTCCTCCCATAGCCACCAGCACCCACCAGCAGGCCAACTGCGCCCCTCCCAGCATCTTTCCCAACCTGCCCATCACCTGCTCCACTGGAGCATCCTTGGAACATTTTGATGGATGTACCGGGAATGGAGAAAGGAGGGTTGAGGGGAACCGTCAAAGCCAAGGCTATGATGGACTGGTTCCCTCAACAGACTGTGGAATTCAGACCTCTTCCACAGCAACATGCATGGGACAATTTATACTCAGGCTGTCGAACTAAGAGGGGCATCCTGTGATGCAGTCCTCATCCATGCCTTGATTCTCTACAATGTTGCTACTGTTGTAATTTTGTAACTGGCCTCTGAGCTGACATCTTGCTTCTGCAATTGATTCTTCACTGATTGTGGGTTGGATTATGTCACATGACTCCTCGAAGACTTTCACTTTCTTCTTGGGTAATAAAACACAAACCCCATTCAGTATGATTATGGACTCTCATTTTAAGTTTCATGACTCGAGCTCTCTTCCTTACATACGAATGTGCTCTTTGATACCTTTGTGGGTGGCCTGCCCGTCTCATTTACCTCATCTCTTTTTCTTTTTATTCTTTTAGGTCCAAGACTGGTTCCTAATGCTTTTGCTCATTGGCTGGTGCTCTACCTATTGAGCCATCCCTCCAACGCCTTATCTTATCTCTTAAGGCCCTTGAAATCTTTGCTGATTTCTTAGCCAAAAGTTGATGTTCTAACCATTACTGGTTTGACGTTTGTGTTTGGACTCAAGTTGGATATTTGTATATTTGTTTTTCTATACTCCATATTTGTTTTATCTATTCCATGAAAACAGGCTTGTAAGGTTGTCTGTGACATTATTATAAGACAATCTTTAAGAGAACTGATATATCTCTAGCTCCTTTCATTATTATTGTAGGTGTTGTTGTCATTGTAGTTCAGAAATAGGACACTTGGTCCTACAGCTCTGGGATCTTCCAAGATCTTTGTTTTGCCCTGCACCAACCTGTTTGCAGAATTCAGCTGCTTTTGTATGTCCTGGAAAAAATAATGTATTGCACAAGTACTATGGACTTCACTGAAGATTTTGCAAATTTTTCAGCTATTTGGAACATCAGCAACAGGGCCAAATTTGGTCCTCTTTGTCTCTTAAGTGCCAACTGCCTTTCTCACATCATTGAGCCTGAAATCATAAAGGAAGAATCCTTTTATCTTTTGTCCAGTTTGGGCTCTGAGATGGATGCTGGGACAATATTTGGCATGTACATACAGAGTGCACATGAAATCCCAGACACATGAATAAGCTTCCCCATAGCCTAAGTCTATCCTCCAAATGTAGTGCAAACTTGAGGAAGATGTGGGCAAGGTATGCAGGTGGTGAAAGTGTGTCAAGACATGACGGCAGTTACCATTCATTTTATACTCACTTTTTTTTTGAGGGGGGGGTGGTGCAGATCCTGGTTCTTGAACTCAGAGCCTGGGTGCTGTCCCTGAGCTCTTTTGCTCAAGGCCAGCATTTTACCACTTGAGCCACAGCTCCATTTCCAGATTTTTTGGTGACAAATTGGAGATAAGAGTTTAAGAGCCTTTCCTGCCTGGAATGGCTTCAAACCCGGATCCACAGATCTTAGCTTCCCTAGTAGATAGTATTACAGGTAAGAGCCACTGGTACCTGGCTACATCTACTTTTTAAAAGGTCTTTTCATAATCATACCTAATTTAATTACTCTTCAAGATATGTGCCATTAACACAATTTCATACATTTGGCAATAGCTACCACCAAGGAGATTAATAAAGTGGCTTCATTCAAATTGCAATGACCTGCAAGTTGGGAATTCTAACTAGAATCTGCAGGGTGGGTGGTTGCTGAACGGATTTATTCCAGTGTCTTCTCTGTGCTGGGCATCGAACATGACCATGGAAGTGTCTGAAGTCAATTTTGGTTGCTGGTGCAGCACATTTGAGTGTGAAGTGTGGAAAAACTCATCTCAGGAGGGTGCTGTTCTAGGTCTCCCACCATGACTGCAAGATTTTTGAGACTGGAGAAAAACCATTTACAATGGCAGCACTGGCAATGATATCCATCATCGATTCAATTCCTGTCTCCAACTCCCATGCCAAGACCTTTATGTGCATTATTGTATCTATTCCTCCTAATTTGCTCCACAGTCCCTACCCTAGTGAGAAGGAAGTAGGCATGGGAAGATTAGATAACTTGCCCAAGTTTACACATTAATAAGTCGAAGAGAAGACTCAAATCCAAGTCTACCTGACTTCAGTCCTAGGCCTCCTTAACCCTTGTGCTTTGAATCTGAATACTTAAAGGAAATGTTGCTTTAAGGGATGTATTTTTCTTTCAGATGATTCAAATGTGTGGGCACAGGGAAGTTTTCATTTGTACACAAAGATGAAATGAACTCTATACTAATTTCAACCAAAAGCATGCCACTTCTCATCCCTCTACACTTTGGACAAACATTTTGTTAGAGTCTACTGTGTGCCAAGCACTGTGCCAGACCCTGAGACAAAGAGGTGGACCAGGGACACTGGTCATCTTTAAGCTAACCACCAGCTGGGTAGACAGTCACTGAACTTTGGCATAGAAAAGCCAAGAGCAGTCCAGAGGGGAAACACAAACCATAAACTGGGAGCCTAATGAATCAGGTTAGGGTCAGAGAAAACTTGTTAAGGGAAGCATGTAGGACTTCTGTTTGCCAGGCCAAGTCCTCACTGCATTTGCACGTTGGCTCAGAAGTGTTTATTTATGGAGTCCTTTTTCTTTACTAACCATAGCGAGCTTTGAAGTCCATATGAAATATCCAGGGGCACAGGGAGGATAGCTTTGAGAAGCATTTCTTATGATTGACTGATAAAGCTCTGCCTAATAGAAAAGTGACATGTGTGGGCCACAGAAAAGGACACACCCAGTTCTGAACTGAGACCCACTTCTTATCATTCCACATCCCAAGGATGACCTTGGGCCAATCACTTCACATCTTTGAGCTTGTTTCTCATCAATAAAATAGGAATAACAGTAATTATATATATATATATTTCAAAGAACTGATAAGGACTCCATGAGGCTATGAATACCAATAGAGTAGAGCACATAGGAAGAATACTAAAGTAACTATTATTATCAATAAATGGTTACTAATGGTAATATTAAGAAAGATGAGAGAGTGAGAATGCTTCCAATATCTCACGTGTGAGTGATTAGAAAATTTAGGACCATGCATAAAATACAGAATTCTGGAGGGAAAAAGTTGGTTTAGAGGCATGCTGAATTTGAGGCAAAGGTATCATGTCCTACAGTTAGGAACTGGCCACCCAGAAATGAACTATTAAGGCTAGAATGTGGCATAGCACATGAGATTAGTATAGAAATCATAACTGAAATTGTGAGGGCAGATGAGAAACAGTAAAAACAAAATAGAAAGAATGGAGAGAAAGACAGGAACTGCCTGTGTAGTTGCCTTATTTTCGGAAAGGGAGAACAAAAATACAAGTTGGCCTCATTGCTGTTCTAAGAGAATGCTTGGTTCTCAGATTGCCTTAGCCAATCAAGTAACACTGGACCAAGGGAAGGCTGTCATGTGGTCTAAGTCTTAAGTGGTACTCACAGGAGATATGGAAACTTCTTGTAGCAACTTACTGAAAATCCTCACCCCAGTTATTTTCCATTCTTCTGAGACATCTCTGTGTCCCTCAGGTTATGATATAAATATTTTATGAAGTACAGAGAGTCGAGATGTCTTCATACTAACTGGAAATTCATTTTTCTGAAAGGTAAAGGATGTGTTTTCCACTTGCAAAAATATGAAACTCTAGATTGGACAAAGAAATGGAAGGGTTGCCTTGCACTATCTTAAGCAATGCATATGGGGGTTTCAAAGTACTTAAAATATTAACACAATTCCTCTCTCCAAGAGGTGTGTAGGGTTTACTAATCATGTTAAATATCAGGTAAAATCTAAGCATAAGGTTGGAAACATAGTAGCTGTTCAATAAATATGGGTCCTCTTCCCTGGCATGGTGGTCAAAACGTGGTCTATAGACACTGTGAGGTACTTTATCTGAGATGTGTCAAGAACAGACTAAATTAAATTAGCAGAGGTTAGGAGAGGAGAGCAAGAAGAAACTCAATTCAAAGCAGTAGAGTAGAAAAGACACTCTGAAGGAAAATACTCCTTTTTCATTTTTGTATTTTGTCATTATAAAGGTGATGTAAAATGGGGTTACAGTTACATAAGTCAGGAATAAGTACATTTCTTCTTGGACAATTTCACGCCCTTCATTATTGTACTCTTTGTTAGTAGCATTGCATAGATCTGATGGAGAAAGGACAAACGTTAGTTCATGAGTATCAATATTCATGGGGATCCGTTCCCTGACTGTGCCGAAAGAATTGAACAGCTTCTGCCATGTTCTGGCACAGCCATCTGGGAGACTACCAAGTTGTAACTCTCTGTGGATGCCAGTTCTTCTAAAAGCTCAAGAAATGTGAAATAACCAGGGGTGAATGTCCAGGGCTGCCTGGATCCTGTGTGTACTCACCAGCTCCTCAGACTTCTGTGCATTCAGAGTCCTATTCCTACCACTTCATTATACCTCTGGCTTAGGAGACTGGGCTGCTTTGAGAAAGCATGGCTTCTGGTACCAGGGAGTATTATACTAATTCAAAGTCTGTGTTCTGGGCTTTCAAAGATTCCATTTTTATCCAAAGGGGGTGGGCAACATGTGAGAGGGAAAAAAATTGGCCCTGTAAAGAGATCCTGAAAGAATGACATATTTGTCTGTTAAGTATAAATACGAACAGCCATGGAGATATGGCCCTGTGGTGCTAGCTTTTCACTCCAGCCACATTCATCTATTGCCAGGAAACACTAGGAACACTAGATTTAGTACCTGAGGGACTGGAGTTTCAAATACCTTATACTTTTTTTTTTAATTCTCTGCCAAGAATTTAAATTGGTAAAAGCTGGGGACTGACAAAACTTGATCCCCAAGAGCTTTTCTGGCACTGGTTTATCAGAGAATATGGTGCCATTATTTTTATTATAATTATTATTTTTTTTCCTTTGGTGGGGTGAAAGCTCATTTATAACCCAGTGACTTCTACTCCCAGATGTATTTTTCTTCTTTTTAAAAAAAAAATCCCAATGCTTAAATAAACAGAGGCTTTGCCTTTTGTGGTGGTGTTCGAAGCTGTCATTGGATTTACATGTGAGCGGGTTGCAAGCCTTTTCATGTTTTGAGATCAGATTAGAAAGAGTTGAAAGAAAAGAGCTAATTCTAGGATACATATCACCACCAGCTTCCCACTGCCCCTGGCTCCCTCCTACTCCTCAGGTCCTCACCATCCTCTGACTCCAAGACCACTCTATAGGACTTTGCAGAAAGATCTTGCTACTCCTCAAAGGGAGAGCCCCCCACCCACCCCCTTCAAGGCAGAAAGCAGCAAAGAGAGAATCTGCACTTTAGTCCTTGTTGCCGTATTTTGTTTTGGTTAAGGAATGGAAAACTTAGGACAATGTAGCCTCTCCTGGGCTTTTCATCTATAAAATAATCATTGCATTTTCCTCTTAGGATTGTCAGGAGGATAGTATGAAGCAGAAGAGATTATTTGAAAAATCCTTGACACCACAAGGTTTTTGAAATGACAGTCTGCAAGTGATGAGCCCCGGGGAGGGGAAAGAAGGGTCCGAGAGCACCATGGAGCAACCCGGTGAGCTTCCTTCCCAGGTTAGGCCCTTGACACAGACAGTGTAGTTGAGAAAACAACTGCCACCGCGGAGACACATAAAACAAGAAGGTACTATTTATGGCGCAGCATCCTTATGGTCCTCATTGCTCCCTGTAGCCATGTTCCTGATTCCCTACACACCGCCTAGGATTTTACCCACAAGCAATTTCTAATGTCAGTTCACCATTCCTGGCCCAGGGCATCCACGACAGCAGCTCGAGCCTTCTTGAACAGATCTGGCATGTCCAAGCCGCCTGGAAATGATTCGAGTTTTATTATACAATTAGATCAAGTCTCTTAGGTGTAGTAGCCCTCCTCATACTTAGAAGAATAGATTAGCCATTAGGACTTTGTATATTTTTTCCCAGTAATTGACACCACATCCCATTTTCCTCACCAAGGGGAAAAGAACCACATAAAACAATCATGATTTTGGGGGGGCAGGAGGTGGGGGATGGTGGCATTCGTGAAGTGATGATGTCTCCGTCCCCACTTCCATCTCTATACTTTCCCAAGCTTTGAATATGTCTAGAAGACAGGCGAAGAAAGCCTTATTTTTGTTTGGTTTTGTTTTGTTGTTTTTCCATTCCAAAGCCCCTCAGGCTCAGACTGCCTAAGCACTTTGCTAAGAATAAACCAAGCTTCATTTCTGCCACCGACAAACAGCAGCCACAGCTGGACAGGAGCCTGGACATTCTTAAAAAGCCTGTGGAAACATCAGTGAGATATAATTGCTTTTTTTAACTGTGTGTGTGTATGTGTACAGTGTATGTGTACATGCGTGGTGTGTGGATGTGGATGTGTGTGTGCACACTTGCACGTACGCTTCCAAGCTGTTCTAGGATGGGTCCTTTAGACGCACTTTCTACCTTTTCCCTAAGTGTCCCCTTTCTTGTCCCAGTCATGAAAATAAGAGGTGGCTGTGGGTATCCCACAAGCATGAGGACCTTTGGCATGCCAAGTTAGGAAACAGAATGATAAAAAAGGATAGAAAAGTGCAGTGTCATTTTTGTCACCTCCCTTTATCCACTGAAAGTTCAGGTTTGTTCTAGAATAGGAAGAAATCATCACACCATGGGACTCCCCCAGGGGTATGTGCAGCCAGTCACCTGGATAGGCTTTACCTGTATTTGGCATGGCCCATGTTTGTGATAGACCTGCATTTTGCATCCAAGCCAAAAGCAGACACCTCAGGCCAGGCAGGATTCATCCATATAGGCAAAAAAACCCAGCTATGCTCAGATGTCTGGTCAAACATTTGTTTCCTTTGGTCATGTCCTTCCTTGCAGCCCAAGCTCAGATTCCAGCTGCAAGGCTGGGTGGCACCAGCAGACGGTTTACATGTTCCACCCATTGCTTCAAACATCTGTGAGCTGAAGGTCCTTCCCAACTGCAACAACTGTTGTGCCAAGGCTCCCTGGGCCCTTGGCAGCTTCCATAACTGCCTGTGGGCCTGTCAGTGAGATGGCCAGAAGCAGGCACAGGGCCGGCCGTGTGCAGACGGAGATGCTCCTCTTTCACTTTCTTTCCCTTCCCTTTCTTCCTGGACAGACAGACCATCTGGCAATGCAGCAAGACCACCATAGTCAGTAGATGTGAAATGTCTTAAGTGTATTTTTCAGCTTGGGATGATGTGTCCAAAGGGACTCCTGGCTGACATGTTCCGGCTGATTCCTTGGAGACAAGCTGAAATGCCCCGTTTTCCATTGAGATCAATAAGCCCACTTAGGGACTTGCCTCTCAGCGAAACTTTCCTCTAGCCTCATCAGGCTGTGCTGGACTCTTGTAATGGGAGATGAACCCACAGGCCGCCAGGCTCTATCTACACTGCTCCCACCAGGTGTTATGCTACACTCAGGAGTGTTCCCAAGGAAGAAGGGAAAGCACTAAACATCTTCCACAGTGTCCCCATGGACAGAGGAAAATCACAAGATAGAAAGTGACTTTTCTTTGGCTACAACTGGTAATGACTTGTGAAAATGTCTATTATGCCCAATCTGTTTGAAACTAAAACCTACTGTTTGGAATAAAACTTGAGCCACTCTCCCTCCTGTGTATGTCCTACCTCACCCCCCGGCGACCGCGCCCCCCCCCTCCGCTTCCATCTTCAATTAGGAACACAAAATGAAGTTGTAATCCTAACCTTCTTTGTGGGTTCAACATGCAGACGTAATTTTTTTCTCCCATTTCTCAACAGACATTTGTCCCTTGTCATTGACCCTGTCCCACTGTTATAAGCCAGGGGCTGAGCTCTGCTGAGCATCCCTCAAAGGGTCCCTGGCAGGCACCTGAGGGCTGCAGGACTGCTCTGTGGCTCTCACCTCCCTTCTACTTTCCCATTGCCAGAAGAAACCCAGCTGGGTCCCTCTGCCCGCACAAGCCCCTAATTTAAGTTTAATAGTACAGCATTTTTACTGCTTTTGGCCAGGGTGTTTTGAGAAAGGTTAAAATATGTGAAAAATACACGCTAAGAAAATCTGTTTAGAAAACAATTCCAGCCTAAGTGCTCCACGCTCTCGGCTTCTGGCTTGCTTTCCTGGAAGGCCACTAATGGCAACCACACAATTTAGCTCCATTTTGGGGGGGGGGTTTTCCATTTCCTTCCTATGGGATTTTTTTTATTAGGTTTTTTTTTTTTTTTAAAAAAAAACTGTTTTTCTTTCCCTATACTGGTTTACTGCCTTGTATCTATCTACCCCCAAGGAGTTTAAAAAACCTCAAGTAAGTATTATTAGATTTTTCTTAGTATATTTTCTGATTCTTCTGGTATGCAAATAGGGTGTGTGTATGTGTATGTGGGGTGTGTGTGTCTGTGTGTGTGTGTGTGTGTGTGTGTGTGTGTGTGTGTGTGGTGAGGTGAGGGACATGAGCCAAAGCAATGATGTCCAAAAGGCTTTGGGACAAGTCAGCTATGCCTTCCAAGTACAGGTTGAAGAGTAAATGGCCCATTGTTTGAGGGTGTAGAGAAAACCCTACTGGTTAAAGATTTAAGTACCTACCAAGCTTTTAACTATTGTCCATTGGATGTATAAAGAAACAACAGAATATTAGGTACCACTCGCTGACCTTTTGCCATTTATGTCATTCAAACCTCACAACAGCACTGTGAAGATGATGTTCTACACTTACAAAGAAAGAAACATCGAAAGTCAAAAAGGGATACACTTGCTTCCTCTAAGCACAGACACCATCAGGCAGAATTTTAAGCCTGTTCTGCTTTCCACCAGAAATAATCTAAACCAAGCCATAATATACATAATCCAGACACCCCTCCCCACCAGTAATCAGATTGACAGAGATCCATCAGCAAGTGTTTGGACCTATTAGAAAGAGGAGCTATTTAGAAACATTAACTCAAAGCAGGAGAATACCTTAGTTTGGTCTTTCACCTCTAGGAAAAGAAGATGTTAAACTTAGTCAAAAGGAGCAAGGAAACCACCCAAATGACTGTTTTCCCCACTCCTCCAACCCTTCTTAGTGAACCATGGCAGATATCGCTAACCTATAATAGCTAGCCCTCAGAATCCTTCTGAACCCCAAATTCTAGGCAGCTACTCAGCATTCTTGCTGCCCTGCCCTTCAACACAGCATGGCAGGCATAATACGCCCCGACCTCCATACATGTATCTATCTCTTTCGTGGTTTGTTCCAACTCTTACTTCTCCTCCACATCAATATATTTTACTTAATTGATTTAGATTGCTTTCCTTTCTTTTAAGCTAAAGTAGAGGGGTTTTTTTTGCAGGGCTATTCATGGTATAGTGGATTTAATTTAGCAACAATAAAAATTTGAATGTTTGTTTTAAAAAGACTAGAATGCTGTAATGGTTACATTTTCCCAGGATCCCGTCAAGGTGATCATAGCATGTTTTCTGTGCTAGCTATGAAGACCAAGGATCTGGATGTCAACGAGATGTAGTTGGAACTCCTGCAGAACCATATACTAGTTCTGTCCTTGGGATAATTATGTGAACTTTTTAAGTCTCAATATCCTTTCCCATAAATATGGGCAAACAAGACAGCTTTTGCTTTGTTATTTTGAGAATAAAATTATATACTACAACAATGTACCCACAGCTCCTAGAAGTATTTGGTACATAGCAGATACTTAATAAACATTCACTGATGTAACTCACTGTGTACTAATAGGCCATGTTGCTGGTGTCAAGATACCCAGAGTTGTCTGAAAATCCCTTCCCTTCTGTTCCCCTTTCCTGATGTTCGCTGGGTGCACATATTTACCCTCAGAAGGAAGATGCTTGTGGAATTCTGCTTTCTTGTCTTCTCAAATGAGTGAAGCAGTACTGTCAGGGACTTGTGCCTCAGTTACAAAACTCCTTCATAGTTAGGAAGCCCTTCCATTTTTGTGATGCTGTCACCCCCCAGGGCTCAGCACACCTGATCACATAAGTCATTTTTCTTTCCTGATCTGTCTCTGTTGTTACTTCTAATGCTTGCATTCTTCTGGAATATGGAGAAAATGAGGCATATCCATAAACAAGGCCACTAAGTTGGAGGACTGGAGTAGAAAATATAAAACAATCTTTGCTGATCCCCATAACCGGCACACTACCCAACAGTCCCCATCTTTAGTTCTCCAAGCCCAGCCAAACACACTTATTCTATTGACTTTGTCAATTCAAAAAAATCTTTAGGTGACTCTGGGGAAGCTGTACTTTGTGGTCATGACAGGTTATGACACCGTTTATGATATTGAATCCTCCCTCACAGTTCATTCCTGGAAACAATTCTCTATTTGCATAATAAATCCTTGATACTTTTATCTTAACCACCAAAAATCCACAAGTAGAGCTGTGGCTCAAGTGGTGAAGTGCCAACTTTGAGCAACAAAACTAAAGGACAGTGCTCAGGCCCTAGTACTGGCACACACAATGAAAAAGAATAATAAGAAAAGGGTAGCAGGGAGAAAGAGATAGAAAGGAAAGAGAAAGATAAAGAAAGGAAGGGAGTGAGGGAAGGAGAGAGGAAGGAAAGAAGGGAAAGAGGGAAAGAGAAAGAAAGAATGAATGAATGAAAAGAAAAAAGAAAGGAAGGAAGGAAGGAAGGGAGGACAGAAGGAAGAAAGGAAGAAAGAGGGCAGAGAGAAAAGAAAAAGGAGAAGAGGAAGGAATATCGGACTGGTTGAGCTCTGAAAGACTTCAGAACTTGATCGCACGCTGTCCTGTGAAGGGTGCAGCTTAAAGTCCTCAGGAAGAGAGAGAACACGCAAGGCCCCAGTGAATGGTGAGATCAGCTTGCTCTCTGCATGTGCTCTCTCCTCCTTCCCCTTCCCACATTCTGCTCTCTTTGGGGTCCAGACTAGCTGTCCTCAGGATGGAGAGGGGGCATTGGAGAGCCTCACTGACAGCCCTGGGGACAGATACAGGCCCAAAGCACATCATTGCTGCAAGGGGAGGAGCAGGGAGGGGAATTCCTGATAAAAACAAGATAACTCAAAGCGAAAGGCAAGAACCAAAGTCATGCCGGGAATGTAGGGAATTCACAAGGATGGGAAAAGATGATGAATAAAATATAAGAGGACAGACAAGCCATGAGACTCTTTTAACCAAGGAACTCATCTGCTCCAGATGGACAATGGCAAACCCCTAGACAGTCCTTAACTACCTCCTTGTTTTCTGACTGACCATGAACTCACACACTTGCTTTGTGTGTGTGTGCAAGTGTGTGTGTGCACATGCGCACGCTCATACATGTGTATGCAGAGCAATTAAAAAGGAAGACTGAAGACCGAACAAATCAATGTTTACAGATTCCTAATAAGTTCCTTTCTATTTATTTATTTATTTATTTTCTCTTCAGCCACTAAAGGAGCAGCAGCAAACTTGCAGGGAGCAGTTGTTGCCAGAGGGTGAATCATGGCTATATTGATTTGATTATGTAAAAGCTCAGAGGAACCTAAAGCCAGATACAGAAATATCTCATAGCCCTGAACCCTATGGGACATACACTAGTAAAAAAGCAATCTTTATATTGTTCCTGATAAAAGCATCATTAGTTTCCTCATAGTGAAACCATTTCTCTGCTGATACAGTATATGGTTTTCTTTTTCTCTAGAATCCACTCAGATATAATTAACACTCAGTTACTAGACTTGGGGCTCCCTGGGGGTGAGCTGCTCAAGGTGGGGGCCAGAGATGGAAAGAAAGACTGAGAGAAGGCTGGGGAGGGAGGGAAGGAGAGAGGAGGGGCGAGAAAAGAAGAGGAGGGAGACCATGGTGTGTGTGTGTTGGGGGGGGGGGGGGCGGGGAAATGAGCTGTTATGGATCCTTCCCCCTTTGGCCTTCCTGAGCATCCATCCCTGCCTAGCCTGCTCAGCCATGAGCGCCGGCGCGGTGGCGCCCTCTGCTGGGTGTGCCCGTCCTTCTGTCTGGACAGAACCCCAAGCCCGCCCCTGCTCTGATCACCCCTGGCCACCTCTGCTCTCCCCAGGGGAACATCGCCTCCTCGCGAGACGCCCCACCCCCGCCCTCCACAGAGCACTCCGCGCCCACGAGCTGTGCCCAGGCTGCTGGAGCAGCCGGGGAAGGCCACTCTCCTGTCTGCTTCTCCCTGCTGCTAAGGAGACAGCTCCCGAGAAGCTCTTGGATGAACAGTGTTTCTGGGGGATGACGGGCTTGGCCTTGGATGGAGTCTTAAATTTTTTAAGAGGTGGAGGAATGGAAGCTGGGGTCCCTCTCAGGTCCCTGCTTTGTGTCTCCATGCATGGTTCATACGTGGGAGCCACGGAGATCCGTGGCAGGGGTGGGGAGCAGGAGAGGAAGCAGGGGTACCCAGTGTGGGAGTGGGAGGTGGGGGTGGGGAACCCTGGTCCTCTCCTACTGAGCCTCAGCTGCTTTAAAGAGAAGAGGAAAGCTCTACGTTTGTTGTTCCACGTGCATATTTCTAACCAAATATAGGTAGGGGGGGGCGGAGAATAGAGAACCCATAATGTTGATTTTAGGTTTGTGGATAAAAGGGTTTGAACTCCCAAAGCAGGCACAAACAAAACCACTGTCAAAGTTTACTCTAGCACCTTCCATTTGTGTTAGCAGGTCCATGGACATGAGCACACAAACACTTGCACACGGAAGTTATCTAGGCAAAAAGGCAGGAACACTTGCACACACTGGCACACACAGCCACATGGTCACAGCCTTCACGTACACATGGCCACAGAAGTCTCATTGTAACCTCACATGGACGGGCGCACCCTCACCAGCCACCTCACCTCCTTCTGCTCCTGCAAAACTGAGGCTATAATGGGAGTCCTGAAATCTCCTTTGTATGTACATGTAGCTCTACACTTCCATCCTGAAAACCTTCTCTCCACTGATGCTGGTCAAAGCCTCTGTGCTCTCAGTGGCACCAGATCTTATTATGTTCAGGAGTTTAGATCATTACAATGGAAACTTCTGGAAATACCTAAAGAGACAGAGCCCAGAACTTAGATCAGCTTAGTGATTGACAGCATGTGATTGACAGCATTGTTGGGATATGTTTCAACTCTGTCATGTGCTAGTAATGTGTCATGGTTTACCCGTCTGTCAAATGGGGATGCTGGCAGTACCTGCCTCATGGGGTTGCTATGGTTACATAATGGGTTGATATTTTAGAATGTGCCAGAAAAATATTTAACATATAATACTCACCATACAAATATTTGTTGAACAGAAGTTCACAATCCAGGTTGCTTGTGTGAGCTTCGGGAATAACACTGGACCTCTTTCCCTATTGCTCACTAGGCAAAAATTAAGAGAACACATACACTCACACACATACACACACACACATACACATTTACAAATGATGAGTAGATAGACATATCTTTCATATTCCTTCAGCCCTAAGAATCAGATTCCTGTGGCCTATTGATAATCTCTTATTATATGCCACCCTAGAATACAGGTACGTTGACTTGACCTGCAGTGAATTGGTTTATGCAGAATTCTCATCCAAAAAACCTCTCAGATAATTTCAAAGATCTTCTTTAATTTTTGTTATTTTAAAATCCAGAAATAGGCAACGTTTAAAGTTTAATTTTAAACACCTATTCCAAGCTCCTCTATTGATATTTATCATTCCTTTAAAAATTAGAGTTACTGGGCTGGGGATATAGCCTAGTGGCAAGAGTGCCTGCCTCGGATACACGAGGCCCTAGGTTCGATTCCCCAGCACCACATATACAGAAAACGGCCAGAAGCGGCGCTGTGGCTCAAGTGGCAGAGTGCTAGCCTTGAGCGGGAAGAAGCCAGGGACAGTGCTCAGGCCCTGAGTCCAAGGCCCAGGACTGGCCAAAAAAAAAATAAAAAAAAAATTAGAGTTACTAAAAAAGCAGAACACTTAACAGTTAGATTTCTTTTCCTTCCTTTCCATTTTTGCATGGAACTATAACTGACAGTGACATGGAAGAAAGTGGAGTTTATTGAGGTTCCAGGCTGTGGTGGTGAATATTGATGCAGATGATAAAAGTTCTAGATTGCTTTTCTGATAAAAGTTCTAGACTGCTTCTCTGCCATCCTCCTTTGAAGACAAATTGACACTAGACAATCCTAAAATCCAAACCCATTACAGAGATTTCCTTTAAATGTTCTGACTGCACGTACATTTTTCTTGAGTATGTTTTCCATCTCAATGTTTCCAATTAGGCCTCACGCTGCAGTGACATTTCAGCCCGCCTTAGGAAGCCATGCCCCTGGGGCTCTGTTCAGACCTTCCTCCGAAGCTGCTTTTGATTAGACGTTTTCCATGGGCTACAGCAGGCCCAGGCCCAGTGACTCTGCTGTGGCACCAGCCCTCAGGCCTGACTCTGTAGTTCTCTCTGAAAGATTACCCATCCTAGGTAACCTAGAAGTTACATGAGTTCACAGGTTAGCCTGCACTGTTTGTCCCCTTGTAACTAGCCTACTTCCACAATGTTGACTTTAAGATCCTCCTCCCTCCAAACCTGCAATGACTTTGGAATCTTTGCCAAAACCTGAACTGAGGCACAGAGTTACTTTAGAACAAATTGCTGCTTCACTGGTTTCTAATTATTTGAGAATTTGTCATGTATGGATGACTTCCTTAGTGACCTTTAGTTAATTAAAATATCCAATTAACCACTCCCACCTTACTTACCTAGTTAGTCTAAATAGGAATTTGTGCTGTCCAGGGTCTAACTTTTCATATAGAATGATCCTTCTCATTGAGACATAAGCTTTAGTGTCTCCTATGCACCCAATGGAACATACACAGTTTGAGAGTGACCAGCCTGACCCACTTGTGTCTGCTGGCTGGAAGTGATCTGGGCAGGAGCCGTCAGAGGAAGAACGTGGAATCAAGTCAGTGGCATTATTCCCTTTCAGTCTACTCTGAGCAATGTGGCTAAGTGCAGGCAAGACACAGACATTTTTCTCATTCTGTCATAGCCACCACTGCCTCTTCATTGCCTGTATGTTCAGGAGTTACCAGTTGGGAAGTGACCAAGATTATATGGCATGACCTGTATAAAAACTCAGAAGTAAATACCCCAGGAAGACTGTCTACGTCATCCAGAATATTGGAGCACCCTGTGGGAGAATTCCAGCAGCTGGGCATCATAGCCACAATGTTCACAATGCTCTCTCCACACTCTGCCCTCATTTAATCTTGTCTGTTTAACAAACTCCTACTTGGGCTTTACAGCCCACTTTCAATATCTCCTTTCACAATTTGTACCACCATCCACGCAGGAAATGGCTCCTTTTCTGAAGGCTCCTCTGGTCATGTCTCTTTCAATCTTGTTTATCTTGTTACCAATTGTCCTTGTAGGTAAGCTGGGGGTAACTTCATCCTACTACCCACAGCACAGTGACAGGTGAAGTAATACAGGTCAGGCCTTTCTGATAGTGATGGAGCCATAGTACCCGCTCCACACATCTTGGCCATGGTCGTCAGAATACTAGATGCAATGTACTGTAACTATCTGCCACTGAGTGCTTCTTAGGATGGTTCTCTGTTCAAGCCAATGACCCACCTCTAAATAGGTGTGTGAGAAAGGTTCACCAAAGAACACATCCTCTATCTGGTTTCATTAACCAAAAGCTGTTAGAGTCACAGATTTCTTGAATATTATTTCAGTTGCTCAGAACTCCAGTGGACCTGGCAGGTAGTTTTGAAATACAAATATCCACAAATACTAGATGTAGTAGTAGACCTTATAGGGATAGAGGAAAAATCGGGGAGCGATCAAAGGAAGGGGTGACATTGCCAAAAAGAAATGTACTCATTACCTGACATATGAAACTGTAACCCCATCACTTTTATAATAACAATACAAAAATTTAAAAGTTAAAGATAAAAACAAGATTAAAGCCAGGTACCAATGGCTCATGCCTGTAATCCTAACTACTCAGGAGTCTGAGAACTGAGGATCTCCGTTCAAAGCCAGCCGGGTCAGGAAAGTCTGTGAAACAGTTATCTCTAATTAACCACCAGAAAACCAGAAGTGGCACTGTGGCTCAAGTGGAAGAGCACTAGCCTGCAGCTGAAGAGCTC
This sequence comes from Perognathus longimembris pacificus, assembly GCF_023159225.1. Taxonomy (NCBI): domain Eukaryota; kingdom Metazoa; phylum Chordata; class Mammalia; order Rodentia; family Heteromyidae; genus Perognathus; species Perognathus longimembris. The sequence goes on along the minus strand of NC_063161.1, from coordinate 116,894,392 downwards.
AAGGACAGTGCCCAGGCCCAGAGTTCAAACCCTGTGACTAACAAAAAATAAAGATTAAAAAAAAAACTGAATAAGTAGATAGGAACCAATGTTTATGTGTTGCACTGACTAGGTGAGTCACTTCAAGTGATAATAGTGATTTCTTCAACTAGATTGTAAACAGCATCAGTCTCCTTCTTCCTCTGTGTCACTCTGAGAAAGCTGGCTATCACATGGAGAGGATACCCCAGTGCACACACACACACACACACACACACACACACACACACACACACACCCAACCCCAGCATCCACCAGTAAGGAACCAGAGTCCTGCCAGAACAAGTGAAGACTTTGGAATGGTGACTCTGTCCATCAATCTGCAGCTCACTGTGGCCTCCAAGAGACCATGGGCCAGAGCATCCGACAATACTACAGCTGCGTTTCTGAGCCACAGAAACTGAGATCATTGATTCACATCATTGTATAATCTGCTAATGTTAGGGTTAATTTGGTATACCTGAACAAATAAATTCAGAGGGTGATAATATATTTTGAGTCAGTTTCTGTCTACAAGTAACATGCCTTTGGTTCAGAATTGGAAAGGCAGAGAACAGGAAGTAGGTAACTTCTTAGAAAATTTTCTGAGGATCGCAGTTCAAAGCCAGCCCAAGCAGCCAAGTCTGAGAGACTCTTATTTCCATTTAATCCCTAGAAAGCCAGAAGTGGAGCTGTGGCTCAAAATGGTAGAATTATAGCCTTGAGAAAAGAGCTCAGAGACAACACCAAGGCCCTGAGTGCAAACCCTATAACCACAAAATAAGTAAGTGTAAATAAATAAATAAATATATAAGTAAATAAATAAAAATTCTACCTTGGGGACACAGAGATCTCAAGCTATCACTCACTGGGGTGGGCCGGCTGTTCCCCATCTAGAAGCACTGCAGCCTCTGGAGGCTCCCCTTGAGGAGAGGCCATTGTCTGCTATTATCCCTAACTTCTACCCTCACTGTTGGTTTACTAGCTTAAAAAGTTGACTTAAAATAATTTGTGAATACCTCGTTTGCTAGAGAGGCCAGTAGGGTAGAACCCCACCTACCCACCTCTGCTCACTCAACCCAGGACTGAAAATGGCCTCTGGGCTCTCCCCTTTGTGCCTCCCCACCTTGGAAAGATCATAGAATCCTCTAGGCTTGATTTTCTTCTACTAAGCTACGCAAACAATAAAAAAATAATAATCTTTTGTGTTGTTATGGGGGAGGAAATGAAATAGCATATGAAGAATTTCACAACCCCCAGCTTTGTGATACTATAGAAATATCACAGTTGTGTTTAAGTTTTCCCTCACAGCTCACATCCATGCCCAGTAATCTTGAATGTGCTCAGTAACATCCACCACCACCCTGGAGAAATGTTATTTGGTAAGTTTATATAAAGATCGAAAGAGAGTGCCTGGAGATACGAACGGAGTACAAACACATGACTTTCAACTTATGAAATTTTAGACAGCAATGGAAAAGAGATTTGGAAGAAGGGCAACCAATCCTTCAGCTAGATCACAAATGAAGTCCGGTCTGCATGAGTAGTGTGACTTTGGGTGACATGAGAACGGTGGGGAGGAAGGACTGGCTGAACACTGTACAATCAATCCCTCCTGGTTGCCATTTCAAGTAGGAAGCTCAGCGCCTCTCTGGTCTCTGCAGTGTTCGAGACCTTGAAGCTGCTTCCAGTTTCATGATTTGTCTTCACCACACTCCTCCTTCTCTCCCACCTCCATCTCCACATGCTTCTACATTGTCAGACAAAACCCCAGAAAGATTGAAGTGTGGTTTCAGTATCACAGCAGCCAGGAAGTTGAGAGAACAAGTTAAAACTATTTTCTTAATTCACAGTTTCTTTCCAGGAAATACAGCACTTACAATATATAGATAAATAGCTGGAACCATTTAGCTAATTTCTCTTGGCCTTTCCCCACTTGTCAAACCTTCCAGCTACTACCATGATGGGCCCATTGAAGTGAATGGATACTCCCCTGTAGGTTTTTGTTGGTTGTGGTGCTTGAGCCCAGGGCTTGGGCTCTTCCTATGAGCATTTTTGTTCAAGGCTAGCACTCTACCATGTTGAGTCACAGCACCACTTCCAGTCTTCTGGTTATTTGGATATGAGTCTTATGGATTTCCCTGCACGAGTGGCTTTGAACTGCAATCCTCAGAGCTCAGCCTCCTGAGTAGCTAGGATTACAGGTGTGAACCACTAGTGCCCAGCTCTATCTCTTTTTCTTCCTACCCTAGTTCCTAGTGATGAGACTTTATTCCCTCCTTCCAGCTCAAATACAAATCTTCATTAATCATGCTGGTCTTTAAGTGGCCAGGCCATATCTGTGTCTTTGACAAGCTCTGGCTTGGCATTCTTGGATCAGTGTCCACCCTGCAACCAAGTCTTCTTCTTGTGATAAGTCATATAATATAAAACATAACTGCCAGGGGCCATCTTTTAATTAGGAGCTGTAGGCAGAGAAACTGCAAAGGAGGATGTGAGCATGCTGGGTTGTCTTAGTGAAATGTGAGTGCGATCAAGGTCAGGCAAGTGGCTAAAGTGGCCACGAGCCAGGGTTATTCTTAAACTATCCCAAACTTGAATTTTTCTCAGTCAATCCAGGCAGGCCATGCCTACTAGTACTGTGCCCAAGATAAAAGGATTGTGAGCTGAGTAGCACCAAAGCCTTAGAAGTGTCTACTCACCATTTCTGACCAGCGAGAGCCTGGCACCCAGAGCAACGGAAGATCTGCACATGTGCATATCAGGGAATTCTGATTTACAGGTTTGTGAGTCTGACTATACTAGTCAGTGTTAGGTTCCCTTTGTGTCGCACAATAAACTCATACTTTAATTTGGAAACTCTTTGAAGCATAAGCACATACCGATTATGTCCCAAAGAAAAACAATTTTGTAACTGTCAGACAGATGATGGAGTGGCCACAAGGACACGAAATCAGCTATGCAAATTGTGAAACGTAAGTCACACTTCCATTTGCACTGTGACAGTGTGAAAATTGGAATTATTTTTTGTCAATATAGAAAAAATAGCTTATGAAGAAAACTACTGTGCTTCATCCGAATTATCTGTGACGTGCTCCACTACGCCCTTGATTTTGTTTCCCACTTAATCTATGACACAAGGACCCATGTCATTGTGCTGATAGTGATTTTGAAGAATTGAATACAATGGAAATATCCATGCAACTATTAATAAACATGACAACCACACATATTGATAATGAAGAAGCATGCCGTGCCATACTCTGTTGGTAATCAACTGGTTAAATTCTCCAATTCAGTTTCAAAGAAAGTAATAGAAAACTAAATCTGAAAGTCAAAATATGCCGCCATTAAACATTATCGCACCTAAGTTAAAAGATCTAGACCATGATGTAAACTGAGTTTTGATAGACTGACCATCAGAGAACTACTTTGGAGGAGATGACAGTGTGCTACATTAAGAATGTTGCTTTATCAATTATGTGACTGTTCTAAGCCTTAGTTTGCCTACTTGTAAAGGAATGATCATGACATCCTGCTCTAGAACCCTGGGAAGGAATTATTGAGACAAAGCCTGTAGTCCTTAATACAGTACCTGGCCCATGAGAAGTACTTAATAATATGTAGCATTCATTATCATCTCACTCATTTTCCCTTTTGAAAAGAAAAAAAAAACACTTACAGAGCAGCTTACCTCCAAGGTAAAATTCAAAATATAATCAATAACACAACCCCCTAGCTGTTATTAATCACAGCCTCATTTAACTTTAATTCAATTGAAAAATATATTTGTGATTCCCCCTGAATCTTAATGGTAAAATCAGATGTTTCCCAGGATGGCATATTTGGCATCAAAATGTCTCACAGTTGTCAGCAACGTGTTCTTCTTCAGTTACTGGTGGAAAAATAATAGCTCAACAACGGCAGCAATAGCAGCAGCAATAATCTGCCTGACTATCGACTCTTATTAAAGGGAGAGTATTGGTTTGCCTTTCCAGCTTCTTGCTGAAGCTCTTTCCTCAAGAATTCCTAAGGGCACAGGAGCCTGATCTTCCATAGGCAGGCTCCAAAGAAGGTCCCTGCACACAGAAACTCACATGGAGACCTCCTGTTTTATTTCTTTTTGAAACACATGGGTTTTGAATTCTACTTTATCATATAAAGTATTTTTTTGCCAATCCTAGGATTTGAACTCAGGGCACTGTCCCTGGCTTCTTTTTGTTCAAGGCTAGCACTCTACCACTGGAGTCACAGTGCCACTTCTGGCCTTTTCTGTTTATGTGGTACTGAGGAATTGAACCCAGGGCTTCAAGTATATGAGGAAAGCACTCTACCATCATATTCCCAGCCCCAGTATTTATTTTTAAAACAAAATAAGGTTTGTTTTCTGCCTTTGCATAATCTCAGCACAATAACCCAGAGAGTAAGTTAGACATATTTTCAGCTGCAAGTAACAGAATACTCAAACACAGTGGATGAAGCCGATACGTGTAAGTGGTTCAAGTCTAACATCAGAAACCTCACTTTTTCCATCCTACGCTGTTCCACCATCTTAAACAGATTAGTTTGTCTCCTTTTATTAATACTTTAAAAAGTGACTGCCATCACCTCTCATAATAGCTCTTCAAAAAGAGCTAAAAGGAAGAGAGGATCTCTCTCAAATGGTTATATCTAAATTTCTTTGGCTAGCCCTCATTATGATTCTCCTTAGTTAAAAGGGGGCTGGAATGCATGCTCTGGCAAAGGAGAAGGGGGTTTCCATGACTGGCTTAGATTAATCATGTTTCATCCTCTGGAGTATGGCTGGCTGGGAGGACACATACGGCAATATCTATTGATTATGCAAATAATAGGGTCCGCTGTGTTTGGTTTGGAAAACACAGAGGTAGCAAGTTTTGTCTTTTCTGCATCCTCTAAGCCCTCCCCTTCAGGCACCAGAGAAGAAATTGCCCCTCCCTTCATCCTCTTCTTTCCTTCTCTCTGTCTTTTCTTCTTATCCTCTCTCCTTTCCTGCCCTCCCTTTCTTTTGCTTCCCCTTTTCCGTTTTCTGCTCCCTTTCTCTCCTTCCATTTCCCTAAATCATTAAGGAATCATGTTTTACATTATTGTCACAAAAGAAAAAAGAGATGTCCTTTCTCAACAGGCATGTCTTGCATTGACATGTTACACAAGAGAACAGCCTGCATCTGGGATGCACACAAACTGCTGGGGGGGGGCAGGGGCAGGGAGTTACATATGACCACTGGATGACTAGATTCTTGAGAAGAGGTACATAAGAGAAACCAATGAAAAGTAGCTTTCTTGAGGCGTGTTATGGATATTAGAGCTCAGTGGTGAGGAGGACCAAAGGACTGTCTACTTTGAAGGATGCTGAGAAAGACCACTTCTCCTATGGCTACCTGTGTGAAGCCAGACAGCTGAACCAAGGGTGTCCTCAGCATTAGTCTAGAAAATACCTCATTTATTTTCTGTGTGCAGCCAGAGGAAGGCCTGTGGATCTCATGGGCCCTATTTGTTTTCAAGACCAGGAACAATTTGGAACACACAAGACATGGGGACATTTTCTTCTAATTTGTCCCCAAGACTATACATCCCTGTTACTCATGAAGAAAAATAATGGCTTGGGACTGTAATTCAAGTTGTTCAGAAGGCAGAAAGTGGGAGGATTGCAATTTGAGACCAACTAGAGTTCTCAATTAAAATCTGGGCATAATGGCTTGCACCTGTCCTCTGAGCTAGGTGGGAAGCATAGGTAGGGAATGGTAGTCCAGACTGTCCTAGACATAAACCCAAGACACTATTCAAAAAATTACTAAAGCAAAAGGAGAGCAATTTGTAAAGCACCTGCATGGCAAGTGCAAGGCTCTGAATTCAAATCTTAGTGTGCCAAAAAGAAAAGAAAACAAGGAAAAATAAAACCCTAGAAAAGTAAAATGGAAACGTTAAAAATGATACATTAAAAATATTGCAATGGAAAACACCCAAAATACAAATGTTTCTGAAATTTAGACAAATCTAATGTTGAAATAGAACAGGAAAATTGAACAATAGACTGGACCACAGTGAGTACTTAATTAATGATTTGGATGTTCAGTGACAAATTATCTCTCAAGGTGAAGCAAGTATAAACAAATAATGAATAAAAAGAAAATATGGAAGGAGAACACAGAAAACCTAATATGAAAATAATAGTTGGAGAATAGAGAAAATGCAGTTTGAAGAGAATAATTAAATATATTTTGGAAGAAAATCTTTCTAACCTTCAAACATGATTTGCATTTTCAGGTCAAATAGACTTTCTAACTTCCTGGCAGATTCAATAAAAGAAGAAAAAAAAAACCCTTTACATGTCTGGGTAACTCTGAAATCAGATAAACAGCAGAGGATGACTTACTTACATGGAGAACAGAATAAGATAGGAGTTGGATTGTTTTGTTAAGGAAAAGACCACATTTTCAAAACTATCTACCAGATCAAGATATTGGAGGGCCAAAGGAAAATATCGCCATACATGCAAAGATTCTTGTACCTTTCCTGAAGGAATTACTGTACAAAATGTGAGCCAGGAACCAGTGACTCATGCCTGTAAGTCTAGCTACTGAGAAGTATCATATCTGAGGATCATGGTTCCAAAGCAGCCTGGGCAAGAAAGTCCATGAGACTCATAGTTCCAGTTAACCACCAAAAAGCCAGAAGTAGAGCTGTGGCTCAAGTGGTAGAGTGCTAGCTTGAGCCAAAAAAGCTAAGAGGCAGACAGAGCCTTGGGTTCAAGCTCCCTTACTGGCACAAAAAATGGATAAGTCAAATAAAAATAAAACCAGAATGTAAATCTCAAGGGAACTGATAAGAAGTATAAGAATGAGGCAGGACCAAATGCATAGTGATCAGTGCTTACAATGAAATCTAATTAGATTGTGATAAGACCACCATATAGGTATAGACAAACTACTATCTGTAAACCATTTCTCTAAGTACTTTTATTGGTATTACTATTACTCTCCTATGCTGTATAAAATAATAGACTTTACCATTACTTTTCCTTGATAACTTGTTCAAGCCCTTACAGCCAGGATTTTAACTCAGATAGATTGCTTCCACAACCTAATCCATAACACTATAAGTAATAATAGAAATGCAAATGTAAATATAAATGAAGAGATAATATTTTAAAAGTTAGGGATATACTATAATAAAAGTGTAATGACCATTTAGAATTAAAATCTGAAATTAAACAATGCTCGGACATGGAGCTTAAGAGTGAAACAGCAAAAGCCCACTGAAAGCATTGTGCCTTTTGAGAGAATGGCAGGAGTAGAGTTGTTATTTAATTTTTATAGAGAGATATATTTAAATATGACTTATAATACAGATGTGGGGGTCATGTCTACCCAAATCATCTACTTCAATAGATTTCATGCTCCTCTTGCCTTTAAATGAGATCCTAGGACTCAGCCCCAGCCAATGAGTTCATTCATTCCCCTGGACAATTTGATTAGTTAAGGATGATCAGGTGGCCCAATCAGAGGTAATAAGATATAAGGGCACACTTACTGAGCATATTAGGAGATAGGATAGCATTCTTTCCACTGGACTTGAACTGTTAGTGATCATTTTACAACATGGAGTTTGATCATAATGCCAACTGGTAAAGAATGATCATACCAACTGGATCCATGAAGCAACTGCAAGCAAATATCAGTCTATTCTTGAACCTTCCAGTCATGTCATCATTATGTCCATCAAGTTCCCACTAAAGCAAAGTATCTTCACTAAATTGTTTGGCTATCCAAATAGTTAGGTACTCTTCAGTTTCCAAGGAAGTTTTATGAGCATGTCTAGCAATTTGTTAAGTCTCTTTCTTCAGTACAATTTTTAAAGTTATTGCATATATTTAAGAAGTACAACAGGAATCATCTCACATAGTTACCTTTGTGTATATGCATGTGGTAAGTACCTAAAAATCTTTTTGTACAGCAAATTTCCTGTATAAAATATAGTGTCATTAGGCATAATATGCATGTTATATAGTTTCCTCTAGATTTATTTGTCCTCCATACCTACAATTTTGTATTGTTAGACCTGTATCTCTTTATTCCCCCATCTCTTATAATAACTTTCTAATACATAAGTATTAGAGTTTTTGCTTATTTTTATTTTACTTTTTATTTTTGTCAGTTATGGGGCTTGAACTCAGGGCCTGGGCATTGTCCCTGAGCTCTTTCACTCAAGGCTACCACTCTACCACTTTGAGCTACATCTCTATTTCTGGTTTTCTGGTGGTTAATTGGAAATAAAAGTCTCACAGACTTTCCTGCCTGGGCTGGCTTCGAACTGCAATCCTCAGATCTCAATCTCCTGAGTGGCTAGGATTACAGGCATGAGCCACCCAGTGCCTGGCTACTTATTTTATTTTTAAATATCATTCATATAAGAGAGATCATACAATATTTCTTTGTCAGCATCTGGTCTTTTTCACTTGGCATAATAGTCTCCAGGTTTATTCATGTTGTCCCAAATAACGTCTCTCTCTCTCTCTCTCTCTCTCTCTCTCTCTCTCTCTCTACCCCCTGATCTCTTATAAGATTTTGATTTTGATTCATTCATTCCAGCCATAATCTTGGCTGTTATGACTATTACTAAATGAGCCCACAATCCCTCTCTGTATACACCCAAAGGAAACCAGATCACCATTCTTAGGGTATCAGAACCCTATATTCACCAGATTCTATTAGGCATTCTGATGTCTTTTACCTCCAATTTGCCTTTCCATATGTACACTAAAACCAGCTCAAGGTGTGAGTGCCATCTCAACTCCACCTCTGACCCAGATGCTTCCTACTCTTCCCATATATGGCCCTCATATCAGAAGAAGCACACCACTGTGGTAAGCAGAACAAGTTGGTGACAGGGGCTACCCAAGAATCACCTAGGCTCTGGCAATGCCAGGCAAGGTGTCCTAACTCACCATCTTCTCCATTTCAATGGCAAGTAAAATGAGCATGAAACACAATTGCAAGCACACAGAGAATAAATTTACAAATCAAAGGAGGATAGAAGATCCCTCCAAGATCTCAGCAAATATATTGGTTTAAGCTGCACATATACATCTTTTAGACCTTTTAAAAATCTTCCTAACATTTAAATGTTTTCAACTCACTGGCTCAGACTTCTTTTAAAGATTAATAAACCTTGCAAATCTGTTCTTGTCAAGCATTTTAATAGATTAGTCCTGCAAAAGTCTTATCCCCACCCTCCCCTCAAAATAAAACAAACCAAATAATAAATCAAGACTGAAATAAAATCCAGTCTCACATCACAGACTTGGGTTTTTATGGGGGGAACGTGTGCTTGCTAATTTTGAGGACAAATTATTGTGTTTTATTTAGGGCAGTTCAATTTATACACTTTTAGCTACAGGAAATAAAAAATAAAGCCCACAGGCCAGTTTTAATTTGGTCAATTTTTTCTTTCACCAGCCTCCCTGTGGTATAGAAACTGGCTAATGTCAAGTCAGAAAGCGCCTTGCTGGCCTCTCGCCTGAGAGGAAAAACACAGCCACCAAACCCAGAAGTTATCTCTCTCCAGCATCAATGAGCTTTAATAGAGATGCATTATTAACCGAATAATGCTGCTGCCTGGCAAAGCTGGAGTCAATATTTAATAGATTTAGGTCCTATTTAGCAACTGGATTTTGGAGAAACCTGACAAAATTAAACTTAGTATGCAAACTAATTGAGTACATTCAGAGATTACAAAATGAACGTTTCCATAAATATGCATTTCTCATAAATGCCGAGGCAATGAACAGAAGAAGATTCAATATCCTTTAATCATTTCCTAATTAATATTCTTTAGATAGGGCAATCCTGAGTAAATATTAGGTCTTTATTAAAGAGTTCTGTTAGAAAACAAAACATCCAATCAAATACCTTTGTTTTAGTGGAGGGAATCTGAGCAAGGCTTTTCTATACACCACCACTTTCTTAGCCTCAACAGGAAATTCCTTCCCACATTTCAATTACTATTTAAAAACAATTGCTTAGAGCCAGATGATAGTGGCTCATGTCTATAATCATAGCTACTCATGAGGCTGAGATGTGAGGATTGAGGTTCAAAGCCAGCCTACACAGAAAAGTCTGAGACTTCTATCTCCAGGTATTCAGCAAAAAGTTGGAAGTGGAGCTATGGCTCAAGTGGTAGAGCAGTAGCCTTGAGCAAAAAAGCTAAGCAAGAGCTGAAGGCCCTGAGTTCAAGCTCAGTAAAGATACTGAAACAAACAAATAAACAAAATGTGAGGCATTTGTGGTCAGTCATTTGGGAGGAACCTGAGGACTCAGCAGGCCAAGACTGTTATACACATGCTCAGAGATAAGAGAATCTAGGTTTGTCCCCCAAAAAACAGGGGTTCACAGCTGCACTCTGCCCAAATAACTGGCTATCCTAAGGTTGCCTTTTCTCAAAATAAAGAGAAGAATAATAACAAAATGAGAATAGTCTTTTTTTAATCCCACTTCTTAGCTTTTGAGAAATCCTTTCCACATTGCTTTGAATCTCTAACTGAAAGTCCCACAGCCTAGGTCCACAATCCAGCTCTATTACTGACCCACTGAGTAAGCATTAACATGGTGGAGAAAAGTGGCAAACAAGTCAAGACTCCCTACCACACCCCATTCTTCAGTTGTGAAATGGGAATTGGCAATTATACCTTTGTGGGGAGTCTTTTATTCTTTGGGCTGTACTTGTGTTTGAACTTGAGGTCTCAATGTTGCTAGGCAGGCACTATTGCTACTAGAGCCCCACCTCTTACCTGTAGCCCTAGAGGTAGGTCCTTGAGAGATTTTAGTGAGGATTCATACAAAGCACTGAGGTAGTAATCATGTCTGTGGTAACACACACAATAGATACTGGTGTTTTACAAAGCTATTGTTATTGCTACTGAAATCCAAGATGAGGAAATTCACTCAGGAAAGTTGTTCCTTCCATAGAGAAAGTTTGATGTCAGGTGAAGGATTCGTTGCCTTTAAGTGACTTTCTGTACCATGATGTGGTGCTTTATCCTGGCAGACACCACAGAGTACCACAAGGACTAGCATCCACCATGTCCTCAGTCTAGACTGCCCCCTTCCCAGTTAGGATTCAGAGGAGGGGGGAGGGGGGCAAGAAGAAGAACAACAACAACAACAAAAACCTTCCAAGAGGCCTAGTGGGAAAGAATGCAGCCAGGTCAGCTGATATTCTCAGAAGGAAGGAAAACAAGACCAGCCCAACTGCCCCATCCCTGACCCTGGACTGGGAAGACAACCATAAAAGCCGTCCTTCTGATTGATGAAGAGGTGATAAGGTGTGGAGTGATGAGCCAACTCTATTTCAAGGTTGGTGTGTGTTCTTCAGGCTTTCCTCCCTCCTCAGGGGCAGGTCTATAAATCTCAGTCTTTGTCAGTCACTGTAAATACTGGGTCATTTTGGAGCAAGACAGCTGCTTTCTCTTCAGACATGAGTCCTCAGAGTACAGACTCCCTCAGCAGCGGCCCCAGAACTTTCTAAAGAGAACACAAGATGGGCCAGGCCTACCTTCCAGCCCACCCAAATGGCTGTGGCCTTTGACATCTTGCGTTCCCACCACTGATATACCTCACCTTCAGTTCCTAACAGTCAGAGTCTCCCACTTTCTTTTCACAACAATTTGGAGCAAGCATTCCTGCTTCCCAGAAGAGAAAGTAATCAGGTGTCACCTAGGGCTGCCAAAAAGATAAATCTGGGACCCGAAACACTGACTCCTTCTTTGTCCATGAGTTAATGGCCTCCACCCTCTTGGAGTACAGCGGGAATGGTTGCCAGGGCCACAGACAAAGTGTGACAGTGTCTGAGAAGCAGGTGGCATGAAGACAAGAGCACAATGTGCAATTTCCTTGTCCTTCTTACCCTTGTCACTCTCTCCCCTATTTTTCATCCTCCTCCCCCCATCTTCTGCATCCTCCTCCATTTTGATCCTCTCTGACTCATATTACCTTTTTTTCATTTATCACTTTATTTTTAAAAATGTGTCTAAAAGCCAGTGCCTCACACCTGTAATCCCAGCTACTCAGGAGGCTGAGATCAGGAGGATTGAGTTTCAAAGCCTGCCTGAGCTGAAAAGTCTATGAGACTTCATTCCCCAATTAAGCAGCAAAATGCTGGACTTGAAGGTGGCTCCAGCAATAGAGTCAGCCATGGGCAAGGAAATTTAATGTGAGTGTGAGGTCCTGAATTCAAGCCCTGGTACAGATTGAAAAAGGTAATCTTAGAAAGAAGTATCATGGGAAACTAAAAAATTTTATTTTCTATTGTTACTCAAGCAATCCTATATGAAGTGAGTAATTTTTTTAAAAAGAAGCCTTTTACTTTTGCTTTATTATTTAAAATTTATTTATTGTCAAAGTGATGTACAGAGGGGTTACAGTTTCATAGGTAAGGCAGTGCGTATATTTCTTATCCAACTTGTTACCTTCTCCCTCATTTCGCCCTGCCTGCCCCCTCCCCATTTCCTTCCCCCCCATGAGTTGTACAGTTGGTTTATAGCATATAGTTTTGTAAGTATTGAAAATGAAGCTTTTTATTAGCTTGATATTTATCTCATTTTTTAGGCTGAAACCCCTCCTAGTCTAAAAGGGGAAGTGATTAAATGATTTCTAAAGTTCCTTCCCCAATTTTGCTTTCATAGGAATTAAAAAAAACAAAACCAAAACACCCCTTTCCTCCTTTGCAAGCCTCTCTAGGTTTGCAGTTCCTTTCCAAAAGGAAGTTTACCCCAAACAGTATGGAACCACAGGAAGGTACCAAGAAATACACAAAGGGATGTCAAGTCCTTTTGAGTCAAAGCCTTTCATGTGTACCTTGCTGCTTCTGAGGAAGTTGCACATCAGAAAAATATTGCACAGTTCTCCAGAGAAGCCACACAGAGCAGCAGCCAGAGGCCACCTCCCCTACTCTGATGCTCCCTCCAGATCTTTTCAACAAGGAGTTCAACCAGGACCTGTTTGCGCAGTTGGGGGTGGTGGGGTGGGACTTCATTTGGAGCCAGGATGATAGTTCAGAAACCCACAACCAGCACTGACTGGGTTCATATAATGAGTTGCCTATTTTAGAATGTTCCATGGGAAAGGCAATCATTGGCTGATACCCCTTGTGTTGAATGTGGACGAACCCCAGGCCAGCTTATCCCTTGACCACCTGATAAGTAGGTAGAAATGCCAGTCTTATTAGAATGCTGGTGCACATGACCAATACATTTGTCCCCTCTTGGAATGGAAGCACACACAGCAGGTACTATTATTGCTATTAATAATGCAGTAAGTGGATGCAAAAGTGCCTGCATACAGAAAAAACGATCAAAACCCCAAACCAATGAGAATTAACTTTGAACCTTTGCAGTGGACAGTATATCACACTCACACAACCAATTAAAAGGGTATGTCATCTTGTTTGGAAAGTATCTATTGATTTTCCAGCTCATCTGATCAGGTTGATGTGTCTTTCAATGGCCTCAATGACATCATCAATATTTTTCTATTTAGAATAATGACTTATTTTATATGCCAACAGCTGTAAAAAAAAATACAGCCCACCTATATATATATCTCCACCGACACCAGCTTAAGAGCCATCTGGTTTTCTCTCTTTCACATATGATATTGGTAATCTGGGGCAAAAGAAATGTTTTGGGCTTGTCATGAGACTCATTTAGAGACCACAGTAAATTTGTTTAGTTTAAAAACCAACCACTAAATCATATTTTCTCTATTAGAGGCTGATGCTCTTCACTGCATTTGCTGGCCAAATTACATTCATTTTAGAGTGAATTACATTCATTTCAGAAGCGGCCCCCAACGCCCTTCTCCTTTCTGTCCAAGAAGGCAATCTATTCACCAGCTGTGTGATCTTTGGCAAATGACTTAATCTCTCTGAAGCTCATTCCTCTCATTTATTAAACAAGGTAGAGAGAATAATGAAGGAGGTGTTTGATGCATACTACTTCTTTTAATCCTCACAGTAGTTCCACAAGCTCAATGCTTTCATTAGCTTCATGTTACAGGTGGGAAACTGAGGCAACAGAGAATGTAGAAAGCGTGGCCCCTCCTCACCCAATACCTGATAGAGCCAAATAATCTAACTACAAAGGTATAGTACCAACAATGTTTTCCCCATTAATACTAATATTAATTAGGCTTGTGTGGGAATTCAATATCATAGGGCACTAAAATAGCAATTCTGGCACTTGGAAGGTACAAACATAGGCATTATAGCAGAAAGTTGGGAATTGCCCCAGCCCAATTGACTTTCAGCCTCATCTTCACCCCCAGCATTTTTTTCTACAGCCTTGAGTCAATGACATGCCCCCATGAGCTCTGGTTGCCTCACGGTATTGGTGACAGGCACAGTGCCTGCTTTGTAGGGCAATGGCTACATCCTAGTACACCTCACAACATGCACAGTGCAGGTCACATCTTTGCTCATTTTCAATTGGGATTTTGTTTTTTTATTGTTGATCCTTTATATATGCACAAGTTCTGCATTGAAGAGCTTCTTACATACTTTTCCTTGGCCTGTGGCTTACTTTTTCACCTTCTTGCAGTTTCTGGGACATTGTAGGACTGGATGCCCCTGGTCTCACTGGGTAATTAGCACATCCATTCTGGAAGGAATGAAACCATTGCGTATCTTTGTAAGACTGGTTTATCTTTCCAGGTCACAGCGCTGCACCCTTCCCATTGCACTTAGTTGTGCCACCTGCCTAGCCCATGGTATCTGACTGGGTGACTCTCACCTAGAAGAAACATCATCTCTGTAGTCTGTATTTGGTACTATAGTAGGTTTGCTTTATGTAAAAATATCTTGTGCTTAAGAAGGTAAATTTAAGTCTGACTGGCTGAGATGATCTTCCTGCTCTTTCAAAGCAGTCCTACCCTTACATCGTCATATTGGACATGAACAAAAGAAGTGATTTCATCAATGCTCTCTGTGTGGCATGCCTGCTGTGCCTACTCCAATCCATGCTAGATAATGCAATGCCCACGTGAGAGTCACCATCAGCAGTGTGGCAATACTTACCAGAGTGTCTTGCACTAAGCAGATCCATAAAATCATTTTTGAAAGTTTGTGCCAGTCCTGGGACTTGAATTCAGAGCCACTGTGCTGTCCCTGAGCTTTTATGCTCAAGGCTAATGCTCTGCTACCTGAGCTAACAGCTCTGCTTCTGGCTTTTTGGTGGTTAGTTGGAGATAAGAGTCTCATGGACTTTCCTGTCCAGGCTGGCTTCGAACCACGATCCTCAGATCTCAGCCTCCTGAGTAGCTGGGATTACAGCTGTGACCCATTGGTGCCTAGACAAGAAGGAAATCATTACATGAAGATAGGAGATGGAGTTATGTAAGTTGGAGTTTTATAAGAAAATGTAAAGAAACCCAGAATTACCCTTGACACATGATTCTTCATAGATAGGAATTGCCTTTGCTGTGGAACTGAAGATGCCTGATGGCTGAAACAAGGAGGAGAAAACAGACAGGAGCAATAGCTACCTATCTATCAGCTCACCTGCTCAAAGTAGGAAATTACTGGGGGCAGGGGAGGGGCAGGGTAAGGACAACCTACTAGCAGCATCTAAATGACTCCTTTCTTGAATTGGTATTGTTGACTTTCTTTAAGTCATATGGCATGACTTTATTTATACCAGGGCCACTGACAGAGGAGAAGCAGAAGCAGAAGCAGAAGAAGCAGAAGCAGAAGAAGAAGAAGAAGAAGAAGAAGAAGAAGAAGAAGAAGAAGAAGAAGAAGAAGAAGAAGAAGAAGAAGAAATTGTTCTTGAATTCTAAATAAGCACCAAAAAAAAAGCTCAGCACTGGACTCCACAACAAATTTAAGATGGCAAAGTTGTATATATAGAGGTCTATATTACTAAGCGATGGCTACTAGAACAAAGTGCTACACGCAGTAGTTGAAACAAAAGAAATATATTCTCTTCACAATACTGTCTATAGGTTACAAGTCCAAAATTAAGGTGTCAATAGGACTGCTTCCTTCCTTGGCTTAGAGACTGCTGTCTACTCCCTGTGTTTCTTCACATCATCTTCCCACACAGATGTCTCTGTGTCCAAACTTCCCCTTCTTATAAGGATTTCAGTCATACTGGATTAGGGCCCACCAAAGTGACTTCATCCTGATTAATTACAGCTACAATGGCCTGATTTCCAAATAAGGTCACATTCTGAGGAACAGTGAGTTAGGACTTCAATATATGAATTTGCAAGGAGAACACAATTCATCCCATCACAAGTCCACTGGTGTAGGACAACAAAAATCCCTATCTCTATGAATCAGTCAAAAATAGGTCATTGGGAGAAGGAGTTAATGAAGAAAGTCCATAGAACCAAAGCCAGTGATGATGTTTTGAATATTTTCCATTCTTGAGTATTGTTCTTTTCTGATAATATCAGATGTTAGATAAAAAAGAGACTAAAACGAAAGTTTATTAAAATCCCCTAACTTTGCTCCAGTCTTCCTCTTTACTCAGATGACATCTTCATAAAAGCTGCTCTAAAATATATTCATCCTAAATAGCCCATTCACACAGCCCTCCTGGCCAGATTAATAGAACTACAAAACAAAGGCCAGCCTGACTTCTTGCCCAGTATTTAAAGGTTCCAGAAGCACCTTACCTAACTACATGGGCTTTTGGGGCATTTCTTATTCCATTCTTCTGATAACCTCCACCACCCCACTCACTCCACTCTTCTGCCTATGGTTTGCTCTTTAGAGACTCAATGACTTCTTTTCCTGATGATCCCATTCGATCAGCATTTGACCTCAACCCAAGTTTTCTCTCAAGTTCTTAAGGTTACCTTGAAGGGTATCTGGACTCTAGAACATTGCTTTCTGACATAGCCTCTCTCCTAGACTGCAGTCTATTTTGTTTCTTTTCTCTGCTGAAATGGTCAAGACATGATGTTGAAACAGGTTTCATGGGGAGCATAAATGGGGAATATAATTACAATGGAACTGCAAGGTCAGGTCAGGAATTTCTAAATGATAGAGAATGGAAATCTTTACATGTCTTATTGGGAAAAGCATAGGTCTTGTCTTGAGATGAACAAGGTTTAGGGTCTTAACTCCACTGCAACTAGATGATATTTAATACACCTCTGTGTGTAGTTTTAAATATCATCTCAACATCCACAACTTGTGTGTTTGTCCGTATAGCCCTGACCTCCTTTCTAAACTGAAGGGTCAGATTACAGCTTCATTTTTGACATTTCATTCTGAACATTTAATAGGTGTTTCCAATTCAATATATACAAAACAAGACTTATGCTCATCCCCAATCCTACTCTTTACCAAATCTTCCCCCATCTTGGTAGAAGGTAAACCCATTTTTTCAAGTACTTAGCCAAACATTTTAAGAATGTTGGTGCCTATTTTTCTTCTCCTTCCTTTCATTTGTATCCACCAGCAAATCTTTATAGGTTTACCTTTCAATATATCCAGAACCTTCTTATCTCTCACCATCTCCATCTCTTTTACTTCAACATATACTATCATTATTCATTGTCAGGATTATTAAGAACATTTTCTAGCCAGGCATCATTGGCTCATGCCTATAATCCCAGCTATCTCAGGAGGCTGAGATCAGAGGATCAAAGTTCAAAGACAGCCTGAACAGGAAGGTCTATGAGACTCTTTAATTAACCACCAAAAAGCCACATGTGCAACTGTGGCTCCCATGATAGAGCTTTAGGTTTTGGCACAAAAATTCAAATACAGCACCCAGGTGCTGAAAGTAAGCCTCATGACCCACACAAAAACAAAAACCCACTTTCAAATGGTCTCTTAATTTTGCCCTCTGTCCCTCCACACTGTTTTTTACTCAATGTCTGTAGTCATTTTGAAATGTAAATGACATGTTGCTCCTCCTCTCAAAACTGTCTATAAGGAGAAAGGGGAGAATGAAGTCAAACTTGTCAATGTGTGTCCTATGAAACAAAGAAAATTGGGTTGGACTCATGGGCATTTGTCTAATAGATTACAAACAAAGCTATGCTAAAGCTACCAGCACAACCATGTTCACTGCAGTATTGTTTACCATAGCCAAAATATGGAATCAATCCAGATGCCCCTCAATGGATGACTGGATCAAGAAAATGTGGTATATATACACAATGGAATTCTGTGCTTCCATCAGAAAGAATGATTTTGTACCATTTGTAAGGAAATGGAATGACTTGGGAAAATAATTATATTAAACAAAGGAAGGCAGGACCGTAGAAACATAGATTGCATTGTTTCCCTCATTTGTGATAACTAGAATGTGCCTATAAATCTATAATTAAACAGACTGGATGATTAAAGGAAAAATACACTTAGACATGATAAATTTTTCATTCATCCAGTGAGACCAAAGGAGAATATTCTTAGGAGAGGATCACAAAGGCTCAATATCTATGTTCATATTCATATAAAATGATATTTATTGAAATGAGTTCCAAATGGAAACAAGAAGGTTTTTGGTGTGTTGTTTTTCTTTGTTTCTGTCTTTTGGGTTTTTTGTTTGTTTTTATGTTTGTTTGTTTTACCTTTCATCTTGTTAGTTTTGGAGAGGGTAAGGGGATAGGCACAGAAAAGGTGGATCAAGGGGGCTGGGGATATAGCCTAGTGGCAAGAGTGCCTGCCTCGGATACACGAGGCCCTAGGTTCGATTCCCCAGCACCACATATACAGAAAAAGGCCAGAAGCGGCGCTGTGGCTCAAGTGGCAGAGTGCTAGCCTTGAGCGGGAAGAAGCCAGGGACGGTGCTCGGGCCCTGAGTCCAAGGCCCAGGACTGGCCAAAAAAAAAAAAGAAAGAAAAGAAAAGGTGGATCAAAGGGTGAATAAACGCAGCAGTGATACTAGACACTATGTTTAAAATTAAATATACAACTTATAAATAGGGAGGGAAGGGAAAACTTGATAAAGAGTGAGGGAAGAGGTGACACTGTAAAAAAAAAAATACTTATTACCTAACTTATGTAATGCTAGCCCCTCTGTATATCACCTTCACAGTAACAAGTTTATAAAAGAAAATTGGGTTGGGAGGGATGAGGGAAAATGATGAAAGGGGTGACATCAATCAAGATGTATTGTACTTATAAAGAGAGTTGTTGAATGTTAACTCCTTTGTACAACTACTTAAGGATAATAGAAATATAATTGAGAAAAACAAAAACCTTCTGTAGCAGATTGCTTCTGTATACTACCATCCATTTTCCTTTCTTTCTTTAACCAGACCTTCCAGCTTTTACCTGAATAATGACTAATCACTGGATGAGGCTGAATCTGAGCTAAAGGGATGAGAGCTGAAGTAGCATGTATAAGGTCTTGTACATACACTAAAGAATGGGGGCATTTCCTTTCCCCTGTCTTGGCAAAGAATCATTCTCATGATCATACCTTGGATCTTCTGGATACCCTCCCTCTGCATATTCCATGAGAGAGAATTAGACTTCCATTTCAGTAAGTTCTTACAGCAGCTGAACATGCAGCCCCAGCTGTTTACCTCACAGCCCCTTGCTTTAGCAATTAGAAAAAAACATCAAAATCCTTCCCAAAGCTCATGCACCCCATGTGATCTGCACCTTGACTAGCTCTTTGACTTTGTTTCTTATCTCCCTCTCCTGTTTTATAAGCTGCAGCCACCCTGGCCTACCCGTTCACCCTCACATACACCAATGATATCCCACCTCAGGCCTCTGCTTAGATGTCACTTCCACAGGAAGCCCTGTTCTGGCTACCTGGTACCACCTCACACTTGCTTTATTTTTGTTCATGGCTCTTACTACTACTTGACATAAAATTGTTTGTTGTCTGACTTGGCCTTGATCCAGTAGACTGTGACCTTCCTAGGAAAGAAGCATTATGGCTATCTTCACCACAGTAAACACATAGTGCACTCTCCAAAAATGTAGGCTGAACTAAGGAGCAAACATGTGTTTTCTTATCCAATGGGGATAGTAACTTCTACCATTAAGTTTGTGCAAGGATGAGGGGCCATTGTGTGATGTCTGCTACCTGGTAGATGCTTCAGAGACATTGGCTACCCATTCTGAGAGAGTGCCTCTTTAAGACTTCCTGCCTATGCACAGATGATTACATTCCAACAGAATGCTTTTTAATTAAAACCTGCATTTGCCCCAGAATCAAAGAAGTTCCTTTCCATTAATATTTTCTGCTTTATAATATCTCTCTGTTCATTAATTCCTTCCAGTGTCTCTAGCACTCATCTCCATTCACTGGCAATATCCATTTATTGGTTCTGTCATTGATCCAGGCATCGCTGAAGCTGGCAATGCTGTTTCTCATCATTGCTCTGATCACATCCCAGCCTGGAACATTCAGAAACAAGAGACATCTCTGAGAAGGCAACCTCAGGGGATGCTCCCTGCCGACCGTCTCTTTCAAGTTGGCAGAGGGAAAGTGCATCGTGTCTTGTATTTCTCCAGCTTGAACATAGCTTTGCTGATTTAGCACAAATTTCCCATAAAAAGCAGGCCTCCAGGGAGCAGACAGTGAACTTGGAAAGTTTTATCCCAAAAGGAAAATTTATCATAAAGTTATGAGTGACTGAAATGTGAGGGGCTGGAGTTGTTGGGAGTGGGGTTGAATGGCAGACATTTTACTGCCCCCGTGATTGTGTTTCCTCCCATGAATGCTCAACTATTCCCCCATGCACTGCCCTTCCCTGTGACCCTTGGCCAAGACATCATTATGCTGATCACCCTCTGGAAAGAGAGCTTAGGACAAAGCTACTTCCCATGGTAAAAGGAGGCTCTTGGATCAATGTTCTCTCTATGGCCACTGAAAATAACAATTCATTTCTTCTCTATCAGCCAAATGCTATCTCCAGATACACACATGTGGATGCCATTGAAGTCAGAGAGGCACATTTGAGGTCTCTCCTTGGTGACAGGAAAGTAACACTGTAAGCTCTAGAGCGTGTGTGTGTGTGTGTGTGTGTGTGTGTGTGTGTGTGTGTGTATGTGTGTGTGTGTGTTGCCAATAATGGGGTTTGAATTCAGGGCCTCATCCTTGCTCAACTCGCTCATTCAGCTGATGCTCCATATCTCCTGCCCAGTATTTTAATGGCTGTCTTAGAGATGGTGTCTCTTAAACTTCTTCCCTAGGTAATTTGAACCACAACCCTCTAGGTCTCTGTTTCTTGAGTAGCTGGGGTTATAAGTATGAGCCACCCCACCAGCACCCAGCTTCGAATGTAGTTTTTAAGATTTCATAACTTAAAAGCAGCCAAACTGATTGTGTCAAGAATACTCCAATGGGGGCTGGGGATATAGCCTAGTGGCAAGAGTGCCTGCCTCGGATACACGAGGCCCTAGGTTCGATTCCCCAGCACCACATATACAGAAAACGGCCAGAAGCGGCGCTGTGGCTCAGGTGGCGGAGTGCTAGCCTTGAGCGGGAAGAAGCCAGGGACAGTGCTCAGGCCCTGAGTCCAAGGCCCAGGACTGGCCAAAAAAAAAGAATACTCCAATGTCTCTAACTATGTCAAGGTAAGAGTGAAAATGAAAGAATAGTTCTGTTGACCAGCAATCATCAAGCAGATGCAACCACGAGGTGTGTGTGGATCATGAGCCAGACAGCACAGCAGGTGACATAGCAGCATATATAAGTTTGGAAGCCACAGATCTGTGTTTAAATCTAGCTCTTGAGCAATTCCTTCATTTATCTAAGCACACTGCCTCTACCATCACCATACCTCCCTGTATGAGCACACAAAAAAAACACACACATATACATACATACATACACAAAATACTCAAATAAATACACACACACACACATTCAGAGGAACCATTAAGCCTCTGTCTGAATGAAAGAGTACTTTCTGGTAAGGGCACGTTTTCAAGCCTCCAAGTCCTTCTCACTCACAACAGCAGTGTTCATTCAGGCCAGTAGCTCCAGCAATTTGGCACTGAGCCACTCTCAATTCCTAGACCAAGTAGGGAATAGAAGGACTGGATTCTAATTTTTTTTTTTTTTTTGCCAGTCCTGGGGCTTGGACTCAGGGCCTGAGCACTGTCCCTGGCTTCTTTTTGCTCAAGGCTAGCACTCTGCCACTTGAGCCACAGCGCCACTTCTGGCCATTTTCTGTATATGTGGTGCTGGGGAATCGAACCCAGGGCCTCATGTATATGAGGCAGGCACTCTTGCCACTAGGCCATATCCCCAGCCCCTGGATTCTAATTTTGCTTCCAGTCTTGCCAGCTATTTTAAACTTTGCTTATTATAGCTTAATCAGGTAGTGGTGGATACCTGTCTGCAATTTTCACAAAGGTGTAGAAGTCAAGTAAAATGAATGTCCTAGATATCCTCCTACTAGTTTGTTCCTTTCATGCACAGCATTTATGCTTGTGGTTATAATCATCTGTGCAATGATTTATTTAAAATTTGCCTCTTCCACTAGCCTACAAGTGCCATGAGGCCTACTCTGTGCAGAGTGGTTAGAATATAGCAGACTTTTAATGAGTGCCTGCTGAGACAATGCAAGAATAAGAATACAAAAGCACTGACAATGGCAAAAACCCATAGTAATGTCAGGTACCATCATTATTATGAGACATCATATAAATACCAACTGATTGGTTACCGAGTTTCTCTGTTCAACTAGATTATATATGCATTTAAAAGCCTTCCATTGTACAGCTTTTAGGCATATCATTTCTACACGAATGAATATCATGCTTTTAGTCAGTTCTGTGGAAATTCAGCACAGAATCCTGATCTAGGCATTGAAATCCTGCACTTAATATTGCTTCTTTGGAAAAATAGATCACTTTGAAATCTTCTGGGCCTATATCTGTGAAGGATATGTGTATTTTATATTAATCTATCTACTCATTAATTTATTAATAAACTTTACTTTTAATAAAATGACTTTTTGTTGCAGGCGCTGTACTAAGTGCTGAGGGCACAGTGTTAAACCTGGTCAGTGACCCTGTACTGGAATCGTTGTCTCATGGGGAGCAGTTAGAACAATAAGAAAGGTAGGTACAGAGGTGATGGGAACACAGAGGAGGGGTGGAGGGGCCCGGGGTAAAGTGGCTTAAGAGGACTTTTAGAGCAGATGATAGCTGAACCCAGTCTTGAAGGATGAGTGTGGATTTTCCAGTTGAACTTGATGAAAAATATATATTCCACTATTTGGGAAGGACATATGCTTTGCAGAATGAAGGAAGGTGAATAAGTAAAAGGGCAGCTGAGGCTATGATGGAGATAAACCTAAATGATCTGTCACCTTATGTTTAATTGTATGGATACAGGTAGATGAAGATGGGTACAATGAGTACTAGGTAAGTCCCTATGCTACCCAAGGAGCCAGAAAAGGCTCCTGGAACCATGGAAATTGGAAGAAGTGTTTTGGCAAAGGAATACTAAGAAAAGAGATTTAGCCTGCCTCTGGCCACTTGCTTACTTCCAACAGGAAGATGAGAAACAATCTTCAATGGTGCATCAGCCAATTTAGAATATGTCAAAACACCACAGAGGACTTAATCTTCAAATGTAACAAAGTTGTTCCAAAGAATAGATGAATGATGGACATTTCTTCCTCTCCAGACTTCACAAATGCACTTTGGTTAAAGTAGGGGACATTGTTATAGACAACGCTATTCTTCCAGAAAGCCAAACCAAATGCTTTTGAAAGCCTCTGACTTCATTCTGAATGCTTTTCAATCTATGCATTTCAAATAATTTTCTAAGCTGGGACAATGACACAAACATCCATACAACACCAGCTGCTGTGGATAAAGTTGAGCTGCCCGGTCTAGTTGAGCTGAAAAGTGCTGTTACCGTGTGTTTTCATTTAAAAAAAAATCTCCTTATTATTTTTTAAAGAATTCTTGTTATAAATAAAAAAATATTATTATTCAAGTGCATGCTGAAACTGAATCATGCCATTCTTACATAATTTTTCATTGGATTGTTGCAACCCATAAAGAAATCCAATTAAATTTCCCTTGCAGGCACGGCCTTCATTCAGGGGGCCTTGAAAAAGCTGGTTTGTTGTATTGTATGGCAGGTCGATGAATCGAGAAGCAGAAGGGCCTGTCCCGTTTCTTGTCCTGTGTGACATGATGTGAAGGGAGTCCGCCAGCAACATTTCAAAGAGCCGCATTATCAGACAACATAAAGGCGCCCGTCCTTTCTGCTGGAACCGGTGTCTCCACCCGACCGGCACTTCTGAACATTGTGTGGTTAACATATTATTGCTTTCTGGATCCCAGGCACCTTCACCATCCTTTTGCCAGAGACACTGGACACAGGGCTGAGGCTGGAGTGTGCCAGAGATAAGATAATGCTTTTGAAGATGTTTTAAATGGGAATGTTCTGGAAACCAAACTACATAAACATGTGTTTTCATTACCTAAAAAGAAAGGCAGAAGCCAATGTGTCATGAGAGTCTATTATTTTTACATGAATCTGCTTCTTGGTTGCTATCCTGATTGTTTATGCATTTTCAGTCATTGATTTATACTATGTGGGGGTCGCAATTATTTCCAGGCATACAGGACTTTGTCTACATGAGTAGACACAAAACGCACACACTCTCCACCCACCCACACACTCCTTGTCTTCCCTTCAGCATAGCAAAATGTTCTTCATAACTTCTACTATGTAACTGAATCTTCCCTTAAGATGTCAGTCATGGGGTGGAATCGGCCTCCTTGCTGCCTCTCAGACTAGAGGTGGGGAAAGTAAGGTTCAAGAGAAAACAAAGAGGAACCCCACTGGGCACCAGGGGGGAAAACATGATGCTCTTTGTGTTTCTTTTCAAAGTGCAACCTGAAAATGATTGGACAGTCTTTTCTCCCACTGGCTTGCTTGGTTTGGTATTATTTTTCATCATATTTCGAAAAAGCAATTGCCTAATTGTTTTCTACCATTTGAGCAAACACAAAAAGCTTATTTCACTTAGTTCACTCTAGCTGGGGTTTTACAGAATAAGGATGGCATTATAACCCTGTTCTGTCAGCCAAAATCTCTCTGTCTCTCTCTCTCTGTCTCTCTGTTTCTGTCTCTTTCTCTCTCTGTCTCTCTCTCTCTCTCTCTCTCTCTCTCTCTCTCTCTCTCTCTCTCTCTCTCTCTCAGAACAGGCATATCTTACAATCAAATTTTCAAAATAATTCAGTTATGTTGTTTTCCTGCACAAGGAATGCAGGCTTGTATTTGTCTTGTTTTATCACAGAACAGTGACTTGATTGGTAGCAAGATACGATGGCAGATATAATTGTTTTATGTACAAAGATTGCCAGAGAACAAAGCATGTGGCAGGGTTGATCTGTGCTTAGCTACACTCGACTTTTCTAGCCTTAGTGTTTGTGAATGAGTTATATGTCAGAAATGTTCTTTGAAAGCTGGAGGCCAAAGTAAGGGCTAGTAATTAGCCCTTGTCCCTCCCAGAAGGACCTGATAAAAGGTAGAAAGATGGGTGTTGAACATTCTCTGCTTTGTTCTGGGTTTCTGATCTTCTTACCATGGACCATTTCCTCTCTCTCTTTTTTTTTTTTTTTGTAAAGTATCAAAAAAGCAGCCAGAAAGTACTGAAGTATAATGGAGTTGGAAGTGTCACTTGCATGTAAACCTTGTAAAAAACAAGATAAGGGCTGTTTGTGTCCACATGCATTCACACCACACACTCATGTGTGCATGCATGTGTGGCTTCCTGTTAGAAGAACCCTCGATTGTTCTTTAGTGCAGAAATAAGTCCTAATTGGACACAGATTCACCCACAAGCTGACCCACTTCCCTAAGAAACCAGTCCTGATGAACTATCAAATTTGCCCAGTCCTCAAGGGTCACAACCGCAAATCAGGCTTTTGCTGAATTTGGCCCATGTTCTGGCGTGCTGTGAAACTCGAGCTCAGGGGAAACGCTCTTAGCTTCAAGTTTTACTGTAGACATTCCTCCAAGATGCTTACAGTTTGCTCTCTTTACCAGGACTCCAAGATAACACACACACACACACACACACACACACACACACACACACACACACATACACAGCAAAAAGAATTGGATTTCGATGAGTCTATCTTCTCCTTGAGAAGATTGTAACTGCTAACTGCATTATTTCCCTAAAAAAAAACAAGTCACATTCTGTGTACTATTAGAAATGTAAAAATATGCTTACCCTTTGTAATGCAAGTTACTCAGTTTTATTAAATGCCATCTGTATAGTGTCCACCATTGATAGGGGAAATGGAACTCAACATAACTGTAAGCATGGCTGTGTCTGATATGCACACATATTGAGGAAAGAAAAGAAGAGTTCTCAAGAAAGTGGTCAAATACGATCTCCATGTCCAACCAAGCCAATAATCTGTTCTGAGGAATCTATTTGTACCTCATTTTCCCCTTGGTAAGCAAGAGCTCCTCATCATTGTGCAGGAAAATTAAATTAACCCCATGTGCTTGAAGCCATAAGAGGAAGTGCACAAAATTAGGTAAAGAAAACATTTGCCCAGGAGAAATTCACATCCTTAAAACCCCAAAGGGAATCACAGCAAGCTGCAGGCACCAGGAGACAGGAATATGAAGGCATCACTATTGTGTGAAAGCTAAAGGAGTTAGATAGATAAACCTATACCTGACATCAGTAACTGGGTAAGATATGGATCTCAGGAAATTTGAAAAATACAAGAAGTGTGAGTGGGAAACCTGAAGAATACAAAGACATTTCCAGCACAGGCAAGGAAACGTGGCATGATCTGGCAGTTTGGGAAGAGGAAAGTAAGAAGCATAAGATTAGGAAATTTTTTAAGGTTTTGAAGCAGATACTAGGAGACTTGATACAGTTCTAGTCTAGAGGAGAAAGAATTTGGGAGAAAGTGTTGGTATGTGCAGTGTTGAATGTGTTGCCAAGGCCCGTGAAAAGTTGGAAGTGTAAAACTAAGGAAATAGAAAAGTATTAAGGGGTAACTTGCATTGAACAGAAAGCAATTTCATAAAAGTTAAAATATACCTTTTTCAATTCCTAGTAAATTTTCAACAAGAACTAAAAATTCTTTGGAAACACACACACACACACACACACACACACACACAACTCAATTCCATGTTCCATTAAACACTGAGAACTTTATTTTCTTTTATGTTGGAGACCTAGGATGGCTTTATGCATTGGAGATGCCCATCAAGTAGTGGCATATTGGATTCAAGGACCTGGTTTTCAGAGGCCTCCCAAGGCATCTTGTGAGTTCCTAGCCATTTTCCTCCACTCGGCGAGAAGGGAGAATCTGAGGCAATCGGAGTAAAGAAGGAACCATAGAGGTGTTGAAGCTTCCTTCTACAAAGGCTTTTGGATGTATTTCAGAAAGAACAACTTAAAGAGTAAAGACTGTAGAAGATGCAATCAAACCATCCATAAGACCATGCCAGCCTACACCTGCTCTCCAAAGGAGCCCAAGCCAATATCACCCAACAGATTGCTGAGCCTGCCAAGCAGTGACGAAACACTATAAAGAAAATTAGCCAATTAACAGGCTCTCCTGTCTCATGGTTGGATTGCTGTGTTGTCTGAAACAAAGCCAGTATGGTACCAGGTGGCAGTATCAACCTTTCCCCCAACCTTCATGGCTGGGCAGGCACTCCATCAGTGAGGGACAAAAGGATGATGTCAGGAGGAACCACCCAATGGCTGAGCTGTGCAAGGTGTGCTCAGATTATTCTTTCCTGCAAGTGAGTCTCAATGCACATGCACTCCATGACCCTCCAGAAGTGCTTTCTGATCCTTGCACAAGTTACAAGGATAAGCTAAATAGATGATTTTCCCCATGACCCTTTTCCTCTAAAAACTATCTCTCTGTTCATCCTTTGGTTTACTGCAGCAAATATTTCTTTTAAGAACATGAAAATATTTGAAGAATCTTCTTTATTCCTTTTTACACACAGCCGCAAAGGACTGGCAGAAAATACTACTATTCCCATTTTGCAGACAGATAAGTCAGAGTAAAGAAATGTCACATACTTAGTGTTTGTACATGTGCAGAAAACTAGCAACAGACTTCCACTTCTTGTTACAAACTGAAAAACGTGTTCCAACTGCATACTTTGGGCTGTGTTAAAGAATGCTTTTAAGAGGAAAAAAAAGGCAAAACCACTTTGCTCCTAAATTAAGACAAGTATAGCTGTTGGTTTTGTATGCCGCAGAGAATACAAATACTGTCTTTTGTGACATCTGTAATGTGACTGATGTAGGAGCCTGAATCAATGCTTTCTCAAAATAAAAGGCAAATATCATAATAGTATCATTTGTGATATTAATAAAAATAGTCCAATTAAGTTCAAGAAATGCATACTGCATGCTGATTTTTTTCTTTATGTTTTTGACCAGGCATTGAACTAGGCTTTTTAGAGATTCTACTTCCTTCTTAAAGGGATTGTTAGCCCCACATAGTCTGCATAAAGGCTGATGGAGGTTTGACTGGAAAGGTGACCAGCTTCCAGCTCCATTCCTACTGACATCACTCAGGTAGGGGGAAGAGGAGGAGGCATGGTCCAAGAACTTCATTTCTCCATTATAAGCTTTAGTGGGGGTCCCTGTGAAGAGAGGGAAAGCCTTCAGATGAAGGGCAAAAGTAGTTTTAAGAATTGAGTTCAGAGTTGGGGACATGAAGACTTGTGGTAGAGCCCAAAGGAAAAAGGCAAGCAGAAATGAGAAAGAGAGAACTACACCCTGTTCCCAATACCACCACCACCTCAATTATAGAATAAAATAAGAAGTACAAACCATCTTTCAGTTATTCTGTTTGATTCCCTCACTGAGTAATAAGTGTTAGGATTAAGGTAACTTCAAACAGGTTACAAAATATAATACAACCACAATCACCCTTCTAAATATATTGGGTAGCGATGACCCCAACAGAGAATTGAAAAATAGTCCTTGTTCCCAAAGATCGGCACCTGTGGCTCACCAGGGAAGCTTTGGTGCAAAGGCTGTGTGATTCTTGAGGACACCTGGCATGGGAACTATGGGACCAGCCCAGTTCCACGATCCAAAAAGGGGTGATTCCGTCTGCTGTAAAAATATGGAAGCCACACGTGTAACACAGTCCAGAGAATGAGCCAGGCAGCTAAATGTCAACTTCTTTGAGTTTCTATAAGCCAGACAAACAAGAAGCCAGTGACTTTTCATCCAAGTCTCCTGCATGGTTTCCTTCTGAGAGTCTTTCCCTTAAACACAGGCCTCTTTCCTGACTAAATATGTCATTTCAACCCCACTCCTTCTGCTTGTTACCAAGAGTGGTGCTAATTCGAGCATGGCTCACTTCAAAGTTGACACTGATCCTCCTCATAAGCAATTGTTTTTCAGCCAGACCCATCAGTGGCTCCCGTCAACCCCTTTCAAGCATGGCGCCAGCTTTTCAAAATGCTGACAAGAGTTCCCCTCTGTTGCCTAGGACAAGCCATGGTTGTCCTTTTCTGAGCATGTAATTGTCTTCTGGGGAGAGCAGGCCCCCTACCTCATAGCCTTAGCCACACGCCTTTCCCATCTCAGCAACTGGTAGCTTGAACTCCAACAAATGCTAGGGAAAGCTAAAACTGTTTTAGAGACTGGAGCCAGAATAAGAAGATGCATCAAAACAAAAACAGAACCAATTAGTGACAACCATCAGAATCCTTAAATTGCTATCCTGGGGGATAAGCCATGGCCTAGTAGGGTTTCCTTTTCCCTTTCTCAGGAGGACCAAGTTGTGCCATACCAATGGAGATCTTATTCCTTTTAAGGCCATGGTTAACTAACATTAATTTGTATCAGGGGAACGTGTCAAATATGCAAATGTATGGGAACCAACTTCAGAAATTCTGATTCAGCGAATCTGAAGAGAAGCCCAGGAGCTACATATCTGACAAGTTCCCCCATGATTCAGAGGCAAGTGGCCTTGAACTACACTCTGTGTGACTCTGTTTTAGACTCTTAAGCAAACAAAGTCCTGCTCCTCCCTTAGGAATCCATCCAGGAATTACAAACACTCCAGCAAGTTTGCCTTATATCTATTCCTGTGGGTTTTTGAGACTCATATGACATTACTCAAAGAAAATTAAAATAAATTCTGTCTAAGTTAGAAGAAGAGAGGAGCCAGGTGTCTGCCCTGTCTACCCTCCCCAACTTTCCCATCCATTTTTTTCACAGATATGTGAATGGAAAACTCCTGGATGGAAAACTCCTGAAGATCCTGGGGAATAGGAAGCCAACCTGTACTGCAGAAGATTCCCGGGGGCGGGGGGTGGGGGGCTGGAATGGGCATGAATTCTCATCTGTACCTTGCTTCCTCCTCTCGGTTGACAATCTTCACCTATAGACTGTCTCTGAGCTTCTGCCATGGTTTCCTAAATTCTTATCCTCCTTATTGTCTTCACACTACTAGATCTCAAGGCATTGACTTATAAAACCTTCTTCTGGGCCGGGGGTGGGGGTGGGGGTGGGGGAGGTGCCAGTCATAAATGCTATTTACCAAGTGTTTCCGGTTCTCTTCCTTTATTCCTGCCCACATTCCTGCCCACTTGGTAACATACTTTCTAGAACCCTTAGGAAATGAGTTGTAAGTAGAGTTTAGGTGAGTCTTTTAGATAGAATATTTAGTGGCTGATGTAAGACCCAAAGAGCTCTCTTTTCTCTGAGACAGGGTGACTGGCAATATTTGAGATGGTAACAGTCACATCAGCTTGTGTTTCTGAATGATGATGATGAGCTGAGCCAGTTGCTGATATGAAATAAACATATAAGCAACAAACAAGCATTTGTGGTTTAAGTCATTGAGCTTTTGGGATAATCACTACAACATAACTTCACCTGTCTGGCTAATGTAAGCCCATCATGCTCTTTTTACCTCTGCGATCCCTTTCCCTGAGACCTGAGTCCTTTCCTTTTACCTCAAACAATTGGCTGAGAAACTCCGAAGGCTCAGTACCTCAACAGATATATGGACCAAAATCAGAAGAATCCTGCTTGCCTGCTCATGACTCTTTCCACCTTTCATTTTTGCCTGACTCGGAATCATGTGTGTTTAATACCTTTGAGACATTGTGCAAAGCTTGCCTTGCTGCCTCTGGACTAGAGGAATTTTCTCCAGGTCACACCTGGTATCCTAGTGGGGAGAGCTATGCCAAGATCATCCTTCTTCCTCCTCCTTGCTTAGTGTTGCTACCCTGTCTGATCAAACCTTCCTCAGAGCCTGTTTTCACAATAACAACAGAGATAGTTATTTCTAGAGTTACTCTCATCACTGGAAGAAAATTATTACAAATTATTTCTAATCTCACTGCCTCCATTTTTCACAACAGTGATCATATAACTGCTAGAAGTAATCCATTTCCAGCAGTCGCCTTGTCTACTTTGTGTTCCAATTGCTAAGGACAGTTGGCAAGTCAACTGCCTTTGATACGGACTTTGGCAGCTCACGTGACTATGTGGCTTTGCAATGATGACAAATGAAATTACTACAGGTCCTGGAGCCTTAGACCCTGGAAACCATCAACAGGATGACAGTTCCTTCTATTCAGCTTCTACCCAGCCCTCCCAGGGAACTAATCACCACACAGGCTCTCCTATCCAGAACACAGGTTTTTAATCTTATTTAGAAGAGTTAATTGTACAGTCTCACTACTAGGATTATTCCTCATCAAGAATTCCAAAACTGCAACTCAATGCAAATGGTAAATATAACCCCAAAGACGTGATGACATAGAAAAGAGAATGTTTTTAAAGAAGTGGATTGCTTAAACATAAAGTGAAGCTTCAGAACATATGTGAATGTAAACAAACAATTTCTGACAAATTTTTGCTATAATTACAATACCCGAGCCAAATTTCGTCAAGATTCATTGGGAAGGGGGGCTTTACTGAGGGGTTAAAAATCAGTCTTGTTCTTTTCTAAGTACTTTCTTCTTACATCTGCACCTGGCAGAAAGCTCTTTACTAAAAGAATGTTCAATTAATGCTTAATGAATTTGAATTTAATGAATTTAACCTCTGTATACTAAAGGTTAGTTACATTGTGAGATGTGATGTGATTTCTCTGTGTTTATGTAGGTATTGGGAGGATAATGTGTGTGTTTGAGAAAAAGGAAGATTTTCACCATTGTATATGAATGCATTCATTTCTTCTAGGAGTATTTATTGAGTGCCTACTATGGCCTAGTCTAAGGATACAGACAAAATTACTCACCACATGCTATCTATATCTGAGTAAAGGAGACAAAACATAAGTAGCCAGTAAGTAGACTTACATTACAGGGAGACATAAAACAATATAAGGAAGTGAAAAAGGGCAGGTGGGGTGTAGAATCATCAAGGAAGCCTCTTTGAGAAGATATATGCATGAACCAAGAGTTAGATATATAGCTATTTACCCAGAAAGCATCTTAGAAAGATAAACCAGGAAACCCAAAGGCAGTAAGGCAGGAGATGCCACAATGGTTAGAACACAATGAAGAACAAGGAATGGTGGGAGGTAGAGCTGTGCAGGAAGAGAGGTCCAGATCAAGCCAAGTCTTCAATATCTTATACTTGTTCAGATAGTGTATGAAGGGAAATCATTTGAAGATGTAGTACAGGGCGGTGATATGCTTTGATGCACTATGAGGATCCTAAGGCAAGCTATACCTGGACACATTGAATTCCATTCTTCATGATGCGGATTATATTCAGACTTGTATTTCACGTCAAGCAATCACCAGGGCCCACATATTTGATTTCTCAAATGGATTCTTGCCTTTGTTTGACCACCCTTTTGACTCAACATCTCACCATAGGATACTGATATTAAACCTAAGAACCAGGACACTAGAGGTGGTTCATATGGATTTGAAAACACACGGTGAATGTCGATTCTCCCAGGAGAAGAGGATAGGATATGAGTAGAAACTGTATCACCCTCCTAGCTTCTCTACCCTACATGTTTTATCTCATTATTCTTAGCTTGAAAAAAAATAACAACAAAGATAAAGTTCACATTTTAGCATCTCCATTTCTGAGCATTAACCAAGGGTGAAACTTCGGATAGTTTGGCTCCTTATTAGTTTGAGTTGGTGTCAAGCCATTTTTTAAAAGGACAACATTATTCTATGACAGTTTTTCTTCTGCCATGGAGAACCGCACAGAACATTTTGCCTGGTACATATATGCCTCTGCATTCTGCAAAATAGAAAACAATGTGAGAGCCACTGTTTTGAGAACATGAGGCCTGAAAGAGAGAGATCTAGAGATGGACAGAAAAGGAAACATCATTCCCATGAAAGGAGTGAAGTCCCTCGGGCTGGCAGTGGCCTCTGCGAGTCTTTGATGCTCTACCAGGAAAAAGAAGACCTTCTCTCTAGTTCCAAGTTGCATCTGTTATTGCTTTCTCAAAGTCAGACTTTAGAATTCTCTTTTAGTGATAATTTTTAAGAATCCTAACTCCTCTGGTCTTAGTTTCCTTGCTTGTTAACAGAAGAGCAGGTTGGGCCAGACTTGGTGATACATGCCTGAAATTTCAGGACAGGGGATGTAGAGGCGGAAAGATGACAGAGTGAGCTCCAGGACAACCTTGGGAAGATGTTTTCTCCAAGAAATAAGAGCTAGGTCGGGCTGGGAATGTGGCCTAGTGTGGCAAGAGCACTTGCCTCGTATACTTGAAGCCCTGGGTTCGATTCCCCAGCACCACATATATAGAAAATGGCCAGAAGTGGCACTGTGGCTCAAGTGGCAGAGTGCTAGCCTTGAGCAAAAGGAAGCCAGGGACAGTGCTCAGGCCCTGAGTTCAAGGCCCAGGACTGGCCACAAAAAAAAGAAAGAAAGAAGAGCTAGGGATGTAGTTCAATGGTAAAGCATTTGACTTTGATTGATATGCACAAGGCCTGGTTTTGATCTGTGGCAGAGAGAGAGAAAGAGACAGACAGACAGACAGACAGACAGACAAACAGACAGAGAGAAGACTGGACTAAATTATCCATGACCATTTTAACTTTAAATTCTGATTCTAAAAAGAAATACGCACAAGCAAATGCAAACAAATGAATTCAAAAGCTAGTAAACAGACCTTATAATTCCAAGTTCTACTCTAAACAATTTTGCCTACATATTTCATTATAGACCATGTTGTAGTTTCATCAAGGAAATGAAAGTGGAATATCATAGGAAAGGAAGGGAAAGAGGAAGGGAGGGAGAGAGAGAGAGAGAGTAAAGGGGAAAGGGGGATGGAGGGAGGAAGAGAAAAAAGAAAGGAGAGATGTAAAACAATGTAATTGATAGTCACTAAATGGAGACTGACACTGTATCCATGGGAATGTGCGTTACTGCTGTTTTTGTGTACCTTGTGTTGTGAGCAGGAACATTTAGAGGCCCAGGTTTATGCATCAACCTTTGGCTTACAAGCATAGCTGCTTCTGAAGTTAGTGTTTTCTTTCCTGCACACTCTCCTCTGCCACCAGAGGAGAGAGTTCATGTGGTCAACTTCTGCAGTGGGTCTTCATGTGGCAAACTGTTCCTTCCTATTGTAACTGCTTTGTGGGAGTGAGCTGGCCACCATGGGGGAACTCTGTAGTCTCCCTTTGTCTTACCCTTAACTAGTGCTCCCTGGAGAATGGAGGGTGATCAACACATCAGAAAGCATCTTTTTTGGATTCTTCATTATTAGGACAAAATGCTACATTGATCCATTTTCTGAATAAAGAAATGGGGAGGAGTCCCAGGTTTGCAGAGCATAGGCTGGAGTAATTGACTTATGCAGACAATTTAAAGAAGGCTTCACAGCACCATCTATGGTTTCACATCTCTGATCATTATGAGGCCCTGTCTTCCCTGTAATTTGATCGTCTTGGCACTAGTTGTGAAACACCTGTGGTATTTAAATCGCATGGTGCCCATGGTTCCTAAAAGTATGAAACCTGAGAAGCAACATCTGTCTGCCTTTCTCCTCCTCCTGCAGCCAGTCTGTGGCTCCACCAGGAAGCCAATGCTGAGGCCCAGGGGGCTAAGGCCTGCACCGAGGGACTTGCAGCAAGGCAACCAACCCCGCGTCTGAACCCATGGGCCTCCCATCCAAGCTGGCGGCTTCCTCGTTTCCCTTCCCTCTCACACAGTGGAAAGGAAATTTATGAGGCAAATTTCTTTCATAACAGAAATAGTGGGAGTCTCAGCCATTGGTGCACACTTGACTTTTTGCTCTGCAACTTGTCAGGGCAATGATTCACAGTGTCTGGAACCATTTGCCTTGTATTTTCATGCAGTCTGAGGGACATCAGTTCATAGGAATTAGGGTGGCCATTTGCTGATTCTTTTCATCTGGCTCAATACAGAAGAGGAGTCAGAGGTGAGAGAGGGAGGGGTGAGCTCTGTAAAGAACCATGAGCAGGTTAGGCCTCCGGAAGCCATGAGCTCTTTCCAATCTCACTTTGCTGAACTTTTCATCTTTATCCATGAAGACT
Source organism: Perognathus longimembris pacificus (assembly GCF_023159225.1). Taxonomy (NCBI): domain Eukaryota; kingdom Metazoa; phylum Chordata; class Mammalia; order Rodentia; family Heteromyidae; genus Perognathus; species Perognathus longimembris. The sequence continues at coordinate 116,858,889 of NC_063161.1, read as the reverse complement.
GAAGCTCATCAGCTCTCAAACTTCTTCATGAACATTTAAATTTCTCTTCTTTTTTTTTCTCTTTGCTATTTTGTTTGCTTATTTTCAGTGCTGGGGTTTGAACTTGGAGCCTTGCTCTTACCAGGCAACTCTCTACCACTTGATGTCCCCAGACCTTTTGGGTTTTGTTGTATTTCAGATAGGATCTTCAAGACCACCCTGGGCCACAATCAGCCTGTTTATGCTTCTTGCATAGTTTAAATAACAAGCATGAGCCACAGTACCCAGAATTATTTTTACTAGTTGAGATGGAATTTTGAGAATTTTTTGCCCAAGTTGGCCTTGACTCTCAATCCTCACAGTCTCTGCTTCCCAAGCAGCTAGGATTACAGGCCTGAGTGCCTGGTTCTCTCCTTACCTTTGTCTTAGGGTGAGAAAGTTGTCTATATTTCTTTGTGTGTATGTCCTGGAGCCTGAACTCAGGGACTGGGCATTGTCTCTGAGCTTCTTTTGCTCAAGGCTCATGCTCTACCACTTGAGACACAGTTTCACTTCCAGCGTTTTTGTAATTAATTAGAAGATAATGATGTTTCTGCCTGGGCTGACTTTGAACCACATTCCTCAGATCTCCGTTTCCAGAGTAGCTATGATTACAGGTGTGAGCCACCAGTACCTGACATTGTCTATATTTCCAAGTACACGCAGGAGAGTTATAGGGTCCTGACCCCTGATGATGAAACTAAAAGAAAGATGGCCTAGTCTTCCAGTCGCTGTGAGCTAGCTTCTCAGACCAACAGTGTGGTTGTTGGGGAAAACTGTAATATCCTGTTCAATTTGATGGCCTTTGGCAGTTTCTGAGTATTGAGCTTCCAGAAGGAGTCTCAGAGAGGCTGGGATCCGAGAAGTGTTTCTTAGACAGCCACAAGAAGAAGCAGAAAATCCACTCCTCTTGCAGGGTGTGCCTTTCACAGCCAGGCAGAGGAGTATGTGCTGTGCTTCAAGTGGGGGACATGGGGAGCATGAACATCCACCAGCCTGGCCTCAGCACGTGGGCCCATCACAGATACTCCCAGGATATTCAAATGATGGAATGTGCAGGGGATTTACTCATCTCTCACTCTGCCTTTCCCAAGCATATGGGGTTTTAATTGGGTCTCTGGGATTGCAGCCAGGGAGGTCCTGCAGTGCCATGGCTGAGGGTGGTCTCCAGTCTCAAGCAATGTTGAATCTGTGTCCTAACCACTTAGTTGCTATGTTATTTTTGGCAACTTATCAGCATTATCCAATCTTAGTTCTCTAGCTGGATAATACCATCGACTACTTCACAGGGCTGATGGGAGGACTCAGAGGGGACAAGTGAATGTGATGGCTAATTTGATGTGTTCACTTGGCTAGATGCGGGTACCCAGTTGTTTGGGTCATTCACCATCCAAATATTGCTGTAGGGTTTTGATATGTGACTTATATTTGGATCAATAGACTTTGAGGAAAGCAAGGGTAGCCTGCATAGTTTTGACAGGCCTTGTCCAATGAGTTGAAGGCCTTAAGATGAAAGAACTGAGGCTTGCTGCCATGGCGCATGCCTGTAATTCTAGTTATATGAGACAGAGCTAAAAAGATCGATCGCATTTAGGGCCCATCCCTGGCAAAAGTGAGAAGGATCTCACCTGAAGAATAACTAAAGCAAATAGGGTAAAACTGAAGTGGTAGAGCTCTTGCCTAACATGTGCAAGCCTTGAGTTAAACATTAGCACTGGCAGAGAAACAGACAGAAGGATGGACAGACAGACTAACAGACAGACAATGATCCCTCAAAAGGGAAGGAAGGATGGATATCTCCAAATCTCCTGTTTTCCCAGTCTGCCCTGCAGATTTTGAATTTTCCATCCCCCACCATCTTGGGAACCAATTCATTAAAGTTCTTCTCCTTCTCTTCTCTCCATGACACACATTGGTTCTGTTTTTCTGCAGAAACAAATGCAGAACATACAACCGTGAGCATTCTTTCTTGGCACAGTATGTGTTCAATGAAACTTTGTCTTATGATCATCTATTCTTAAAGAAACCTTCTGCACCTGGGTGAAATTCAGGGGCCTGCAGGAAGGTGATTAGGGAATTGGAAGTAGAGAAGGTAGGAGACCTGCTCATCAGCCATGGTTCATAGCTTCCAGAGTGGAGCCTTCCCACTGCCTGCTATCTGTGGGGAAAACTCTGGCTGTGAGCCTCAGCCTATCAACCCCACCCCCACCTCCCTCCTGTGCTGGCCTCAAGCTCCTTGGCCTCAGCACAGACAGGATTTGCAGTGCAGGCTCTTCGGCAGCTGTGTCTGGAAGCTTCTTCTCTTCCCCATACCGCAGCCCTGCTGCAGATGTTTTCTCCTGGCCTTTCTTCCTTCAAACCTTGTTTCCTTCTCTGACCTAAACTCCTCTCGGAGAGGCTTTATGGGAAGTCGTGCCTTTCCTCCAGAGTCTCCTTGACTCTGTTGTCATCACTAAATCATCAGAATCATGAGCTCAGAAGGAGTCGTCGACAGGGGACAGAGACTCCCAGCTCCCCGCAGGATCCTCCCTGGGGGTCACCTCACAGGTGAAGAGTCAGGGAGAGGGGACTCTGCGGCACTAAAAAGCCTCTGTTCTCTGTTACCCAGCCCAGGATAGCTGCATCCCACTTCTCTCTTGGTGCCCTGACTAAACTGACCTTTCTTCGAGGAGCCTTGCCCTGCAGCTCACCTCCCGTCAGCGATCTCCTTCCTGTCTCCATCCTTCATCCCTCCCTCTCTGATTATGGCTCCAAGAATAGACATGGCTACAGAGCTAGGAGCCTCGCTGCCTGGATCCCTCAGGGCCTCCTGGCCAGGAGCTGGAAGATAGGAGATCTGAGGATTCACCTCTAGCATCTGCAGGGGCTGTGGCCCCCCAGTGACTGTGGCCCTGCATGCAAGGCCATGTGTGTGACAGCTGCAGACATCTTCTCAGGCCAGATGCAGATATCATGTAGTGACTCCTTCAGCTAGGCCACTCCTCCTCTTTAATCTTACAAGTAAAAACTGTATTTGAACCAGATGCAGGTGGCTCATGCCTGTAATACTAGCTACTCAGAAAGCTGAGAACTGCGGATCCCAGCTTGAAGTCAACCCAGGGAGACAAATCTGCGAGATTCTTATGGCTGATTAACCAGCAAGAAGCTGGAAATGGAGGTGGGGATCAAGTGGTAGAGTACCATCTTTGAGAAGAAAAAAACAAGGGAGAGGGCAAGGCCCTGAGGTCAAGTACCAGTACTGACAAAAAGGAAAAACTGTATTTGAACATCATGTACAAGATGTCTTAATATCTAAATTGAGCTAATAAACATAGGTATCTTCAATTATGTAGTGTGATTAGTTAAAATATACAATTTTCAAGTATACAATACAATTTTCAAGTATACAATATTTTGTCATTGGTTATTGAGAGCAGAGAAAGAGCCTAGCAAGGCAATCAGGTCAGAGTCCCACTCCTTTACAGAGGTTCTGCATCCCTCACCATGGCCTTGACCAGTCCTGCATGTGGGCCTTTAGGCACCTGTCCTGGCTGGCTACTCCAGGAAGACTTGCACATGAACAACAGAACCCAGAGCTGTGTGCCAGAATGAGCAACTGCTCCCAGGGACTAAACAACTCACGCTGTGTGGAGCTTCTGATTGGATCTGGGGACTGATGGCCCATTGGCTGCTTTCTCCTAGAGACACTTTATTAACCCCTGCACAATCCATCCCAATTGAGGGCTCTCTCTTGAGACCCCTTATATCTAGCAGGAGCTCTGCTTTTCTTTTTCTTCAATAAATCTTTGCTGTTTTCCTTCTCCTTTTTTGTCCTGGACTCTTTATCCAACATCAAGACAAAGAACTGGGACAAAGAAGTGGGCCAGGTATTACAATTTGCTGGCATTTTTATAATTGCCATGCTATACACTAGATCTCAGGAATTTACTATTCCTAATTAGAATTTTACATCCTTTGACCTGATCCCCAATGCCCCCAGCCCTAGCCCTTGATCATTATCTGTGATGGTTAATCTTGATTGTCAACTTTATTGGATTGAGATTAAGGAAGATTTTAGGAGGTGTCTGTGAGAGAGAGAATTAGTTCTATCTAATGAATGGTGAAAGACACACCATGAAGAAGACAATGTTGGAGTTAAGGGCCTACTTTAGCTGCAAGGTCTGTTAGTCTTCTCAGGATCTTAGTCTCTCTCTCTCTCTCTCTCTCTCTCTCTCTCTCTCTCTCTCTCTCTGCTTTTGCTCTCTACCTTCTCTCCTCCTCCTCCTCCTCCACTTCCACCTCCTCCTGTTTCTCTCCTTCCCTCCTCCCTCCCTCTATCCCCATCTCTCTGCCTGGTCCACTAAACCTAGAAATCCATTAGTTCAGTAGCTACAGCTCCAAGACCCGGTTGTACTCTATGGGTTGTCATCTACCCAACATGCTTCCCTTTCTCAGCCTCACACCTCAAGGCCTCAGTATAACCTCTGCCTCCTTCCTGGCTGTTGCCCCTCACCTCTGGCTGTGTGATCTCGGCCTGCTGAGCCCCCTGGACCGCATCACCCACTGTGGATGGGGAGGACTTGGAGGTGCAGTCAACTCAGTGGGAGGACCACTCTTAAGAGGCAGCCCTCTGAGGTCCAAGCCAGCCCCACCTCTGAGTGAGACTTTCAACAGTTCTGGAAGGAACTCTGCAGAAGGCATTTGTCCAAAAGACTACTGCTCTGCCCCTACTGCTGCTCAGCCACATGTCCAGGCAGGATGTTCTTTGAAGACTTCCAGAGGTCAGTGCACAGAGTGAGAGGAGCAAGAAGCAAGGAAGAAGTTTCTATCCAAGAAATGGCCAAAGACCCAGGGGACCCTGCAGCTCTAGCATTACTTGTGATTGGTCCCTGTACAGTCCACTGAAACAGAAAACTGAGGGCAGAGAACAAATATTAGGACTCTGTGGGCTTTCCTATAAAAGAACTTAGACTTTGAAGTTGTACAGCCTCTAGCACTGTGTTTCTTTGTGGCCTTGGGCAAGTTACTTAACTTCCCTGAGCCAAATCTTTCTTGCTTGGCTACTGTAAGGATTAGAGAAAAAATAAGCAAGTGCCTAGTAGGACAGTAATAAAAATGACAGTGGATGTCTGGGGAGTAACTCCTCATAGTCTTAGAAGCTGGATAGCTACTAAGTGGTTCTGATTTTATTCTTGATGAAAGAGAATGGACATTAGACATTCCAATCTGCACTGGATCTCTGACTTTGTGGCTGGCTTTCTGTCTTCCAAGGAAACATAAAGTCCCCCATCTCCTTTTCACAGGGGAATCAATCAGGAGAGGGGGCGGGGGGGGGGGTAGGCTGGGAGTCCCTTGCCCTCCCATCTCATAGCACCTAAGTTCCCCTTGGGTGGGCTCGGCAGCCCCTAGCAAGCAGGCACAATCACAAGGTGATATGGCTGGCCACCAGGAGAGAGTTCTTTTTCCAAAGTATGTTTGCTGTATAAACACAATCATAAAGGGAAAGCCAAGTGTCAGTGATGGCCAGGCGCGCCCAGCTCAGCGCAGGGTCAGTGTGGAGGAGGAGAGGCCCTGCATCCCATCACACTGTCAGGCTGTACAGACCCCACTTCCCCCAAACCTCACTTGGCTGGAGCACTTTAGAGTAGGTCAGGGAGACAGAGGCAGCTGGAAGGAGGAAGATGAGGAGGAGGAGGAGGGGGAGGAGGAGGAGGAGGAGGAGAAGGAGGAGGAGGAAGCAGCTGGGGAGTTATGCTTAACTGCTCTTCTCCCAGGCTCCCTGGCCTTGGGGTGGGGGTGGAGGGACTCAGAAAACTAATACTGCATCCATGGACTTGTCATTTGATCCATAAAACACACTGCAGGGGTCCTTAACCTACCCCCCTCCCTAGGGCTGCATCTGTGTGTTCCAGATTTCAAAGCAGAACTACTGAGCATGGAAATGGCTCCACCTTTGAACAGCCGGAAGGATGCAACTGGGCCCTTGGCTATCGGTCCAGGGGTAGCAGGAATTCTCAGAAACCCTCTCATTGTGTTTCCTTGGGTGAAAAACTAGAACAAGGATTTCAGGCAACTCAAGGTCTTTAAAAAATAAAGCAGAATGCAAGCACCTTTGTAAGTCAGGGCCATTGGATAGGGACTTGAGTGATCTGGACATCTGCTCTCAGAGTCACTTTGGAATCCCCACTGGGACACTCCTGGATCCCTCTTCCCCCTCTGCTCATCCCTCTCTCCTCTTTCCCACTGCTGTACCTTGTATACCTTGTAGTTTTTCTCCCAATCCTTCCCAAATCTTGTTGATTCGATCCACCCCACATTCTCCCCATGTCCCTTTAGGACTTGCTCAGAGAACTTTAGCTCTGGAAAGTGGGTGGGAAGTGTGGGTGGATGCCAAGAGGTCTGAAAGGGAATGCCGGGTTCAGACTCTAATTCAGATGTACTGTACTCTGTTCAGAAGGAAAACTTATGACTCGCAGCTGCATTGCTGCAAGCATGGGATGAAGCCACTGAGGGCCCCCACATATTTTCCTTGGCTTTAGCACAGCTGTTGACATCATCTCAGGCTTTGCCATTCATCCACTGCTGTTTGGAACTTGTGGCCATGTGAGGCTGTGTTCCAGTATCTGGGGAAGGTCTGATTGCAAATTGGGTGGTGGTAGGGGCGGAGGTGGTCCCACTGAGTTCATGAAAACAAACAAAAATGCACTGAACCTTGCCTTTCCTCCATCAGAACAGTGAGTGCAGCCGACTGCCGCCCCTCTCTGCCTAGCCCACTCCTTGGGGACAGAGACCCAGGAGGAAAACAGCCTAGAGAGCCAGTGAAGCCTCTGTTCAGGATTTAGCAAATGTTTCCACAGGTAAGAAAAGCAGAAGTTCCAGTAGCAAATGCCGTCATATCCTTCCACATGTCACTTGGGCCCCTCTGTGCCCCTCTGTAGTCTCCTGCCAATCCTGAGTAGCCAGAAACGCCGTTAATGGTTCCCAAAAGTCCCACAAAAGAAAATGGCAAAAGTCTAAAATGTGGATATTGGGAAACAAGGGGTGTGTGTGTGTGTGTGTGTGTGTGTGTGTGTGTGTGTGTGTAGGGGCACAGTGTGTGTCATGACTAATAATCATGTTTAGCTGACAGCTCTTTCACATAAGGCTGTTGTAACAGATATCCTCTCTGATTGAACTTACTGGCTCCACAACCACAACCCCCATCTCCAATTGTTGTAACATGAAGTACAGTTGAGAAAGAGGTCAAGAATGGAGAGACACTTGAAGCACTTAAGAAGAGTCAGGGGAGAGGACCTCTGACCTGCCCAAACATCCTGGCTTATGCTCAGAATGTGAGGTGGCATCACTCCTCAGGGACAAAGCTCCATGACAAAGTGGGACCTAGTAAAACATGTTTTAATCCCAGCAGAAGACACTTTACTGTGACTTCTCTTGGGCCAGCTTCTATGGAAGGAATGGCAATTGTACCAATGGCAATTGTTCTAATACTACTTCATACACAGGGTTTGAGGAGAGAGTACTATCAGAACCAGAGAGGACCAGTGATATTCGTGGAAATGTTAAACAACAAAATCATTCCCAAAAAAAAAACCCCAATTGATTTATATAGTGTTTGCCAAATTCTGTGGTGTAAATATTCCCACTGTGGCCAATTTCAAGCTACCAAATGGTAGGTAGGTCATTTAATGTCTGCACATCTTGTGAGCAGAGGGACTTAAAACTACTGTTCTGGACTATCTTTCAAGGTTTTTTTTCTTTTTTATTCCTTCACTCTGTTTCTGTCTCTGTCTCTCCTTCCTCCTTCCCCCTTCCAAGGTAGGAATCAAAGAGTCCCAACTGGTCCCTTGAAGGTAAGAGATATACACCATCCAAGGAGCTGTAATCTCTGAGTCACTCCTCAGGGATGAGCCCTCAGAAAGATCTGCTGATCACAAACACCCACACTGGACTTCCCATGAAGGAGAAATGCATTTTAGTCATAACAGGATAATGAGACTTAAGTGTGTTGGCTTCAATGTCTAGCATTAGTCTCTGATTAATTCAAGAGGTCACCATTATCATCTTCACCTATTGATGAAGAAACAGATTTGCAGGTTAATGGATTTGGTGTCACTCTTAGTCACAGGCAGGCCCAGGATCAAAACCTAGGCCTATCAGCCTCCAAAGCCTTTCCCTCTGTTTTGCTGACTCCTTGTGGCAAACACCAGTGTAGAACAAAGGTTCCAAGGGCCACAGATTTGTCCAGAGAGGAAAGGAGGTCTCTCTGCCAGATACCCTGGCTGGTTACCATCCCCTCATCCAGGAAAATCTGGAAGGGTAGCCATTTGCAGCTTCCAAGATTGACTCTAGTGTCCAGGCCACTGCTGCTCAAGGAAGGACAGGAGTCCTCTGAAGAACTCTTAACTTGATGATGAGGTTTCTCATTCAGGACAGCTAGAGACTGAATGAGGCTCCTTGTGGTCACAGAGACCTGCCACCTTGCGGTGGGAGAGCAGATGCTGCAACAGCTCATCACTCCAAAATCACTGTACTCATAGACCCAACTCACATAGGACCTCCTAGGATTCACAGCTGGGGGTGGGGGGGGGGTAGAACAAGAACAAGCAGCATTAACTTCTAGGTCTTCTCTAGCTTAGTGAAGCACATTCGAAGCACTTATGAAGCACCTGCTATGTGCCCACAACCACACAATTGCTAGTACTTAGGAGACCAGTTCAGAGACTGACAAAGGATTTGTTGTTCTGCCTTCTGGATCTGTTTAAAAGCAAAGTCTGATGAAAGTATTCAAACAAGGTCACATTTTGTTTTGACATTTAATGAATCATCCTTGCTGAAAAGGGAAAAAAAATACATAAATTCAGGACTGTCTTGGAAACACCCACCATGGAAATGTTGCTGAATGATGCAAATAAAGCATGAGAGGAGGCGGGGCCTCCCAACTCATCTACTCCCCAGTCTTAGCACCCATGGAGGGCAAAGAAATGCTCCTGGAATGTCTATGAAATGTCTGGTTCCATGAACAAGAGTGTTTCAAGCTGGTTGCACTAATTCTCACCTCTTTCCTGGGGCCTCAAGAAATCAATGAGATGAAACTACATGCTAAATCAGGATGGTACAGATATAGCATTCCCAGAATATTCCAGAACACAATAGCTGCCCAGTCAGGACCTGAGAGATTATCCACCCTCTGAACCTGTGCCATGTGACTCTACCATCTGCGTTCTCCAGAACTCTGTGTTTTCCTACATCCCTCTTGGCAGACCCCAAGCCTGGTCACTGTCTACAGCTACTCCCCACTTCTTGGAGTTTCTGACGCACATTGAGGAACACAGCCCAAAGTGTGAAAGGATGAACATAAAATGAGTAGCTGCAAGGCTGAGTGCTTGTCTGCTGAGCTCTGGAAAATGCACACTTCACAGGCCATTTCTTTCTCTGGGTCCTGCCCAGCTCCTCCTAAGCCTGGGCATTGCATAGTCCAAGAGGAGTAATAGCAACTAATAATAGACATCATTTCCAATAATAACACAGGGCTCAATCTTATGCTAGAGTCAAAGGATTAAAATATTCTTCATGAAAGAAACTGCTTGTTCCATGATTTGACCTTTGGCAAACACAGCCACTCATCCCCAGAAGTAGGTGGGCTGGCCTTGCATATAGGAATTGGGAAATTCCAGTCTATACATTGCTTCCAGGGCCTCCTGTTCTATGGAGATTTGTCATCTTCCCCCTTCGCAACATTCACAGTCCTTGAACTTGTCCCCCCCCCCCCACACTCGATGGGTAATAAGACTGGGTGTTCCAAACTCTACACCAGTCTCATATACTACTGGATTCTACATCTAATTCTCTATAAAACCTTGTGTTCTGGTAAAGAGTATCCATTCCTTTTTTCTGAATAGATTCCTTTCTGTTTAATATCCAGTAAGGGAAAATTTATATACACAAAGATGCCTAAATCTCCGGGTGAGAATGTTGAAAGAGGTGACAGTGATGAAGATGCACTGTGTTCATAAACTGCTTTGGTGTATGATAATAAAAATATTCAAAAAACAATCTGGAAGTGGAACTGTGAATAAATAAATAAATAAATGCCTAGATCTCAAATATACATTTTGATGGGTTTTTGGTACCTACATACAAGTATGAAATTTCCCTTCAATATTCTTATATCTCAGAGTTCTCATGTCTCCTCGTCAGTCTCTACCCCAGCCCCCTGCAGTAAGGAGCCACTGCCTTGATTTATGTCACCATGGAATAGTTTGTCTAGCTTGATGTTTATAAGAAGCAATCATACAGTATAAAATTTTTGTGCCCATTTCTTTCTATGCCACATACTATTTTTAATATTTACATATGTTGTCATAGATAGTTTTATCTCATCCTTTTCATTGATAATAGACACAGATTATATGACAGTGTTTTCACCCATTCATCTTTGGGGAGATACTTGAACTGTTTGCACATAAATACTCTAACATTAATTTTTTATGGGGAGGGGCACATATTTTCTTAGGAAATTAAGAGTGAAACTTCTAGAACACAGTGTTTTTGTGACTTTAACAATGAAAACCGTCAAACTTTTCCAGAGTGGTTTACTGTTTTGTACTACCCCCCCCCCCCCGCCCCACACACACACTCACCTCACAAGGTAAGGGCTTGAACACATTCTATTGGGCCTCACTTTCCCCTCCCCTCTCTCCTCCCATTAGGCATCTTTGATAAGCCACCTATTTTCTGAAACAAATAGATTCAAAACAAGTAATTCTCCAAACCCACTGGAACTTTTCTTTTCCTTCTCAGTATCCAAAGGACTTCTGTGTCATCAGGAGCTGAGGGTAGTGAGTTGTTCCACACAGTCATTTTGTTGCCAGGTGACAGGAAGCTCTGCTAGCCCCAGGTAAGGCTCACGGGGTGACTGAGCATGAACACATTGCAGATGAAAAAAGAGCACAGATGGCCCAGAGGTGACCATCCTCCTCCTCTTGGCCAACATTTCACCTTTGAGCCTAGTCACAACCCCACCTAGAGGCAAGGAAGGCTGGGAAGTCCAGTGACCAGCTCAACAACTGCTTACCAGCCCTCAGTCGACATGATGGGAAGGGGACATCGGCCTTCTGTATGAAGCAACACCTCTATCTCAACAGGAATAGAAATCTTCTCCTCCTGCCCCTGTGATGGTGCTGGGGGCACAGTGTCTGCCCTCTGTGTGGAATGGATCCCTTCATCCTCTACACTCCATCCTACTTGTGGTCCCTCTATACATGTCCAGAAAAGCTGACATGTTATATGCTTTCTCCACTAGGTGGCGTACGCCTGGAGGGCTCTCTGCTCTGGTCAACTTAGATCCTGGGGTTTGGCACCTTGGAGAATCTGCCTAACTATTTACTGAATTCTCTGTACTGGACATATGTACTGCATGCCTACTCACTTCCCTGCAACTGTGTATACTCTCTAGCATCCAGGTGAGGCATGTGACTTGTCCCTGCCTATGTAGCAAGAACCACAGGAATATACTCTCCCACATGCCAGTATCTCTTCCCTTAACTGAAAGCTGGCTGTGATCTCCAGGGAAGGATCCTAGACCCATCAGGCAGAGCTATTTACCAAGGTCTCTCTAGAGAGAAGCCTATTGCTACCCAACTATTAGAATCCGGACACTAGCAAGTCAGTTCAGTCTAGCCCTTCTAACATACACACTGTGGGAACCAAAGTGACTCAATTCAAGGAGAGGACAAGTCACTTCTCTTCCCAGTTCCTTCTTCACATACATCTTTCTCCAGGCTGATAAGTGAAGCTAGTGTCTAGGTAAAGCATTCAAGGTATTAGTTTAACTAGATTGTAGTTAATCATGCTAATGATCCCACAAAGTCTTACAGGTGACATATTTCTTCTGCGTCTCCTTTGACTCTAAGTTCTTGAAAGGTAGGTACTAGTTCTCCCTCTACATCCTAAGTATGCAGCTAAATACTTACTACATGCCTATTGTGTGAGTGGATTATTCTGGGTTTAAGAGACAGAGAAGTAAATAAAAAAGACTAAGCCCTATCCTCAGGAAATATATTGTGCTAGTCAGGCTTTAACTTAAAAGGACGAAGGATTTATTTTGCCTCATGGTCTCAGAGGTTTCAGTCCATGGCTGGATATGTTGGTGACAAAAGCATGTGGTAGAGGCTGCTTACCTTGTGGTAGACAAAAAGCAGAGAAAAGAAGTGCTGTCCCAATGGCCTCCTTCCTTCAACTAGACTCTACCTCCTACTGTTCACCACCTCCCAATAACATCATCACACTGTAAATCCAGCAAGGAATCAGCGCATCAATGAAGGCAAAACACTCATAATCCACTCACTTCCCCAAAGCTGATCAGTTGACAACCAGCTCATCAATATATGAACATGTGGGGCACATTGTATATGCAAGCCATGATACATAATGGAAAAGACAGATGACAAACAAGCAAAAGTGACTGTTGAAAAAGTAGGAAAAACAGAAATCCCTGAGTGAATCACTTAACATCTCAGCATCGTGTCCTTCTTCCCCAGTGCCTCCTACAAGAGAATTTTTACATTTATTTTGATGATTAATGTGTTTTCTCCCACATAGCTCTAAGAGCCAGGTGTTGTACTCCTAGCATCTAACACAATGCTGCCACATGGCAAGTATTTCACAAATATTCATGAGATCAAAAAGTAAATAATGAGCTGGTACAGGTGCTAGTGGCTCCACCTATAATCCTAGCTGCCCAGAGGCTGCCCAGAAAGACAGATCCATGAAACTTTTACCAATTAACCAGCAAAAGCTTGGAACTGGTCGCATGGCTCAAGTAGTAGAGTGCCAGCCATGAATGAAAAAAACTGAGAGCCTGAGACCCAGAACTCAAGCCCCAATTTGGGCTCACACACACACACACACACACACACACACACACACACACACACAACAATTATAATATCTACTAAGAATCAACTCTTTTTTAGGAATAAGAGCTTGAATATATTATCCCATTCAATCCTTACATCTTTCCTTCAAAGTAATTATTATTATCATCTCTGTTTTAGACCAAGCGAATCACATACAGCTCAGATCACCAACATGTATGCTCACCATGATGTATGGCGAGCAGAAAGTGGCCAAGATGACATTAAAATCCATGTATTTTCCTTGGGACCACATTGGTATATAGCAAGTGCTTTTTTCCAGCCTATGTATTCTTTCTCAGCAACGAGGAGCAACAACTACAGGCCACCATTCCTGTAAGCTGACAATTCACCACCACCACTACCCGCCCCCCCACTTGCAGTTTGCTTTAGTGGGCTCAGGCTGCCTGGACAGCAGAAAGAAGGTGGGGGCTTGTGGTAATTACAGGCCGTGTTGTCCTTTTCATTTATGTCTTCACAATCCAGCTTGACATTGTGTCATAAAAGTTTATGTACTGTGTTCTATCTGCTCCTTACTAATATTCTCTGGCATTCTCCCTGGCCGTTCAGAATCAATACCATTGCTCCTCTCTCAATAAAGAAGGGAGCTGTGAACAAGGCCCAAATGTGCACAATGACTATTTGCAGCAATTAGACGTCACTCTGAAAAATGGCTAGGCTGAGGGAGAGTGCACAAGATCTAAGGACCAGCACATCACTAATGTCCCTCACTGGGGACCCTGGAAATTGCACAGCTTAAAAAATATCCTCCCTCCTCTCACCTCTTCTCCTCACCCTCTCTGTCTCTTTTCTTCTCACAAGAGATAAGGAGAGTGAAGAGCATTCAAATTAGGGACCCAAGCAATCGATTTTTACTTGCAGTCAGTGGATTGTAATCAATGTTAATTAACCAGGTTCTTTTTCAGCACAGGTTGGGACAGGAGAGTAACTGCACAGTATTTTTTGAACAAGACATGGGATATTAATGGGGTTTGGTGGGCAGAAGGGGGAGGAAGACTGGAGCTGAGAAGCCTGGGAGAGGAGGAAATGGGCCTAAAACAAGAGAGAGCTTGAAGATGTAGGGTGGACTTGTAGCTCTCTAATGGAGCTAGAGCAGGGAAGGCTCAGTTGTTTATACTTCTATGACTAAGGAGAGCCGACTTTGTCAAGGGCCAGCTCCTACCCTGTCAGCTAGATAGATCAGTGGCATCTCTAGTCAGGCACCTTCCATGAAGCCAGACACTGCTGGCACTGGGGCATCACAGGGCAGCAAAATTTGCTCCCTGGCTATGGACCTGTGAGCAAGTTATATGATATCTGGGAACCTCAATTCACTCAGGATGGCTGTGATCATACCTCATGAGAGTGGACTGAAGCCTCAAATATGATTTCATAAGGTGCACACTGTGATGTGGTACCAGAAGGTCAGCAGCCACCATGATGATAAGCTACAGTGACACAGCCCCAGGCCTTCAATCTCCACTGGCCAGCAGACACATGCAGGGTGTTGTTTGGGTAGCTCTCCATGACAATTTTTATTTGGAAAGATGACCCTCTTTCTGGTGTAATGTTGCCCAAAGAAGACCTTCCAAATTTACCTGTGTGACTTTTTTCAGTATCCAAGAGGAAGTGACAGAATTCTAGAACAGTTGGACATGGGATAGAGCTGCCAAAATCAAAACCCAAACTGAGATCTGTTCTGAAACAGTGAGAGCCTTACCCATTTTTGGTCAAGATAGAAAATCAAAACAGAGACAACCCATAGGCATTATCTCCTGGAGAGATTGCCAGGAGGTAGGTTCTTCTTGCTCCCCAGCACCATTCTGGTGGAAGGGAGCTTCAGTCTCCAAGTTAGCTCACGAAGCCTGCAATTTACTAGGTAGCACACACATCATCCTGAACTTCCTAGTGGGGAAGATGCATTCTGGAGAACTTCTGTGCTAGGTGACATGGCCTTGGGAAAAGACTGTTCCCAGCCACCCCAGTGGCTCCTTGGCCTCTGGAATGCAGGAAGTCTCACCTGTGGTGATGAAAGAGTACACACATGGGCTTTCCATTTCCTGGACACCTTTGGGCATCTTCTTCCTAAAGGAGAGAAAAGGCAGAGGAGGGCAGGGGAAAGAAGAGGAAAGAGAAGGGCATGTCACATGTGGGAGTCCAAGAGGAAAACAGCTTTATGTATGTACTCAGCTGCTCACAGAACACTGAGCTTTTTTGGAGATAGGTAAATGAACAGATAATGATCATCTTGTGTATGGGTGCACATGGGGGCTGGTGGGTTCCCCAGCTAGGGCTACAAGGAAAGGACATGATCAGCAAAGAGGACCAAAAAGTAAGAGAATGAGTGGGGAGGGGGAAGAGACTGGGAGTTAGGAGATAGCAAGAAAGACAAAGGATTACCTCACCCCAGGATTTATATACTCAGCTTATATGCAAATCTAGCCTCATTGATCTGTGACTTCAGTGAATAAAACTGCCTTTTCTGGAACTATTGATTGTGGAGCAAGCTGAGAAGGCCAGTCAGTCCTGAACAGGCAGGCCTGTGGATTAAGCTCTCAGCTGGGGGCATCCTTGTGGGAGGGTTTCTCAAACAGAGGGTCACCGGAGAGTGGAGTGCTGTCATAGTTCAAGATGGAGTCTGTGATTGTGTCCAGGGTAGGGAAGTGTTCTGTTGGTCTGGCTTCGGGGAGGTGGTCCATTATAGAGGCATCCACAAGCACTGAGCAAATCCTGGGACCTGGGGCATGGGAGACTTTTCCTGATAAAGTCACAGCTGCTGCAATAAACCAGCTCAAGGGAAAGGATGAAGAAGACCAGGATCAGGGACCAGAGCTGGAGCTAGGCAATTGTCACAATCAAAGGGTAAAAGAGAAAGTAGGAGCAGAGAAGTATGACTAGGAAGGAAAGAGAAAAGCAAGAAAAACTTATACTGAACAGAGGTGGAGAGGAAAGAAACATAAGCAGATAGATGTGATAGCTCCCATTCCTGAAGCCTCTTCTCTAAATGCTGGAGAAGTCAGCAATGCTGACTTGCCCTACAGACATTTAGAATCTTGTAGGGAAGACAAAGAGACTCTGGTAGACAAAGTTCCTTAAACTCTCTGCAGGAACTGGCCAGTTGTTTCATTTATCCATCATGGACTGATACAATGCTATAGCAAAGTCAGGTTCTATACAAACTTTTAAGCATACCTTTCTGTTTATCTGCTCACAGGCTGACATGAGTTACCTACCACAGCTTGAGTAGCTCAATAGCTACTCTCTCCTCCTTTCCTGAGGGAAATCTAGTACTCTATAGAATACTAAGGAAAGTCATGAGTGTCTTTTGGTGGGGCTTATAGGAAATGTTCCTAGAGAAGGTTTATTCATCTGGTAGACATTTCCTTTTGTGCCACTCTTCTCATGAATGTCATGGTTTGCACACCAACAGTTATTTTGCAACTGTGAGGTAACCCCAGTGATGCTGAGGGAAAAAAAGCTCTAAGAACCCAGGTCCCCACAGAAATGGAGGGACAAAGGGTTAATAAATGCAGCAGTGGTACTCACTACACATTATGTTGAAAATGAACTATACAGATTGTGGGTGGAGACCAAAGGGAAAACCTGGGAGTGAGCGAGGAAAGGGATAACGTTGTTCGAAAATAAATTATTACCTGACTTATGTAACTTAACCCCTCTGTACATCACCTTTATAATAACAATAAAAATAAATTTTAAAAAAGAACCTAGGTCCCTATTAGCTCTGGAGATACCACACCACCTAGACAGCCTATCTCCAAACATGAAAAGAATTAAACTTTAGTCTTGTTTGTGCCACTGCAGTTTGGGAGCTGTCATCAAGTATATTTTTGTCTTTGACATAAGTGAAGAGATAAAGTGATATTGACCACATGGGTGGTAAATGGTACTGTCACAATAACTGGGGAGATAAAAGCATTATGGAGGCCAGAGACATTGCTGTAATCCACTTGGGAGGAAGAGTAAGGAAAAAGCTATCAGAAAGAAGCAGCTATGAAAGGAAAACCTGAAGGAGGAGAAAGAGTTAAGTAGGGAAAAAGTTTAATAGAAAAGAGTTTTTCTAACCAAAAAGAAAATTCTGTTCACACAAGAACAGGAAGTGAGAGGGTGTGGTGCCCATGAGAATGCAAAGTATTTCAGAATACCCGAAAGAATAGAGTAGAGAGAAGTTAAAAGCAATTGGCCATCTTGTCTGCCAGAGAGCTGGAGCTGCCAAGCGCTGGAAGGTGTTTGTCAGATAAAGGAAGTCAGATACCTGACCTTCCATCTTTCTTCCGGCTCACATAGAGCACAGTGGTATCTGTTCAAGAGCAGCTAGCCAGCACCTCTTGTTCTGGTCCTGTAGCCACGTCATTGGCTTCTCTGTGTTCCCAGGCAAAATCTGCAGAACAGATCTTACCATACTGTGCCTAGCTGCACAGGAACTTTGAGACACTCTATAACTAAGATAGCTAAAGATACCATAATCCATTCACATTTTACAGGTAAGGGAAGCAAAGCCTAGGGAAATACTCAAACAGACCAAGCTGGGCTCAGGCCTGAACTATCCTGACTGATTTGTTATTCTCTCTCCCAGATGGCTGAGAGTTGTGCTCTTGAAGTGGGCAGCTTATGTTGAGGCTCTAGCCAAAGGGAACAAGAAGTGGATGATAGTTTCTTATTTCAAGAAACCTAGTACTTGACAGTATTTTCAATATCACATACTTTTGAAACTAACCAAACATTTGGAGTGTGTCTTCCCAACCTTTCTTTCCACTCTGACAGCAAAAACAAGTCTCTGTAATTTGGTCTTGGGGGCGGGGGGAGGGGGAGTGTAGAGGGCAGGGATTGACTGAGATAAAAGAGAAATCTAATTCAGTAACAACAGATGTGAAAGTGCCCTGAAGTAGTTGTTTCTGATACACATCTTTGAGGACAATTCTAAATTTCCACTGAATCACCAAAAAAATACAGACAACCCCCTTCGGCGCCTTCAAGTCTCTGCAAAAGGCCATTGTGAACTAGCTTCTTCACACCATAGCCAGTAACTCAGAAAGCCTCACTGGGATTACCATGGTTTAGGGAACCACAAAGCCAGTTCCTAACCTAACAAACTAGCTTAATTAAACTCTGAAAGTTGTGCTTGGTGGGTGTGAGAACCCTGGCATGAGAGATGGTCCCTACTTCTCAGGGTGCCTGTGTACTCTAATGACCTCCTCCACATCTAGTTGGATATCCAGCTCTTGAGTCATCTTTCCACAGTGTGTCTGAGCCTTTCTACCATTTCCTAGAAAGCCTGGTGCCCTGTTTGCTCTGGTAGCTCCCCTCCTCCCAAACCCTCCACTGCTAGATCTGCACTTGAACTTAAATTTCCCCCTAATGGAACTGCCCCCTTCAACCCAACTCTTTCAGTCTGAGTCACTCAAATGATATCACATACCTTATACAATGACCAAAGACAGCCATGTTCAGAACTTCAAGCTTACCATGTATTCTCCATCCTTGCTCATGCCATTCCCTTTCCCAGGCTGTATTATCTTTTCTCTGAAGTCTTCTCAGATCTCCCTAAACAGAAGCTGATTCAACAAATACACAAACATAAATGACCCAGGAAGAATGTTCACTGCAATTCACCACAATCCTGTTTCTAATGTAGGAAAACCATTCAGAGAACTAAAATTCCATCCAGAAGGAAGTATTATGTGACACACATACCATGAAAAATATATCCATGTGTGATGATGTGAATTAGAATAGGTGTCATGTAACTCCACTGAAAAAATGCAAGTTTTAAGGGTGTAAAATTTCTTTATAATAATATTTATTATTTTTTAATTAAGAGATTAATGATTAAGAGATTTTAGTTCCAGAAGTCAGATTATAAGAACAATGTGTCTCTATGTGTAAAAGTGTACCACAAAGTTCTCAATAGTGCCTATCTCTGGAATTACAGATAGGGAAGTGGGCATTTTACTCACTTTATTGAATATATTTCTACTTTATGTCAACTTTAGGACCACAAAATATTTTTTGTAATGAAAACCTATTTTGGAAAAGTAGAAAGAATTGTTGAACCCAGCGGGATACTAGAGAGAGGGTCCAACTATAACTTACCCCCTTTTGCCCCTTAGGGCATGGGGTATACTGCCAACCCTGTCAAAAGCTGTCTTAATTGGGATATTTGCATTAATTTAGATTCTATTGAAAGCCTTGCTCTCTAGAATTTCCTTCTATATGTTACAGGTGATCTTGACAAAAACATACTCATGACCCAACCCTCTCTACACACACACACACACACACACACACACACACACACACACACACACTTTACCTCCACACACAGGTAGAGGTGAAACAAGACAAAGTACATATAATGGTTCTTCACAGAGAAACAAAGGGAAAAAAAAAAAACCTGTTCATCAGATTTCAAGAGGAGCTAGACTTCTCAGATAAATAACGGAGAGAAAAAAAAAAAACAGGGACAGTTTTGTTGACTCTCAATCAATCCCCACTTTCTCTTGGTTTTCAGGTTTTAAAAGGCTGTCTGTGGGAAGCACTGTGTTATAACCAGGGTCAAAATCCATCACTAAGGCAGGAGAGGCTCTGCCAAAAGCGACCATGAAGGAAGGGCATGTATGGTCCCCTATTTACCCTCCCTGGCTGCTAGTTGGCCGGGAAATGGTGTAAATAATTTAAAGTGCTGAGTTGTGTCCTTCAATATCAGACATGTGGCCAGGTGCAAGGCACAACCAACAGAGCCTCCTGTCAGAGGGCCTTGTTCAGAACAAAACACGGGGTGCCAAGGGCCCTCAGCAGACAACAAATGTGAGTACATAACTCTTTGCAGACCCAGAGGGACACTTCTAATAGAACTTCAAAAATAGTCATGTCTGCAAGACTGAGAAGGAAAAAAGGGCTCTGTATCTAGCCATAGATTACATCAAAAGAGGCCTAATGGCTGGACCAGAATATCCACATAGGGTATTACTTCCAACTCCACCCCCTCCAAGATCTTTAAAAATGTTAGTTCTAGCCCCACTACACCAGGCCTTGAGAGCTTTAACTTCCTCAAAGTAGCCAGTGGGAATGTGATTTGTGGGGAAGACAATAGCTTAATATTCTCATCCATTAATCACAAATTCTTCATGGATGCTGTCTCAGCACCTCTAACAGCGTAGCATAAAGAGGGTGAGGATTTCTAATCTCAAGGTACTGAGAACAAGCATGCAAAGAGCAGTCAACACAGGCATAGGGTAGGTGAAGGATTGTGATTATGAGCTCAGGAACATACTCAGTGTTACCCAAGGATTCAGCAGGCCAGTACATTAGGAAACTACCAGGTGCCTCTTAGGAGTTCTACAAATGCTGAAAGCTGTGCAGGACACAGGGGTGGTGGGTCCCAGGTGCCCTTCCCCAGGGCCTTAACTTCTCATTAGGGAGTGCAAGGCTACCAATGGGAAACAATATGAGAACAACTGAATGGAAGTAATATGGTATAAAGAAAAGCAATAACTCAGATTGTGTGTGTGTGTGTATGTGTGTGTGTAGTTGAAGATCTCAATTCTACAAACATCTAAGGAGTTCCTCCTATGTAACAGACATTAGTACACTCTGGGAGAGGTGAATTTTTTTAAAAAAATGGGGCAAAAGAGACCACCTTTTCTTGAAGAGCCTACAGTTTATTCAGGAAGATAAGATGATTCCTAATGCTCTGATTAGACCTGGGTACCGGGCCCTATGCCATCAGTCCAATGAAAGATGTGTTGATTGGTGCTGAACTCCCAGTCAGGAAGATTAATGAAGAAGAAAGAATGGTTGAAGTGTGAGAAATTTGCTACTCGTGTGCATTCCGGTGTGGAAGTTGAAGTCGGAGGTGCTCCCGGCTAAGGTTCCTTCCTGCTCTCTGTCCTGTTGTCTTCACTGTCAGCTTCTTCCTAAAGATGGCTCTGTGTGGACAGCAAGATGGCTGCAACATGTGGCACCCCACAGAAAATGAGGCTTTTCTCCTAGAAGGCCTCAGCAGACTTTTCCTCATGTCTCAGCCACTGAGACCAGAGCAGTCATGACCACTAGAGTCACCTGCCATGAGCTGGACCCAGGCTCAGGGACCACAAGGAAGACCAAGGCCCCTCCCTCATCAACGAGGTAGAGGAACATAAAATAGGACTCCATTTCTGTATGGGCATAGTAGGCGGGCTCAAAAGGGGCATCTGAGAGAGAAGAGAGGTATATTCCCATGAGCCTGGAGAGCTGGCTCGGAGATAGTAACATCTCTATAAATTGTAGCTTGAGATCTGAACAAATAAATTAATTACAAGCAAGGGGAGGGGGGAATCAAACCTTTTGCTATGTTTGACAGGTTAGACAGGGGCCTTTCATTCTGTGTGAAGACTTTAAGTTTATCTCATTTGAAGGATCTGAAAAGCCATTGCATGTTGTCAGTATAGGAGTGGCAAAACTATCTATCATGTAGATACACCCCCAGCCCCAGATTTTGTTGGGGTTTTGTTTTTTTGTTTGAAGATAATAGTTTCCTTTGGTTTTGCTGTATTAGGCTTGAACTTGGAACCTGGTGTTTGCTAAGCAGGCACTCTAGCCCTTAAACCACACCCTTTTCTGCTTTAGTTACTTTTCAAGTAGAATCACCATTTTTGTCCATGCCAGCCTTGGGAAATGATCCCCCTACTTAGGCCTTCTGTGTAGCTGTAATTACAAGAGTACATCTGCATGCATGGCTTGTCAGTTGAGATAGGGGTCTCATTATCCTTTTGCCCATATTGGCCTCAAACTTCAATCTTCCTTATCTGCACCCTCACCTATAGCTGGAATTACAGCAAGAACCACCACACCCAGTCTTAAACATTGTTCTTGATATTACAACAGTGGGAGGAAGACTAGAGACTGTGAGATAGGTTAGCAAGAGTCTGTACAAAATAAAGGCAAAAGTGGATTAGGAACTGGTCACTGATCTCAATGGAGAATCCACCATACAGATAACCTTTAGACCCAGAAACCTGGATGTGTCTTTCTGTTGTATCTCCTCAGCAGCAAACCTGGGTATCCTGTCTCTGAGATCTCTGCTTGGGCTTTCTGCATTCAATTAGAAAGAAGCAATTCTCTGTCCTGCAACTGCCCGGTGGATGGCATTGTTATAAGACCTTGTAGCACCCTCCTACAAGACCCCATCACTAATTAACACCGGCTGACGAAACCCTATTAGCTGACTAGCTTCTGGGACAAATCTATACCAGGGCTTTTGAATCTGGAGTCTGTGCTGAGGGAGCATGGGTCAGCTCAGAGACCTCCACCTCCATGAGACTCTCACCAAATCAGCTCTTCCCTGCCTGCTTCCAGCAGCTGGTTCATTCACAGGCACCAATTGCTGTGGGCTGTCATTTCCTCATCTATTAATAAAAACCAGGAGGAGGGGATTGGCTCAAGCTCACAGGGTTGTTGAGGGTGAAGAACACCCTCTTGGCTAGGTGCTCTGAGCTTTTCAGAAGAGCAGAAGAGCAGGCGTGTTTTTCATGCAAGGCAAGATTTTCCACGCTCCTCACTGGGGAGTGGAGGAGACAGAGCATGGTCCCCCCCACACACACCCTCTCACACACTCTTTCCCCCCAAGTCCAGCCTTGGAGAGGCTCTAGGGGAGAATAAATCACCTGCAGCACAACCTGGGAGCAGAGGAGCCTCGTCGCAGGTGTGCAGTGGGCAGTCCTGGAGGACATGCTGGCCTGAGGCCAGGTACAGTGGGGCCAGACGGGAAGGAGGCTGCCCCCACCACCCAGGCCTCTCCAGGGAGGAAACCTCCCTCAGCCGCCCCTCTCATTGCGCAGAAGCCCCACCACCAAGCCCAGATTGGACCTGGAGGCCCATTAATAATACATCCCTGGGACTCCAATTCAATTCATCAGGGTAATAATCAGGGTCTTGTTTTTGTTTTGCTTTTTTTTTTATCCATCCTGCATGTTGGCTGGGTTTTCCTTTTTGCTACAGTCACCACCTGAATAGGATTAGAGAAAACAAAATATTACAATTCACTAGAGGCCACATTTCCCGTTCCACAACCTTTGCCTTCACTGGCTGCTGAGACAAAGAATCAGAAGGGGCTGCAGCTCTGGCCAGCAGAGGAATCATGACGCAGTGTAGAATGCGCTGTGAGGAGAGAGGTGGTAAGCAGAACGTGCTGCTGGGCTGCACCACTGGGTGCTCCTGCTGACGAGGCTGACAGGGTGTAGTGCCCATAGCCAAAAGGGGTGTCAACTGCCAGAAGGTCGGTGAGGGAGCCAGACATGGTTTTGCCTCAAGCCACAAAGTCTAACAATTGCCGTCTATGCCATTAAGGACAATGGTGAATTCCCAACATCAGAGTCAATATCCTGCCCCCACCAACCTCTTCTTCCTCCCCTTTTTCTTCCTCATACTTCCTCTGTCTCTCTGTGTGTCTGTCTCTGTCTCCCTCTCACCCTCAATCAAAACACACACACACACACACACACACACACACACACACACACACACATCTCCTAGCTTTGAAGGCTACAGAGAGGAATTTGATGATGTGTTTTTGTGGGCACCCCATAACCTTCTGGGGCATTTCTCAGTTTGCTTCTTCTCTGGGACAATCATTGGATCTTCTGGGTTAGGAGACTTGATGGGACATTCGATATCATGCATTTGTTGCCTCACAAATTCCAATGCCCCAGCAGGAGAAGGTCATGCACTTCTTATTGGCCAGTGTCCCCAGACATGGTGTTTTCTTTATCTTGGGGAATAGTTTTAGGTTTAATGGGTGTTACATACAAAGAACGACAGGAATTTGGTGATCATTAAAAACAATGAGATGAGAACTCAAACAAAAACAGGCCATCCTAAGTGCTGAACAGGATCCAGTGTGGTAAGGGGGCAGGGAGTCCATTCCTCTCTTGGAAAAACCCTTTGGTGGCACCAAGGCTTTCTGGACACATAAGCAGAAGTAAAGGCACTCAGTGTCATAAGAGCCATTCTGTAATGCCAAGGCCCACATCTGTCTTTGAGCCACCCAGTGGCTCTTTCACCCTAGCCCAAGGCTTCCCTTCCACCCTGAAGATTCCATTCCCCTGACCCCCTGGAAACAATTCTGATAGATTCCATTCCTGAGTCACCCCACTGAGGGAGGATCTCATTCTGGGGTATTTTCTCCTAAGACATTTTAGCTAATTCTCAAAGCTCAGTTCACTTTAGGTCCAAGGAAACACAATTATTAGTACAGTAGGCCCCTGACCCATGGTTTCAATGACAGCAGTCAGCAGAGATCTGGAAATACTAAATGGGAAATTCAGAAATAAACCAATTCATAAATTTGAAATAACTTTTATTGTAATCTATTGTTACAATTGCTTTATTTTTATAATTTGCTATTGTTTCTAATCTCTTAGTGTGCCTAATTTATAAGTTAAACTTTATCATAGGGCAAAAAGATACTATTTTTGGAGACTGGTACTATGTGCAGTTTTAAACCTCTGCAGAATGTCATTGAATAGTCCCTTTCAGAAAAGGGGAAATTAGTGAACTGCCTGAACTGAACAGTGAGTGGGCTGTTCCTAATAAGTATTGTTTTCTTCTTGCTCAAGCTGCCTGCTCTGTGGGTGCCAGCTCTGGGCATGGTTGACTGAGATGGTGGCCTCCACTCATAAATTTGAGAAGGGCCAGAACTTTGACCCATAAACCGCCTTGAGCATTCTACTTCTGGCTTTAGTTTGCCTGGCCCATATACTTCCACTAGGAATCTTCTTTCTTCTTCCCACCCAACCCACCCTTTCTCTCTCTCTCTGTCTCTCTCTGTCTCTGTCTCTGTCTCTCTCTCTCTCTCTCTCCATCTCTCTCTCTATCTCATCAGAGCAGCTATATTTTTAAGGAATTTCTTGAACAATATCCCTGGAGCAAGACCTGTTCTATCGATCTAGCCTTAGCTCCTAGGAGGAATCTTGCTCCCTTCTGTCTTCCCAGCCCTTGGCATAGGCAAAACATGGTCATAGTAACAGCTACCATTTAGGTCATTCTTTACCATGCACTGAACCCATTGTAAAGATTACTTCTCACCATTAACTATACAGAATTGAATGTAACTGATCCTCATAATAGAAAAGGCATCACTCTAAGGAAACATGGTGATAACCAGCCATGGGATCAGAGAGGCCTCAATTCTAATCTTGAGTCTTATCACATGTTAGCCAGTAAGAAATTTACAACTTGGCCTCATCTTTCAATTGGAGGAAACAATATCTTCCCTTCTTGCCCCCATGGAAATGTTGGGAAGAAACTGTAAAGAAATGTTTTGAGATATTGCTTTGCAAGTTCTAATGTTTCTTACAACTTGCTGGTATCAACAGCCAGATCACATAGAGGGGCTATCACATTTCCAAGAATATCATCCCTACCGATTTGTCATACATTGTTCCCTGGCTCATAATTCTCATGGTTGACATAGCATTGGCCTGGGCAGCAATAGAAGTAGCATTGTTGGCTAGTCACTGCAAATTTACCTATTGCTGCATAACAGATCAAGCTAGTGACTTAAAAAGCAATAAACATGTATCATCTTACAAGTTTCTGTGGGTCAGAAATTTAGAAAAGCTTTGCTCAGAGTCTCTCATGAGATTGTATTTAACATTTTGATTAGGGCTGGCATCATTGAAGGCTTTATTGGCACTGGAAAATCCCATTTCCAAGATGATTTGCTAGCATGGAGCTGACAGGAGGCTTCAGTCCCTCTGAAGACACTGCTGGAGTGTCTCAAAACATAGTACCTGTCTTCCCCCAGAGTTAGAGGTCCAAGCAAAGAGCAAGGAAGGAGCCATAGTGCCTCCTATGACCAGAATCTTATGTCATTATTTCTGCCACATCCCATTTTTCAGAAGACAGGTGATAGTTCCTCAAGAAGAACAGAGCTAGATTTCACGTCTTAAAGAATTATCAATGAATTAGAAACTATCACCATCATCATAAAAATTCATCTGTCATCATGGAGGAAGACTTTGGTGTCTTCAAGTCAATTATTTAGTGGAATATTTCCATTCTCATACATTAACAAGTATACTTTCCTCTCCCTGAGGGCTCCATGTAGATGCCCCCACCTCATTAAATCTCCACCCAGTTACCTGGGTAACCTGCAGACCTGGAGGCAGTTACCTCCCCTTTCCCTGAGGTCACATCCTAATCCACCTGGCCACACCCCTTGCCCCTGCCCTACATATAAGGCAGGGCTGGATGGGGCTCTCTCTCTCTCTCTCTCTCTCTCTCTCTCTCTCCCTCTCTCTCTCTCTCTCTGTCTCTCTCTCTCTCTCTCTCTCTCTCTCCCTTCTCTCTGGCCATGGATCATCTTGGCCACAGGCCAGCAGTTCGGTAATAATCTTTCTCTCCTGCCTGAATACCGTGTGGCGTTCTCCTTTACCGGCTACCTACTTTAAAAACCTAACATATATGGTGCCGTGACTCAGATGGGGCTTAAGAGTCAGGACAGGCGGAATTCCCCTCTATTTTTCTTCTTTTTCTGGGAGTATCCCCAGTCCTGACAGCCCTTTGTCCACAAACCGAACTGCTGCGAGATGCCACGTGGCACTTTTCACTAATACCATTGCTGACCTCCACACACCCACCTCCACCTCCACACCACTTGTCTACCCTGGTGAGTGAAACTGCTGCTGCTCGGTTCTCTGCCGCTCTGTCCGCCGCTTCTGCCGCTTCAGCCGCTTCTGCCCGGTAAGCTCTCATCCACTCACCAGGCGCCTCCCTTCCGTGCTTTTTGGGTTTTGCATCACAGTCACACCAGAGCCGGGACACTGCTAGCACGCCCTTTGACAGTGCAATGAGGCCTGCTCGAAATATTCAAACAGACACAGTTTTTGCCACTGCAATGGTAAATGGTCAGAAGTCACTTATATTCAGGCTCTCTTTCTCTCTTTTCCTCTCTTTCTCTTCCTTTTTCTCCCTCTCTCATCTGCCTGCTTACTTGCTTACTTTATAAAAACTCCAAGTCGTACCATCCTGATAACGTGCCTTGCTCACAAAGCTGCCTCTTTTCACAGACCTCCGATACTGAGGCTTGACCACCAATGTGCTTTGTCAGCAAAGATATCTAAAAGTTCTTTTCTCTAGCATTGACCACATGGTGGATATTGGGTTTAACAGGCACCAGCTCAGGCGCCATTATGCCATGCTACCTGTTCTCTGTTAGTGTGTTTGTGTCCTCCTGCCACCCTGGAATTTATCAAAATATGGTTTCTCCATTTTATAATCTGAAAATCGTTGTTTGCTAGCAAAATTGTTTTTCTAACCAACCACGTGGTTTTAAAATATTGGGGAAAAAATGTCATTTACTATTGGAATTTCAAGAGTCTATTCATTTTTGCATGCTGTAAAACCTATGTGCACAGTGTGTATGTGTGTTCCATGTGTGTATGTATGTATAAACATCATTTGTTAGTATGTCCATCTAGCTATATATCTGTGCTAAAACCCATCACATCTACTGAGTTTTGTCATTGCAGAATTCTGGCAAGTATTTGGTCAATTCTTGACAAAGTACAGGTAAGCTCTAGTCTCCTTGGTCTCCTTGTTGTTTTAATTGGAAATAAAAAAGGGCTTTTGTGGCAAAGATGCCTTGGATTGCAGTTCGAAGCCAGCCCGGGCAGAAAATCTCTCAAACTCCATCTCCCAACTAACCAGCGAAGAGCCAGGCTGGAAGCATGGCTGAAGAGACTTATCTCTTACCAGCCAAATGCTGGAAGTGGAACTCAAGTGGTAGAGTGCTAGCCTCAAGCAGAAGTGCTCAGGGACAGTGCCCAGGCCCTGAGTTCAAATCTTGTGAATGCCAACGGGGGCAAGCCATCCCAGCAACAAGCACCTAGACCACTGGGACTCAGCCAGTTCTGGGAACAAGTATCATGGAGTGGAGTAAGAGGAAAATAATCGCATCCAAAATGGAGTCACTTTGTCTCACCCTTTCAAAATTAATCAGATCCAGGGGATCAAGAGATAGTAGCTTGTCCATCTAATGTCCATACCTGAGTATAAGAACTAGCCAAGTCACCCAATTTTTAATTTTGTGCCCTAAGCCCTTCCTTTTGCCTTAATATTGCTTTTGCCCAGCCCCTGCCTCATGAGACTTCTTCCAGGCTTCATTCAAGGACTGGCATCTACCACCAAGGGACCCTGCTGCTCGCCTTCTCCAGGAGGGGCCACATTAGTGCCTTTTACCCCTAATGCCGATGCCCCTTGCCAGCAGGAAGCAGCCAGAGAGAGTCTTTGCCCTTTTTCATAACTATTAAATGTTAGGTCCTCTCCCTGAGGGCTCCATGTAGCTGCCCCCACCTCATTAAGTCTCCACCCAGTTACCTGGGTAACCTGCAGACCTGGAGGCAGTTACCTCCCCTTTCCCGGAGGCTGGGTGGGGGTCGCTCTCTCTCTCCCTTCTCTCTGGCCATGGATCATCTTGGCCACAGGCCAGCAATTCGGTAATAAACTTTCTCTCCTGCCTGAATACCGCGTGGCGTTCTCCTTTACCGGCTACCTACTTTAAAAACCTAACACTTTCATTAAAACAAAGCTGGAAATTGTTTTTGATTTTGAGGATTGAGAGAGGAAAAAATACCAAATATGACTGATCTTTTTTTTTTTTTCAATCATGGGTCTTGAACTCGAGGCCTGGGCACTGCCCCTGAGCTTTTTTGCTCAAGTCTAGCACTTTTTTGGTGCTTAGATCAAGCCAAAGGAACTAGAACAGAGATGAGATTAAAGGATGGGATCAGGCATAATAGGGCTCAGATATGAACTGTGGACTGTCAAGTCATCAAATGGTTTAAGGAGAGCTGGGTGCAGATGGCTCTCTCACCTGTAAACCTAGCTACTCAAGAGACTGAGATCTGAGGATTGCTTCAGTTCAAAGCTAGCATGGGAAGGAAAGTCCATACAATTCTTATCTCCAATTAACCACACAAAAGCCAGAAGTAGAGCTGTGACTCAAGTGGTAGAGTGCTAGCCTTGAGCAAAAGAGCTCAAAGACAGTTTCCAGGCCCTGAGTTCAACCCCCAGGACCTGCATGTGTGTGCACACACACAGATACATATTATTCTTCTGTGGATCACTCCTACTTTTTCTTGGACTCTCAGCCCTCACAAGGGTTGAGCAAGGGACCACAGCAGGTAGTCATGTACTCTAGAGTGAACAAAATGGTCATATGGAGAAGAGCAGAGGTGAGAAGCAAATAGAAGGGCAAGCACTGTGGCAGTCTAGAAACCAGAGATTCATTAAATGGATGGTTGTCACTGAGCTCTTCTCAATTGCTGCCATCCCTATCTGTGGACTCAGGTTGGCAGATGTTTTCATAAAACTCAAAAATGAAACTTTATATAGTTTGTAAGGTGTGTCTACTATGGCATGTGTTACAGATTGATTTACTCCATTTTATCCAAGTCTTTGTTATAGGCCTTGCTTGCTGCACAGCAGGTACTGGAAAGTTAGGGCTCCATCATCAGGCTCCTTCCACGTGCTTTTCTTGCTCTTGTAGGAAGAATGTCATTATATTCAGATGCTAGTTTCATGGAGAACTAAAAGAGAAAGAAGAGATGTTTACATATCTGGCTCACAGCAGAAAGAGGCTTTCTATGGCTTCTCTAAAAAATCTTATCTTTTGACTAAGTCTTATCTCTTTTAGTTGAAGTTGCTGAAAATCAGAAACAGAATCTGATCTAAATGACAAAATAGCTTTTATTCTCAGCCTCATCTCATCTCTTAACTGAAAGTCGAGTATTGATCTGGAAAGGGCGAGATATTAAAAAGTTCAAAAGTCAGCCTTCACAGTGGCTCACCCTATAATCCTTACTACTCAGGAGGCTGAAATCTGAGGATTGCAGTTCAAAGCCAACCCAGGCAGGAAAGTCCAGGAAACTCTTATCTCCAATCAACCACCAGAAAACTGAAAGTGGCACTGTGGCTCAAGTGGTACAGTGCTAGCCTTGAACTGAAGAGCTCAGGGACAGAGTACAGGCCCAGAGTTGAAGCCCCACAACTGACCAAGAAAAAAATGATTGCATTCAACAGTGATCTGAAATGAAGTGGAGCTACAGAAATTTCTTTAGTCTGGAACAACAAACACAATGACAAATCCAAAGACTTTAACATTTGTCATGTAATTGTGCAGTTTTAAAACCTCTGGTTGGTAAATGGATCTGTAGTATGTATTCTGCAAAGGCTGGTGAGACACTAGACTGACTCGGGGAGGTGGCAGACCCTCCAGGTATCAGAAGTCATGTATTTTAACTCCAGAGACAGGGGCTCTGATTAGCATAACAGGCAGTAGTACAAGAATAGCAGTAATAATGCTCTAATACACAAGAATCTTGGGGAGTTGGCAGTATCTATTTGAACATGAGCTCTTAGAAGTAAAACAAATGGGCATCTGTGTCTCCCTCTCTTCTTCCTTATCTGATATTTGCACAGCTCCCCTGTCCTTTGCCTGACCTCATAGTACTTTGCCCTAAGCATGTGATTTTTAACATTCAACCAACATCTCAAGGAAACCCCCCCACCCACATATCTGGTATTCTTTTTCTATTGGTCTCTTGTCTCAGTATCCTGTACTACATAATGCCCATCTTGGTGTCCCTTATTTCCAGTTACTGTCTTCCTAGATCAGCAGAGCCCTAACTTGGCCTGGGATCCCATCACCTGCACTGCCATGCAGAAATTACTGCCAGGCAGAAAGCTGAGGCTTTTGTGGAGACTTAACCATGCTTGTTTCCCTTTAGTTAGTAATGAGTCTTGTACTAATGACTTTCCTGACTGTTGTTCCCATATTTTTATGTATCCATATATAAAATAACTATTTCCTTTGTTTTGTCAGTTTCCTACTTGGTGGGAAGAGTGGAAGCAGTCATTGCATTATCGTGAAGAGTTCTATACTAGCTGAGGACCACTGACTGCATCAGAACATCAATTCATGGAATATCAGAAGGACTGAAGCCCCATCAATGAGGAGGGTCTGATTTTATACAACAAATCCCATGTAGCAGAATCCATTCATCACATGAAGTGTTTATATGAGGTGAGATCAGGCAACCCCTGGCTATTGACTGATAAATTCTCACGCCCGATATGTCTACTCTGACACATCATAACTGTCTCCTCAACCACACCTGTGCTCTCCAGGAATTTTCTATTATCAACTGACTAAAAAGCAACAAACAAGCAAACAAAGGCACTCTGAGAAATATATTCCTCAATGACTGTGAGGTCAGTGCTTCTGTCCAGGGTGGCCTTAAGGGCAGTGGAAAAGGAAAACCTTCCTAGGGAGAACAACCTGGAGCAGTATGTGCTGTGCTGTGCAAGAAGTTCTTAGGTAATTATAAGCATAGATCCACACTATTTCATGAGCTTTGGTTTAGGCTTGGTGATTGAGGGCTTAGAAGGGATGAAATTATATTCGTGTTAACAAGGAAGTCAGCAGAAGATAGCTGGCCATAATCTCCTCTCCACAGTCAAAATGGTCCTGAGTGTAGAATTGTTGTCCCATGTGATTGCTTACTAAAAGAGTTTTCACTTTCAAGGAGGTTCTCAATAATCATGTAATGTGTGAAGTGAGCCAGACCCAAAGAAACATGGACTCGCTCTCTTTCTCTCCTTTCTCTCCAGCCATGGATCATCTTGGCCACAGGCCAGCAGTTCGGTAATAAACTTTCTCTCCTGCCTGAAAAAAAGATAAAGAAACACGGACTCTATGGTCTCCCTTATTGGGAATAATTAGCACAGGTTTAGGCAGTCACAGCAGAGGATCACAAGAGCCCAATAGCTATACCCTTATGAACACATAAGATGATGCTAAGTGAAATGAACTCCATGTTACGGAAACCATTGTCATATCACAGATGTAACTACTTTCAACGTCCCATGTGTATCTGTAGCTTCTATTATTGATGATGTTCTTGTATCACCTTCCTGTGGTTGTACCTACACTATCTCTGTAATCTTATCTGAGTATATTGGAAACCGTGTATACTGGTATTAGAACTAGGAAATTGAAAGGGAATACCAAAATCGAGAGACACAGGGTAAAAAAAGACAAACAACTACAAAAGCAATACTTGCAAAACTGTTTGGTGTAAGTGAACTGAACTCCTCAGGGGGGAAAGGGAAAGGGGGAGGAGGGAGGGGGGAATGAGGGAGGAGGTAACAAACAGTACAAGAAATGTATCCAATGCCTAACGTATGAAACTGTAACCTCTCTGTACATCAGTTTGATAATAAAAATTTGAAAAAAAATAAATAAAGGAAAATGTTTGCTGTAGTTAAAAAAAAATCATGTAATGTATCCATAGCAACAACCCTCCTAGAGATCCAAATACACCCCAAGAATGCTAGCCTCCTGGAAGGTAATTCTTACTCTTGAGTCAGATGCATTATTCTGGGCTCTCCCCATCATACAGAAGATAGATATTTATCCTCACAAAATACACACCTTAGGGGTATATTTTTCCCTCAAATAAGCACTAATTGGATATCATATTAACCAAAATACTATTACACAAAGATCATGTCTGCCTAAGAACTTGTTTTAGAACAAAAGAAACAACGTATAAATCCATACACATAGCTAAATATCTTGTGCTCCTGGTGTTTCTAAGTGCCCGTCACCCCAAAGCAGATAGTCTATAATGGAAGGGAATTGAGAAGACTCAGTTCCAGCACCTCAGGGAGATACCATATGGCAAATACCAAGTGAGTTCTTCAGTGTACTGGGAACGAGTGTACAAAGCTAGCACTATTTCTTCCATATCAAAGAATATGGATACTGAGAAAAGTACGGTTATAGGAAAGGTACTACAGTATTTTGTCTAGTGGCATGATTTTAAAATATACATTTCTTTCTAGAAGTCTGATGTTTAGAGGTTACAGAACAAAGGAAGAAATTCTCCCACCAAGGACAATGATTTTCCCAGTGATTTGCATGTACAGCTTGTCACCTCATTCCATTGTTCTTACTTACTTCAGTGAATCTGGACCTACATAATTCAGAGCGCTTCATTCTCTGATCATATTTTCCCCAAATCATTATGCTTCCCCCAAATGGAAAAATGAGTTTTTATAAGCCAAGTGCTTTGCATCTTGTCCTTTTTGGTGTACCTTGTAAACCTAATTCAATAAGACACTTAAAATGGCAAAGAAATTTGAGTTTACCACCAGGAAGGATGAGTTCCAAAGCCATATATACATTTTAGTTATGGTATTCTGTTAAATGAGTAGACTAACACATCCTTTGGTAGACATTGTTGTTTATGGTAAATTTGTTCTAGTAGTTGAGTGAAGACATTATGGAATTAATTAGACATGGGGACAGATATATTTCAATGGACAGGGGTTGGGAAAAGAGGACAATCACTGTTATTAGCAAACTCCTATTTGCAGGAAAGAAAAGAAATCCAGGGCATGGCACAATGGTAATGGGAGTGCAGAGGTCTTAGAGACAGGTAAAACCAAGCCTCACCTGTCCAGGATGCCTGCCTGGCTTAGGAAAGATTGTCCTTGTCCTAACTCTGCCAGAACTTCAAGGAGAGCTCACAAAGACACCTTTATCCAGATTCTAGTTTTCCCATCTGAAATACATGGAAATGAAAAATGAAGGGAGACACCTATTCTGTTTTTTAGTCTCATGAGAATAATATGATTCTTAATTGGACTCTTTGATCATCTCAAATAATAGCATGGAAAATATTTAAATTTATGCAAAGTATTCTTTTGAAGAAGTAGAAGTGAAAACAAAATATATTCTCAGCCCATTAATCTTCAAACTTTCCTATCAAGGTATTAAATAAAAAGAGATCCTATTTCTCAAAGTAGGATTTCGGTCAGCTTTGCCAGTAATGTGCTCTATGACCTTAACCTAGTCACTTTCTTCTCCTAGTTTTTATTTTATGTTTTATGGAATGAGAGGTTGTTTCCCTGCAGTCTCTTCCAGCTCTGGATTCACTGTTAGGCCTTGTGCTATCACTTGTTCTAGCCTCCAAGTTATTTGCCTCTTGTCTTGGAATTTGTCAAGCTCATCTTAGTATGCATTGAAGAAGAAAATGAAGTACAAAGCTTGGAAATTTAACTTGTAAGTACTATGAGTTAGACAAAGTTAACCTTTGGTGGCCTCTGCCTATATATTCATGAAATCTCACATCTTTCTTTTCAGTCCTACCCTAAACTTTCTCACCAAGTTCTGGTACTCTTCCATGAAATTTCAGATAACCTAAAAAGGGATTGCTTCCAAAGTCTGTATAGAAATGAACAGTCTCAAAGAAGACACATTAGAAATATGTCTTATTTTCTAGCACATAGAAAATAAATAAAATTCACAAGGCTTCAGTATTTCCTTGTCAAATAGAAGGTTGTCAATAAACATTTGTGAGTAAATCTAAGAAGACAAGAGAGCATTTGAATTAATGGGTTATATTTCTTTCCACAATGGCTAACTTCTACAAATGTCTAGAAAACTGCACTAATTTGGAAGGTCATTCTTCTATGAAATTGGCATCAAATGAGTAGCCACTTGTTTTGTTATTTACTGTTTTTAAAGAACCTCCCAAAGTCTATAAATTTTCCACCCAATTTCTTCTATTTTCTGATTCTCAGAAACTTTCACTTAACAATGAACCTTTCATTCACTTAACAATGTGTTCTGTATGTTATATCTAATATACTATGTTATGTCATGTATCTTAAAATAAAATGTTTATCATAGTAAAATCATGGAGTATGTGACATAATAACAAGAAGCAGTATGACATAACAGCTTCTAGTATATACCCCATCCAGGTATTCCTCCAAAGATGATTAAGACATAGGTTTCTGACCTTAAAGAATTTACAACTATGTAGAAGATTCAAATGTTTTAAATTTTTTGTTAAGTAATTGTTTATATCAAAAGTCATAGAGACATTATATAGTTACCCCATGCATTCTCTTAGGAGGTAATATCACACCAGGGAATGAAAATTGTTTTGAAGGGTAAAAATCATCTTACTCTCCTTATGGCATAACACTCAGCTATACTGTGAGTATATAGCAAATGGCCAGTATGTTATAAGCAATTGGTTTAAAAAAAAAAAAGGCTTATATCCCAAGAATCTTTGGGGACAATAACCAGAAATATGTTGAGAAGCAACAACATACAAAAATTATTGTACCCTTTTTTGCAACTCTTTTGTAAGTTTGAGATGATTTCAGAGAGAAATCATCACAGAGCAAGTCTGTTCCATGACATAATCACAGGACTCTGGGAGTGCAGATGAAGCTGCCCTGTTTCTGTTGGGGTGGGTAAGGGCAGCAGTAGGTTGGGTGGCAAGGAAGTCTTCACCCCAGAGGTGACACCATGCCCTGCTATGTGTGAATGTGGTGGGCAGATAAGAGCAGGGCCTAATCCCAACAAGCCTCCAAGGAAGATTAAAATTCTATATCATTTAATTTTATTGTTTAGCATATTTTACCATATTCTAATGAGATACAATTTGATAGGCCATGTCTTTTCGCAAAGATGACTCCCAATTCTTTGTTCAGCTGAAGATCTGACAGGTAACTTCTAAAGAAGTGAAAGTCTGAGGGGAAATAACTTTCCTTTTGGGTTCAGTGTTGATCTAGTTCCAGGCCTGGCTAGGAATGTAGCTCAGTGGTAGAGTGTTTGTCTAGAATGCCCTAGGACATGGGTTTGATCCCCAGCATCATGCAACTAAAAGAAAAAAAACCTCTAGAGTGCCAAGGGAATAAATAATTTTGGATTCATGGTTTATAGGCTTGGGAAGCACTTTGGCATTAGGGTAAGGACAGGTGCTATATTTGAACTTTGCCTTTAGCTCCCATATTGCCAGAGGGTTAGAAGTCTGGGAGAGGCAGAGGTGAATATTGCATTCCAGAGGAGCAAAGCCTACACTTCTACAGTCTGGAAATCCAACACTGAGCTAAGGAAATGCATGGGGTCAGAATGCATGCTGTGCAAAGGGGCTCCAAAAGGGGCAAATGCTGGAAAACTTTATTTTTCTCCCCCATGACAGCTGCCTTTTGTTTAGGCAAATAATTTGAGGAGGGAACAAAAAAGCAGTTGTTTGCTTAATGCCAAGCCACAAAAACATGGAGTCTTTTTGGCCCTCACTAGGAGAAAACTCCCTATCCGAAGCATTCTTGAGAATCTGCTGGCAGACTGAGGGGGACACAGAAAGCACTCCTTGTCCCCTGGCCCACTTTCCCTGGGTAGGGGCCACCTCCCTCATCCATAACTCAGTAGTACAGAGGTCTTGGGAAGCCAGGGATCAGTGCCAGGCTGGACCACGCAAAAGGGTGGCCTGAGAGCAATTCCTAATGTGCGTGATGCCCTGCCCACCAGTTGCCAATTTTCTTGCCCAGAAGAATCTGTTTAAAAAAAAAAAAAGAGTACAAAACCTTGTGTTCAAAAGTTTTGGAGTTTATAATATATACAGGCTCATACACACATGCCCAGAAATACACAAACTGCTTGTGATACATACATTTGGTGCCAAAATAAATAAGGGTTCTGGCCAAAAACCCTGTAGGTTAGCAACCAGCCAATGTAACATTTAAAGTTAGAGGCCAATAGAAAAACCCAAACAGTGCTGTTTTCCCTAAATTCAAAGTCACCAGTCGGCATTACTTTCCCTTTATAGAATGGTTTACTAATATCTTACCTCAGAAAAGGCCCTGTCTGCAGAGAGGCCCAAGGTGGGTTTGCTGTGAGGTGAGTTTACTACTGTAAATCCTTCCAAGGTGAGTTCCAATAACAATTATGAGACCATCAAACCATGAACCCAATGGCCCATTTGGTTCTATGACCTATGCCAGTGAGAGGGAAAAAGGAGATGATCGTCTTCTAGGCAGCCTCATCTGAAAAGTGGATGGAAACACTGAGGCCACAAGTGAAGAAAGGAGCAGTTTGTCAGGCCTGGAACACCAAGATCAGTAGACTGTAAAGGGAATGTACACTATGTCACCTGAGCTCCTGTGATCTAGTGTGAAAGGAGTGCTAACATCCCAGGTACCCACCACCTTCCTAGGGACTCTGAATACACCCTCTTCAGGTTTTAAATGCACCTTCTCTTCCCAGGGAAGGCCTGGTGCCCATTAACACCATTGGAATCTGATTATGTTATGATCAGATCCTCTTATGGTAACTGTTGTAACCCTGTATCTCATTATATCCTACAATAATCCTATTATCTCACAAGGTATGTTGCCCTTGGAATGTATAGCCTAATAACCTTGACTTCTACTGAGAGGATGAGAATCCTTGGCCAGCAATGATAAGATTTAGTGGAGATAATGAAGAACAATCTACCAAAAGTTGTATCTGTTGCCTGTAGACTCTTTCTTCAAAGCTCTCTGATTTTTACTGCTAAGTGGAGCTGAATTCTTGACTCCTAAGTAGGTCAAAAACATAGTCTCTTGGTACCATGCACCTCTCCTCAGCTCTTTCTGAAGCTTTGCACTTGGTATGTGTGTTCACATAAGCCTGCCTCTCCTACTGAGAGCTGAATGGTCAAGATTATGTCTGTATCTGACTGCCATTTTCTTTCAAGTCCCTAGCCTGCCTAGTATTATACTACATGCTCAGTGACTGTTTAGTGTAAGAACAAATCAAAGAATGGCTACATGAATGCATCTGCTTGGATAGATGAGTGGATGGGTGGGTGGATGATGGAATAGATGATGAAATTATTTTGCATCTTTTCATGATCCTCTTTCCCAAGAACTCAGTTGCTACCTCGCAACCTAAAGAAGCCCAGTCAATCGGTGATGATGTTTTTAGACACTCCTGATAATTTATATCAGGAGTACATAAGACAAGGCCAAGTGAACTGCCCAGAAGAAGTACCGGGAGGATAAGAGACAGAGAGGAAAAAATGCAGGGGTTGGAAAGTATTCATGAAACAAACCATAGGCAGCTGGAGGAAGAAGCTTTGAGAACCTGGAAAAAAAGAAAGAGGGGAGAGAGAAGCTGAGATTAGCAGTGAGAAAGGGAGAGGCAAGCTGAGAGCTAGGATCACAAGAGAGAAGAGAGAATGCCTCAGCAGGGAAACCAAAAAAACCAATAGAAGCTCCTCTAAGACGGTTGCAGGGAGACAGAAGCTGAAAGTGGAAGGCTTTTAGGAGGGCGTAGGGGGAAGAATCTTAACCAGAAAAAATGTAAGTAGCAGAGAAAGAGAGAAACAAGATGAGAGAAAAATGCTGGCCCTGAAAGTTACAGAAGGGGTACTCAGGGTGGGGGAGCCAAAGCCACAGCCGCTCTGCCAAGGGAGGAAACTGTAGGAGACCCACCCGGCCGGAATCTTGAAGTCTCAGACTTTTTTCCACCTTATGAGCTGTAAATTGATCTATTCAGTTAAAGAAACCTGGTTTTTATTGAGCAATTTCCTCTGAACGATCTCCAGTTTTGAAAATGTCCCCAAACTTCTCTGACTCTTCCCCCCTCCTCCTAGGTCCCCACGTCAATGCCCGTAAATCACTAGGAAGCAGCCTCCCCCTCCACTGCCACCCCCCTTGCCATTTGTCAGGCTGCTAGGCTAATCCTGATATGGTCCTTGGTGCAGAGACCTCAGGGCTGTTTGTTCTGCCGGCCAATTCCCAGCATGCCCTTTGCGGAACTCACATCCCGGCAGCCATGCAGGAGCCCCCAGCCACAGAAGGGATTTCTCACTGGTCCTGAGCCATGTCCTCCGCCTGGCCTCAGATATCAGGGAAATTTCTCAATTTCTGGCTTTGCCTTGAAATGGGGCCTTGCAGATGAAACACAAGGGGCTCTTTATGCGAAACAGCGTCCATCACTTGCTTTTAAACTGCATCTTTTTTATGCAGTACCCCTCAAAGCATTTTCACAAACAAGTGTCTTTGTCTTCCTTACAGATGGCACCAAAAGGGGAGCATAGCAAGTTAAGTGGTTCGGTGAAGGTCACTCAAAAAAGTCAGAGTAGAGGTGGGAAAGGACCCCAGGACTCCCTGCTCTCAGGCTCATCACCTGCTCACTCCCAGGCCTGGCTATGAGCTGCCAGTGTCTGCTAGTGCCCTTCCTACCCCTGCTGGAGTGCCACATCCCTCACCCCAGCAATGCCACTTACAACTCCCAACTGCAACCCCATCTACCTCACCATGATTGCACAGCTCTTTGGATGGAAAGGGGCTATCTTGCAAAATCAATTGAAGGCCAACAGAGCTGCCAAGACCCAAAAGGGTGAGAGGGAGGCCGTGGGCCCCTTAGGAGGTGAGATGCAGGCGTCAGGCTTGAAAGGCAATCGCATTACCTGTATGGCTGAGGTTTTACTGCTTGCTCAATCTAAAAGTTCTCAAAGTAGTAATCAATGAGAAGGAAATATAATTGAGAAGATTAAAAGCTGAGGGTGGGTATGGACTGGGGAGGGAAGTGATTGCTAAAGAGGTCCATTTGTATAATTCAAAGGTCGATGCCTCTCATTAAACTCACATCTCCAGACACTCAGGGGATGAAAGAGAACCTCATCGTGCTGACTGGCTGACACCTAAGAGTTTCCTCTGGCCACTTCAAGGGCAGTGGGAGAACAGAAGAACAGAAGAAGCCATTGGAAGGGTGAATTTAGGGGAACTCATATGCAAAAGAACATTTGGAGAATGGAAAAACAGGTCTTCTGACTCTTTAATATAGCTATCCAAGTACTTTTTTTTTTTTTTAGACTCTGAGAGCTTATTTATAAGATCTGAACAAAAGCTGAATCCATGCCCAGGGAGGGTCTAGGCTGGCAGAGTCTTACCTTCTCTGTTTATATTCATCCTCCCCCAACACAGACATGCATGCACACATGTTTGTCCTACATAGAATGCCTACTTTTATACCTTCAGATCAGCAATGGGCTCTAACTAATAGCATGTGTCTACTACTTACTCAACTAACATCTGCATCTGTCTCAGACAAGTGGCAAGGTCATCTGAGAAATGAAGATATGTAGGGAGGAAGGAGAAAAAGAAACACAGACCAAGAGAGCACAAGTCTTTGAACTTGTAGAATCCAGAAGGCTAGGGCATGGTCAACAAAGTAGTTTTGAGATTTGCCTTCCTGTTCTTGCTCTTTTCCTGCTGAAGAGTTGCTAATGAAAGTTTGTCTAGTGTATTGTCTCCCTGTCTCTTCATTCCCTCTGCTGTCTTTGCTGCCTAACCAGGTATACTGTGTGTCTTGGAAACCATAGAATATAGATAGGGCTGCCAGACTTCGCAAATCTATTAGTACTGTATAATACACTACCAAAAACAGCCTGTTAGAATTAACACACATTTTTTTAAGCCCACTTTCCAGGGATCTGTAGTCTAGTGAGATCTAATAGGTTGACTGTTTAGGGCCTTCCAAAGTTGAAATCAAGGTGTTGGCCAAGCCAACTACTATGTTTTCTTTGGCTCAGCGTTTTCTGCTAGGCTCTTTCATGTAGTTGGAAGACCTCAGGCCATTTTGATAGAAGGATGAAGTCCTCTGTTTTCTTGCTGGTTGTTGCCTTGGGATTCAGCTTCCAAGCAGAAGCTGATCATTGTTCCCTACCCTGAGGCCTTCTCCATAACATGTCTGCTACTCCAAGGCTCCAGAACAATTCTCAACTGCTGAGTCTTGACTTCCTTGATTCCTACCCTCTGGCCTCAGAATTACCAAGCTGAGATGGTTAGATTAGGTCCCTGCAAGATCACCACCTTATGGATTAACTCAAAGCCAGCAGATTAGTAGCCTAAATTAATTTGCTAGGTACTGTAACACAGTCATGGGAAGGACTGCGCATCATAGTCACAGATTTCATCCACCTTTCATGGGAGGAGATGATACAAGGCCTAGTGCCACGGAAAGCATCTAAGAATTCTGCCTAATGTAATAATTTAAAATAGAGGATGCCTAAGAAAATTAAAATTTCATATAAAAAGCCTTGTAGCACATACAGTATGGACAATGCACTTGTACTTAACTATTACCAATTGATTATCTGAAATTCAAATTAGACAGGCATCTTGTACTTCCTCTAGTAGCCATAGATGCAGGGCCTGTGGGCCTCTTCATGGGCCCCAACATGGGCCTGCAGGGGAAAATAGCATTTCCTTTGAAAAACGAGTGGTAACAGAACTTTCTTCAGTTGGAGGCCCTGTGGTGATAAGAGAAGGCTCCTGAGGCCTTATTTATGCGGCATGGCTTTCTCTGTTTCCCTCCCCAGCTCCTTGGCCCAAGCCTGTCAACACCGTGCAGACACAGAGAGCAGAGACTTACCAGCTACAGGGCCTCCCTAGTCTTAGTCTGCTAGATGGGGTGGGGAGTCTGAATGGAGGGAACAGGGGAAGTACATACAAAATCCCAAGCTCTCTCCTTTCTGTTTCTCCTGGAAGATTCTACTGCCCCAGCAGAAGCTCCTGCCTTGAGGTGGATCACACCAGCTCTTCAGGCAAGGCTAGAGGAGTTTGCCTCATGAGCCTTGCTTGGCTCCTGTTTTAGCTAAATCTAAACCCTTGCCAGCAACACTTCCAACTCTGGCCAGCCCAATTGCTGCATTTGAACA
The DNA here is from genome assembly GCF_023159225.1 of Perognathus longimembris pacificus. Lineage (NCBI taxonomy): Eukaryota > Metazoa > Chordata > Mammalia > Rodentia > Heteromyidae > Perognathus > Perognathus longimembris. Next base: position 116,817,407 of record NC_063161.1, on the reverse strand, counting down.
GGCCAGGCCCTATTAGCCTGATCCTGGGATGGGTTATTCTTTCCAGCTTTCACTAACAAAAATCCCCTTTTATTTGGACACTCAAGTGGCCTCTAGGAAAGGCACTTTCATGAATTGCCAAAAATGTTCAGATGCAGCAGCATTTGCGTGTGTGGCCAATCCCATCGGCACCTCTGGGGCTGATCCCACAGACCTTTCTCAAGCAAAATGCCTGTGAATGTCCAGCAGAGCCCCACCCTTACTCCTAAGCTCTGTCTGCAAGAGGAGGCCCTGGTAGCTGTCGGAGTGACCAGAGATGGGCTTCTGTGTGGAATTTTTCCTCTTATGAAATCAATCTGAATGGAGAGAGTGATTTATATGAGCACTAGTCAATGCATTATTAGAATTAATATCATTATTTTACTGCTTCCCTTTTTAGGTTTTTCCTCTCATAAATCAGTTTAGTTCGATAAGATTGGGCTGAGTTTCGGCTGCACACAGATTGCAGAGTTGTGCACTGTGGGAGAGAAGACCATTTGGCGAGCCCAGACAATGTCTCCATTGTTTTCTGATTTATTGAAAGCCCAGGTTTTGCTGGTATTACATGCACTCGCTGATGTTTTGCAAAGCGAGGATTAGTCAGATTTTTGTTTTAACCTGAAAGCTATCTCCACAGAGCTAAAGTTTTCTCAGTCTAGTTTGTTGAAGGCTGGACTTTTTCCACAACCAAGTAATGGCTGCTGAGAGGGTCAGCTGTGTGCGTGTGTGTGTGTGTGTGTGTGTGTGTGTGTGTGTGTGTGTGTGTGTGTTTAGACCATTCTTTCCATCTTCACTTTTGCCAACACACATTAACCTGTCTCATTTCTGTTCTGAGTTTCCTAACTGCTTCTGGAAGAGGCTCTACTAGTGTCTTTTTCTTAATAGGCATTCTTTGGAAATAGCTTGGTGTGTGATCTCCTTTTCATTGTTGGGGTTGAACTCAGGACCTCAGTGAGGATAGTACTCTACCGCTTTGAGCCACAGCTCTACTTCAAGTTTTTAGGTGGGTAATTGGAGATAAGAGTCTCATAGCCTTTCTTGCTTGGGCTGGCTTAGAATTGCGGTCTGCAGATCACAACCCTCTGAGTAGCTAGGATTATGGGCATGAGCCACCATTTCCCAGCTTCATTGATAATTCTTCACATGTACCTCTCAAGCTATTTCCTTCCACTGCCCAAATTTCAGAGACTTGGTCCTGAGCACCATCAAAACAAAACTTACACATGAGTCCAACATAGTCATCAGATCCTGATGTGTCTTCAGGTCCACTCATGCTCACTTCTTGTTTCTTTTAATTCACCTGCCATTTTTTTTTTTGGCCAGTCCTGGGGCTTGAACTCAGGGCCTGAGCACTGTCCCTGGCTTCTTTTTGCTCAAGGCTAGCACCCTGCCACTTGAGCCACAGCGCCACTTCTGGCCATTTTCTGTATATGTGGTGCTGGGGAATTGAACCCAGGGCCTCATGTATATGAGGCAAGCACTCTTCACCACTAAGCCATATCCCCAGCCCAACACTTGCCATGTTTTTACCTTTGCATTTGCCACCCACCTGTCCACCAAGACCCTCTGAAAGCCCATGCAATGGCTCTTCCAATCTGTGTTCCTTGCCTCAAGGCTCCTCTGCCCTTTTCCTCTTTGTTCTGAAAATGAAAGTTAGGGAATAACGCTTAGGAGAACAGGGAATAACCCTAAGGCTGGCCAAACACCTGATTGTGCTTTGTTTCATTAAATCTATAAGAACCTAGAAGAAATAGATTTTTTTTTCTCTTGTCCTAAGAGATCGAATCCAGGGCCTCAGGCATGAGCTCTTCCACTAAACATATCCACAGTTCTAAAAACTGATGTTTTAAATAAACTTTAAAGATAGGTTTACAAATCCAGGACAGTCCTGGGAATTGAACATGGGGCCTTGAGCGTTTGCTCAGCTTTTTCTGCTCATGACTGGTGCTTCACCACTTAATATATGCTTCACATTCCAGCTTTTGGCTGGCTAGTTGGCCATGAGTCTCTCTGATTTGCCTGCCCCCGCTGGCTTCAAACCTTGATTCTCAGATCTTAGCTTCCTGAGTAGCCAGGACTCACACATGTGCACCTGGCTCTCACTAAACAACTCATATCAACTAAATTTAGTATTTATTACTTGGTTTTCTGCTCTTAGAGAAATTAAAATAAAGACCTTCCAAAATAAGGGCTTATCATTATATGCTTATTGACAAATCTATGTCAGATCCACAAACTGAATCTTCCCTTGCACTTGGGAATTCTCCAGGCAGCATCAACTTACTAGAAACATTATGTATGTGAACAGCACACACTACCATTATTGCTCCCCTAGCCCCAATTCACACACCACCTCTGGCTAACATTTATGGGTCAATTTCTTCCAAGAAGGGGAACATTCCAGAGGAAAATGAGTTAAGAAGTTGCTTTTGGAAATGCAGAAGCATCTTTAAAATGTTGGTGCTGGAACATATTCCATTGCCAGCAACTCATGGTGGCAAACACATGACTAGTGGCGTTAAAAGTTAGAAGTGCTCTTACTACCTTGTAATTCCATGTTCTAAGGTACAAGACTTCAATTCCTTACTTCATTAACGCAATATGTTGGGAAACTGACACATTATTAACCCTATGGTACATGTGCCAAAATCTGAGGCTCCGAAAAATTTGGTGGGTTACCCCAACACTCAAGGGATAGATCGAAGCCAGCTTTCTGCTTTTTTTTTCTTTTTCTTATTCTCTTTCTCCCTTTCCTTTCTTTTTTTCTTTCTCCCCTACCCCATTTTTGTATCTGGATTAGGACTTAAACACAGGGCCTGGCACTCTTGCTAACTTTTTTCACTCAAGGCTGGTGCTCTACCAGTTAAGCCACACCAGCATATCTGGCTCTTTGCTCATTAATTGGGGACTGGCTTTGACCTGCAATTCTTAGATATCAGCCTTCTGAATAGCTAGCATTACAGGTATGAGTTACCATTACCTGGCCCAAGCTAGCTTTCTTGTGCTCCTCTTGAGAACATTGTTCAGAATGAACACGTTTTCTTTCTTTTTTTTTTTTTTGTCAAACTGATATACAGAGTGGTTACAGTTTCATACTTTAGGCATTGGATACATTTCTTGTACTGTTTGTTACCTCCTCCCTCATTCCGCCTCCTCCTCCCCCTTTCTCTTTCCCCTCATGAGTTGTTAAGTAGATTTACACTAAACAGTTTTGCAAGTATTGCTTTTGTAATCGTTTGTCTTTTTTACCCTGTGTCTCTCAATTTTGGTATTCCCTTTCAGTTTCCTAGTTCTAATACCTGTATACACGGTTTCCAATGTACTCAGATAAGATACAGGGATAGTGAAGGTACAACCACAGGAAGGGCATACAAGAAGATCATCAATAATAGAAGCTTCGGTTTCACATTGCATGTTGAAAGTAATTACAACAGTGATATAACAGTCGTTTCCATAACATGGAGTTCATTTCACTTAGCATCATCTTTTGTGTTCATAAGGGCTATTGGGCTGTTGTGATCCTCTGCTGTGACTAGCCTAAACCTGTGCTAATTATTCCCTATGAAGGAGACCATAGAGTCCATGTTTCTTTGGGTCTGGCTCACTTCACTTAGTATAATTTTTTCCAAGTCCTTCCATTTCCTTACAAATGGGGCAATGCAGAATGAACACATTTTCAACTGTTACTCTTACATATCCTCCCAACTAGGCCATGAAGTCTATGATGATGATGATGATGATGATGATGATGACGACGACGACGACAACCATGAAGAGGATGATGGGGATACACTAGCTGTGTCTTTAATGATAAAGTACTTGATTTCAGTGAACATACTTCCTCATCCAATAAATGGAAGAATACAGTTCTACATTGGGGCTGCAATGAGGATGAGAATCCACCTGTTCTGACAAGGAGGAGGTCTTCAGTGTCTTTCGGAAAATGTGTATCTGATGTAGCATGATCTCCTAATTATTCATTTATGTAGACTTACATCATCAAATGAAGACTTCATCCTAATACAGCGAAATGCTCAGAGGTCTCTGACCTTGTGTTCAAGAGGACACAAGTCACCTTGGCCCTTAATACTCGGCCATCTGTACAGACCACGTGTTGGCTTTATCTTCCTTGGTGATTGCAAAGTTCTCAGGTACCAAGTTACAGTGTGATGGAGAGGTTGGGGTTGAGGTTTTTTTTTTCCCCCTGTGCTTTGCTGATTCACTCTGTTACTTGTACCCCAATTTGTAGTTTGCCTCCTCTCTTCACTACTCAGTCCTCCACTAATAACTGGTGTTCTTCATAATGAAGAGAAGAGAGAGCTTTTCTTCTCTCTGAGGTTTTGGTATTCACCTTTTGTCTTCTTTCCTCCAATTTTCTCAACCCTCAATACTAGGGAGATTCAGTTTGTACCAGTTCCAACTGTCCTAACCAAGGTCCCAGCAGAAAACAAATGCCATCCTCCATTTAGAGGGACTCTGGGAGCATTTGATTAAATGACTATTTGCTAAGTGAGCCACATAAGGATGGTGATGTGCCTTGAGTATAAAACAAAGGCAGCTGTTACCACTCTTAGCCAAAAAGGATAAGGGGGGGGAGATTGTTTTCTAAAACCTGGAAGGAGTGTGCTATGGAGAGAGACCCCACTGGAGAGTGGCAGTAACGTCAGTTGAGAAGCCCAAGGGGATGAATACCATAAACCTTTTCTTCTCCCTTCCTTTCACAGCCTTCTAAGGTTTCCACTGGACAAACCCTCTGAGGTACAAAAAGCAAGCCATGTGCAGTGCACAGTAGAGTGAAACAGGGTGGAGAGAGTGACTCCTTCTGATCCATGAAGGAAGCACTCATCCTTTCAGCTTTTTGCAGCCCCTTCAGTCCTCTTTTGCATCAGCATTCACCACTAGTCCAGAAGGCTGCAGGGCTTAGGTGTAAGATTGTTGGGGTGTTGCTGTCATTGTATTCAGATTTACAGGTTAAATTGTATTTCACATTTTTGTTCCATCTTCCTTCCTTTCTTTAATTTACTATGGCCTGCTCTACATTTTATGGAGCTATTTTAGGCATACACAGGAGATCTTCTTGCCATACACAGGGAACAATCAATGTTCTCATTTAATAATTCATTCTTTCATTAAATGCCCCCAAGTAATTAAATAAAACATGAATAAATTCCACACTGATATTTGCTAAAGTTTTCTTTCTAGAGAATTTCACCTGTTAGGGGATATGCTGGGACCATTATTTACTATGAGGAGCAGTGGAGTGAAGAGACCTTCAGAGTACACAGTCAGTTCTAATTTCATTGTTACATTTATCAAATGCCTACTAAGCACTACATATTTAAATGCACTCTATCTAACATTCAAATCTCCTTGTAAAGTTTTCAAGAAACGGTGTCTGTTCAGAAAAGTTCAGCACCTTCTTTTGGGTTCTATCACTAGATTATACCACAAAGAATTCAACACTAAGTTTATCTGACATCAAGACACCTGCCCTTCAATTCCTCAACACTACATCTTTCTGTCATTTCTATGGGAAAGTAAGTGATGATGAAGGCCACCCTAAAAGCTCATTGAGTTTTCTATATATCAATGTGTGTGTGAGAGAGTGAGAGAGAGAGAGAGAGGGGGGGAGAGAGAGAGAGAAAGAGAGAGAGGAAAGGTTTTACCCACAAAAGAAAGAAAGAGAATATTCAAGATGCTTTGGAGACAACCTTTATGTCTTTAAGGCAGTTCTAAGAAAAAAGGAATAGGAGAAAGACTCATCAATAATAGTAATAATAATCTTTTTATTTCTGAGCATCTTTTCCCAAAAGAAGCTAAGCTGACATTTTTCTATGGACCCGATAGAAATGCTTAACTAAGTTCTAAGGAGACCACACTCACTGAATCATTAAGCAGCCTCCCAGCACTTGAGGGGCGTTTCACACTGTTACTGGGGTCACACTTCCTCCTAATCACATGCTTCTTTGATGAACTCCTTGCTAGCACTTTGTGATGCTTCATGTCATATACTTGTTTGCCTTAACAGTCATTTTAAAAATACCCCAAGCTTGCCAGGTCTCAAACGGCCTCTGCACATTAGAATGCTCATTCTTTAAGGAGGAAGCTCATTTCCACATGTATTCCTCCACTCTCCTACCACTGTCACAACAAGCTCCTTTTCCTAGGAGATCTATTTGGAGCACTGTGGTCTTCTCTATCCCTTTGTGCACTATGTAATCCCTGATTTCTTCTGCTTCATGCCACATCAACTAAGCCACATCAAATCAATACACGAAGGTCTGAGGTGAAAACTCCTCTGCCTTCCTCACAATGACCATCATCATTGGAGTTCTAGTGCCTTCCTTTTTGGCACATTAAACTTTACCATTCCATAAATGCTTCCCTAATGGGAACAAATGATTCACTTTTAGATAGATCCTCCAAATTATACCTTTCCACTGTTTATCAGTGTTTTATATTATAAATTCAAAGTTTGGTCATATCATGTCCCTATACATGGCACTTATAATGGCTGTCAAACGACTAAAAGAAGATTTCAACTACTTCAACCTGATGCAACATACACACACACACACACACACACACACACACACACACACTTTCTGGGTGCTCCTTTCAACCACTGCATTCTGTACCCATTTATATTCTCCTGCCTTTCTGTTCTCCCTAACCACAAGCCTTGGTACTCTGCCTCTTGGCCATGTCTTCTAGCTTAGTCTGAATCCAAGCTCTTACCGATTATCAAGAGAAAGAATCCATTATCTATTAGCCCAGCTTGGCTAACCTGGCTATGGCTAGGGGTATGATGTCACTTAAAATAGTCATACTCAGATGCACAGCACTCATTTATGGAAAAATAGAAAGGCAAATCCATATGATCAGGTAGCCACTCAAGTTAACTGCTCTGTTTCCTCTATTGATGTAGAAACACAGAGAATCTAGATGGTCTATGTATGAGCTGGTGAGACACATAGGTCAGAGGCATCCTAGACTTCTCTGCTGTCTGGGGAAGACTAAGATAGGGAGCTGACTTCCTACCTTAGTTCCTAACAGTCTTGTAATCCACAATAGAGAGACAAAATTCTTCACTATTGTTCTCTGACTCCTGATAACTCCACCTCAATTTATGCATACTTCTAAAGGAAGGAACAGAGGTCCGATGAAGGAAATGCTGGGTAACATCAGAGAGAGGAGAGGCACAGAAATCAATGCACTTCTTGCTAAATGCCCTTCTTTTCTCCTCCTTTCTGAATTGCAACCACCCATTAGAATACACATGAGATCAGAGTAGACTAGAGTATTTTGAATGTTCTTTAGCTGCCAAACCTTTTCTTCAAAAGAGATTTTAGTAGAGCTATATAAATAAACCTGATATGACAGAGCTGGCAGACACGGGGGGGGGGGCGGGGGGGGGAGGCTGAGAGCCCTGACTTTCCAATGCCCCAGCCCCTCCCCTACCCACCAACTTGAAAGCTAGTGGGTTGGGAACACAATTTAGTCCTGGAAAAGATGAGCATCAGGCAGGTAGAAATCCACCAAAGAGGACTCAGGCTCTCCCAGGTCAGGGGGAGTACCTGAAAGAGGAGGAGAAGGAAGGTCTCACTACTACTTCAGTCAAGTTCTGCATATTTACTTTTCATCAAAGAATTCGAACAAAGCCCTTTTTCTTTTTACCTTTGCAGGTCCCCGGTTTGAGACAAGAAAATGGCTGTATCATTTGTGGCTTGTGTGTGTTGTGTCTGGTTCCCGTGGTTTGTTTTCCTGCTTTGAAAACGAAACCCTTCATGGCTCAAAGATGGAAAGCAGACCACGTTTTGTCAGTGAGGCTATTCGTCACGTCCCCCAGAGGGGACTGTGAACTCCAGCAGCCTTGAACATTGCCAGCAGTTGGACCACCCATGTTGCTGAGCTCCAAAGGCCACCAGGCAGCCAAGGGCCAGCAGGGCATAAGATTCTACTACTCAGTTGGCCTCAGGCTTCAGCCAGTCCCCACCTACCCTGGGGACTCAGGTCTGAAATACACCAGGGAGAGAAGATCTCACTTGGTGGTTTGGGTCTCTTGCAGGGTAAATCTTAGGCCCAGGCTAAATTTGCCAAAGGCTCTAGAGAGAACAGTGCTTAGATCTTCCCCAGAGCAGATCTTGGAGAGGAAATTATTTTACTGCTCTGGTAAATGCTGTTTGGCTATATTTAAGTTGTACGCCTTTGGTTTTTACTGTTGTGCAGAAAGCTGGTTATAAAATGCTCTGACATACAGGAAAGAACTTCTGTTAGCAAATGTCTGCACCTGCTGGGTTGAGGGACCAGAGGCAGAAGTGACGCAGGAATGTGCTGCAGAGAGGAGTTCCCAGGCAGCTGGCTCAGGCAGCCCAGGGAGTCTCAGCAACTGTTAGACTCACCTGGAAACCAGCTAAAGATGCAGTGGGGGTCCCACATAAGACTACAGAACTTGAGGGGTAGCTGGGGTTTGTATATTTAACAAACTGCTCAGGGGATTGTGACCACACTCCTTTGAGGACTAGTCCAACATGCTGATGTTGCTTCTAGGACTTCATATCTGAGAAACTGTCTCTCCAGAGGCCAGTCTTGGAATGAGACCTTGTTTTCTCTTTGCTGACTTTGATCAAGATTGTAGAAATTGAGCATAGAGATCAGGCCTTCTGAACCTATTTAAAAAAAGCAAAAAAAAAAGCCTGGTGCAAATGTACTTATTAGACTTGGAACAAGAGCTGAAGACAGAGCAGAAACTGATTCTAACTGGGCTCAGTGAAGAACAAACTGAGCCTAGAGTCTATATTTAAAACTTTGTTCCCTCTTATGTCTTATGTTTCTTTTTGAAGAAAGGAATGACTACCTCATACTGTAATAAAGATGTCACAGAAAGCAGAAAAACAGTCAAAGCATGGAAGTACATGTCTTCTTGCTTCCTTTCATTTAAACCTATTGTGAGAATCCAAGGTACTACCATCCACTCAGGAAGACACTAAGTACTCAGGAAGAACCAGCAGCATCAACAGCCTTCCCTTATAGCTAGAGGGACCCCCAGCCCACAGTCCCTTCCTAACCTCTAGCCTTTCAGTATTTCCTAGGATAAGGCAGGGAAATGTCCCAACTCTCTCATTCTCTCTGATTGATCCCTACCTGATCCCTCAGTCCAAGCCTGTGCTAAGGGATTGGCTGAGTTACCAGTTCTCCTGGACCAGTTGGTGCTTCATCAGCTCCCACACTGAAAGGTGACTCCTGAGTCAGATTTCCCAACTTCATGACTTCAGCATGTGTGGCCAAAGGGACTGAGCGGTCATACTCTCCACAACATCTGGCATGCTCCTCCTCTTGGGCCTCATCGTGCTAACTTCCCAAGGCCAAAAATTCTAATTATCTCATGTCTTTCCCACTGGATAGAACTGGTGAGTTTGGGTAGAAGGAGGGGATACTAGGGGAAAATGGCTTTTATCTCTTCCTGTACATTATCTTAATTTGAAACTCAATATGCTGAAGATACATGGGGGTGGAAGAAGGGCTCTAAAGATACATTCCAAAAACTTACTGGCCTAATCTGTTGGCTAATCGTGTTACCCATACATGATTTATATGCATACATTCAGTATTCCCAGGATTGGAGGGTGATGAACAATGGTCCAAGTCTCCTTGGAAAATCAAGGGAAAGAGAAAGAAGTAGCATAACAAGGATAAAGACAGAAAAGTGAAAGGAGGGGGAAGAGATCCAGAAAATGACAAAATGAGGGTAAAAGGGGCTGGGGATATGGCCTAGTAGTGCCTGCTTCATATATATGAGGCCCTGGGTTCGATTCGCCAACACCACATATACAGAAAATGGCCAGAAGTGGCGCTGTGGCTCAAGTGGCAGAGTGCTAGCCTTGAGCAAAAAAGAAGCCAGGGACAGTGCTCAGGCCCAGAGTCCAAGCCCCAGGACTGGCCAAAAAAAAAAAAAAAAAATGAGGGTAAAAGAAAAATGGCCAGAAGAACTAGAATACAATTCTCTAGTTCACTGAAATTATTTTTCCTCTTGCCCTAATCATTCTTCTTTTTTAAAAAAGAAAAGTGTTTTTTTCCACTCTATTAATCCTCTAGCTGTGCTTCATTGCTTAAGACATTTGAGGGAACCATTGATTTAGGAGACTTTCTCTTCATGTCCGAATATGGCTCATACTCTTAAACTGATACCAGACTTTAGTGTGGAGAGTTAATGAGTATCTGGGATGACTAACACATTCAAAAACATTCCCTTCCCTGGGGAAAAGTTGTTTTCTTTGGGGCCAGAAAGCAAACAAGTAGACAAAAATGAGGCCACCATTGGTTTCCTTCTTTCTCCTTTTCCTTCTTTCTCTACTTTTTTTATTTGCCCAAAGGATAATTTTTGAAAAGGATAAAGGCTAGCAAATTCCAGCTAACACTCTCATTTATATGTATGCTTGCCAGATTTGCTGTCATCATACTTAGTCTCATGTGTTCTTGCATCTTCTATGGTGTTTCTTATGTGCTAAGGACTGAACAAAGAAGTTCCTAAAATGTATACAGGACATGTCTTTGGTTGTCAGCTGGTAACTAAATCAGCATTGTGTCATATTCCATTCTCTTTGTATCTCAGGGGAGAAGTCCAGAGACACATTTCCCAGAACTGGTCCCAATGTGGTGTGGGTTAGTCAGCTTCACCTAGCCCTGGCACAGGATTCAAAGCTCTGTGCTCTCCAGTACTGATGTCAGGCAGACCTGTGGTCAGTGGATACATACAGGAGTTTCCAGACATTCCAATGAGTCACCTGTCCTGCAGCTGCTGACCATTGGTGTTGGCTTCCAATAGACTCTTAAAATGTGCCATGACACTTCAGTTTGGGACTTCAGTACTACGCGCAGCAGAAATCAGCAGTGGTTTTCACTTAACTTTGCTTCCCAGACCTTCCAACAGTATTTTAAGCCCAATTCTCCAGTTAAAACCATTACTAATTTAACCTCAAAAAGGTTAAATGACTTGACCAAGACCACTTAGCTAGTTGCCAGTTTGGATTTGAACTCCTGACCATTGCAAAATCCATGTGTTCTACATTGCCACATTGCCTTAATTCACCAGCCTTGCCTAACTCAGGTTTTTGTCTATTAAGTGAAAGAATTAGCTTTAGATGGCATCCAACATCTCTGTGAATAAACAGAATCCATCTCAGGCCAGCCTCCAGCTTCTGAGATGTGATGTTCTCTATAAATGGTAACAGGCAATGGGGAAGGAAACAAGTTCACAATGTGAAAGGAGAAAGTTGATGATATGAGTTCAAATGTTACACTTTCTAACTATGCAATTCTGGGCCAATTGCCAGAACATGTAAACCTCCATGACACAATGTCTTAATAAATTGCTACAGTTGCTGACCTTAGCCAAAACCACGAATATAGAGTAGATTGAGAGGAGAGCTAGGAACAGTATTATGAAGACTCAAGGACACCGAGAAAGGAGAGAAAAGAGCAAGAGTTACTGAATGCTGGAAGAGGTTCCTGCATAAAGGTGCAACGAAGGTTAGCAGCCAAGGGGGGGTGGGGAGGGATCAGGATCAGTTGTGAGAAAAGTGAGCAGTCAGACACAAGGTAAAATAGCTCAGAGTTAAAGAAAAAAATGATGCTGAGGACCACATGCTACCCCTTCCTAATTTAAAGAAACTACCTTTATTTTCAGCTTTCTGCTTTACAGGTTTCCAACGTTAATAGTACAACTTCTGGAACATATTGATTTAGGTTTAAATGGAACCACCTGTGTCCAACATTTGCTCAATGGAATATTCTATAAGAGCATAGTAACTCAAGTAGAAAAATGTTTGTCTCGTTAGTCTATCACTTTTCTCAGCAAAATTGACTGTATGCTCCCAAATACAATCCTTGAAAACAAGACAACATGGTAAGATCACAAAAAAATGGAACAGGGCCCTACTATCACAAAAGTGAAAATCATAAGAGTAAATGAATTTTGGGAATTCCAAGAGATATGGTGACCAAAACAAAATACTATCTCTGACATGTAGAAAGAGCCTTGACCTTTTAAAAAAAAAAAACAAAACTCTTCCATGGGGGCATTAGCAATGCCCAAACATCCTCTCAACATTTGAACCTAAAATAGGCTCTACCTCCAAAGAATATGAATTTTTTATTTCCTAAGGAAAAAAAATGTGATGCTAAGTCTATTTAGAAAGATGTGGAACTTTCTCTGAAGAAGGATTTAACCACACAGAAATAATATAAGCAGGCAGGACAGCCTATGGACTATCTTTAAAAGTCTGTGTTGAGAGCAACAGAGACAATATTTTGTACATAATCTTAAGAATATTGCTTCAAACTTTGATTTTTCAGTGGCAGAGAGTAGAATTTATAAGCTCTGAGCTTGAGCCCCAGGATTAACCACTTTATTTTTTGTCAGTTGTGTAGTGTGGGTGCTGTCCCTGCGCCTTTCTGATCAAGGCTAGTGCTCTGCCACTTTGAGCCACAGCTCCACTTCTGGTTTTCTGGTGGTTAATTAAAGAGAAGAGACTCATAGACTTTCCTGTCGAGGCTGGCTTTGAACTGCTATCCTCATATCTCTGCCTCCTGAGTAGCTACGATTATAGGCATGAGCCACCAGTGCTCAGTGGATTAACCACTTTTTAAGTAAATGACCTTGAGGAAAATAACTTCTTCATTGAGTTGCTTTTCTTCAACTATAAAAGGGGATTAAAGGATACCCTTTGTGGGCCCCCAGTATTATTGTGAGGATGAAATTACAGAAGCATAAAAATGTCTTGGAAAATAGGAACATTCTGGCATTATACCATTATCAAAATCTTGTGTTCTTGACTATGGTAATCCTATGTGAAGTTCTCTCTCTCTCTCTCTCTCTCTCTCTCTCTCTCTCTCTCTCTCTCTCATGACACAATAAAAACCTTCGATAACTAATTCTCAAGACACAGGAGTGGATCTTTATTCATCCCATTGACTTACAAGCAGCTCATCTGATCCACAGTCCCCCAGCATCACACATACACACACACACACACACACACACACACACACACACACACACACACACACACAATCACACATAGGAAAGGCCATAGCAAAATCAGAATGGCAATGGCTTGCCTGTGAGCACAAGCAGGAGTAGGCCATGTCCTTACTAATAAATGTCAGCTTGATTTGAAATTCTTGCTAAAGCACAGCTTAGACAATGCCAAAAAGGGAAACCAAAGCTTTCTCGATAAAATGGAATCCCAAAGCATAAATAAAAGATTCCACCTGAGAAGAATGATTTATTATCTCTCACTCAAGAAAAGGATGTTCAGTCCATTCTGTGGGACCACATCTCTTTAAGTTGTTTGTTACTGGTTTATAAGAAGCCCATATATGTGTGTGCATAGGCCCACATGTGCACGCATGCACAAGCACTACATATTTCTAAGTTCTGCTAAAAAGGAAACCTAAAAGTTATACTTCGGCTACTAGAAATGAAACTCAGAAAGTTTATTTATTTTAATGGCTATGTTTATCTGATTTAGGGAAAGGAAGAGGAATAACAAAATGTTGAGACAAAGGACAAAGGACGAACCAATGCAACAGCCATTCTCACAAGACACTATGTTGGAAATGAACTTCACAACTTGGATAGGAAGGGAGCCAGGGGGAAGGAGAGGGTAACAATGTTCGACAAGAAATATACTTATTACCTTACTTATGTAACTGTGATCTCTCTGTACATCACATTTACAATAAAATATTTTAAATGGGACTATTTTGTCCTCCAAAAGTAAATTACCCTTCACTTTCATCAGAAACACTGATGAAGATTTATTTCAGTCAAAAAGAATTAGAATTCAGGAAATCTGAGACTTTCAGTCCCCAGGCACTAAATGAGGTTGTCACAGAAGAAAAGAGACTAAATGTAAAATGTAAAAAAAACCCATCACATCTACCATGAAGACATGCATGAATGTGTTCTGCTTCAAGGAGTTCTGGTCATGTGTGAATCACTTCCTGATAAGCTATTCGATTAAAGCTTTAAAGTTCTGGAAATCAGCATTAGCAGTATAAAGTCCCTATTCACTCTGCATTTCAAGTTACAAGAGGTGTGACACACTAAAAGAATATTTACATTTTTGTGAGAAAAGAAAGGCCATATAAGGTTTTCAATTTCTATGTTTGTAGTCAACATGCCTATAATATATTAAATGTACCTCTTTTACAATGTAATTTAGACAGTTTTACAAACCTAATAGCAATCTTGGGGGGAGGGAAGGAGGTTGAGGTTTCTTGTAATTATGTACCACTTACAACATATGACCAGCCTACCATGTCCCATTCCCATTCTGTAGTTAAAATACATGAAATATTCAGATAAAATATTAGATACTTGGAGAAGAGTCACTTGAGTGAACACCACTGCTTTTCTAAACAAACACAGAAGTAAACAGTATACAAATATAACCACTATTTCAACATCTGAAACCTGGGTTTTCCCCATACTAACTCATCGTACCTGCTGATTCCTACTTTCTTAAAGTCCTGTGACAGTTAAGATCCCGTGACCGTTAAGATGTGTTTGTCCTTTAAAGGTGCAAACATAAAAGAAATGTATTACTTCACCTATCAGAAAATTTGGAATATCATGATCTTGTCTTTCTTGCTTTAAAATCATTTGGCTTACTCCTTTAGGTTACCTTCCTTCATGATTTCATATTGGCTATCAATAGCATAGAGGAAAAGAGACAGAAATCTTCTAGTTTTGGAATCAAAATCCTTCTCTTTAGTCTTATTTGTGCCACTCCTACTAGTATACCAACACTTCTATCAGCATGAATCACCATGAATCCTTATTGCAGAGGTACCAATTCAGTCAAGGGAGATGGCTCAAACAAATCAAACTCAATCCCTGATGCCAGTGATTTGATGAAACTCTTGTTTGTTATTGGGATTCCTTAAGTTTTGCAGGGGAGGTGGGGGAATGGTGGTTGAATCATTAATGAAAGTTAGGATTTTGCTAGGAAAGAGGAAAAGGAGACTGGATTCTAGAAAACAACTAATGATGTATCCATGTAAAGTGCCATTGGGTTTCCCAGAAGTGTTCTGGATATGAGCTCTGACATTATATCTGGAACATAACGTAGAACCATGGCCCCTTGTCAGTGAAAGAGGGCTATTTTTATGTATACCTCTATGTTTTGCCTGACCCCAAGTAAAAACATTCTAGCTCCTTAAGAGCTCCTTAAGGCTGCTAACAACCCAAATAGCTCTTATCTGAACCTGTTATAAGAGCTATAAAATCAATAGAAACAAAGATGTTCCCTCTTCAGTGCAAACAAAAACAAAAGCTAGTCTGAGGATAGCAGGCCACAAAATAGGGACACGTAATAGGATGGCCACAAAAAGCCCAATGCTTCCCAGAAGACAAGTCATTCATCATGGAGAAGATTTGTGGCTGATCATTGGTGGCTCATACCTGTACTCCAAGCTACTCAGGAAGCTGATCTCTGAGGATTGTGGGTCGAAGACAGCCCAGGCAGGAAAAGTCTGTGAGACTCTTATCTCCAATTAATTACTCCAAAAAGCTGGAAGTATAGCTGTAGCTCACATTACTTTGTTTATCTTGGGACTTAGGGCTTCTTCAGATTGAGGATCAGAGCCAGAGATGTGAAGATAATGCTGGAGTTTTTGGTCAGCCACTAAGAACAGTGATTTAGCTCTCTTTTATCTCACAGGCTGCAAAAGGGTTATCAAAAGGAGACTCTTCTAAGAACTCTTTTGTTGTTGGTGGTGGTGGTTGTGGAGCTTGAACTCAGGGCCTGGGCACTGTCCCTGAGCTCTTTTGATCAAGGATAGTGCTCTACCACTTTGAGCCACAGCTTCACTTTTGGTTTTTGAGTGGCTAATTGGAGATAAGAATCTCATGAAGACTTTTCTTTGGGACTGGCTTTGAACCTCGATCCTCAGATCTCAGCCTCTGGTGCCCGGCTTTCTAGAAACTCTTAAAAGGCAAGACTGGGATTGTTCTTCCTACATAGAAAGATCACAGTGAAGATTCAATAATGCTCATGTTGGTTAGATGAAGCCTGGAGCAAGGCATTGCCTTCTAACCTAAACAGCTTCAACATTCATTTTCTAAAGATGGGGCAAAGAAGGTAGGAAACAAAAAAAGAGCTCAACAAAAACCAAAGCAAACTATGGGAAACCAAGTTCTCAAAGGCAAAAATATGGTATACGTTCTGACCTATACATAAGCATGCACATACACAAAATTGCCTTAAATTTTCATGTCATTAAGACCAATTCTGGGCTTAAGTCATCTTGAATTAGATAGAAATGATATAACCTCCCATGAGACTAGTTCTACATAACAGATCCCAATGAAGAAATGCAGTATATGATGATAAATGGCCAGCAATTATAGAATCAAGATCCAAATAATTTTGACAATCTTAAATGTTGAGGGGGGTAGACAATAAAACGATTAGGGACAAATGTAAAGTCCATTATTTGGATTGAAAAAAAATCAACTGTGTAGACAAAGGGATACCTACTTAATAGCTGTGAGGTTTTTGTTTTAAACTTGGGTCTATTAGTTGACCACAGTTTAATATGTGATCATTAGTATAATGCAACTTCTAAAACTTAATATGATATTTTGATCATGGGATGTGATAACTCCACCATTTTCTAATTGAATCAGAGTATGTGTGGGGACCTGCCTCTGCTTTGGATAACTACGATAAAGGTCATGTTGTCAGAGTAAGGCATATTTGGGGAGTGGGGGTACCTGAGAGAGTAAAGACTCTAGAAATTATATCCAAAATGTAGCAGGAGGATATCTTGTAATAACCTGGCGTGGGGGGGGGGGGAAGCCCCGCCCTACGTTGTCATCATTGCCACGGCCCCAATGCTGAGAGTAAAAGGGGATCCAGCCCCATATTGAGGAGGCCAGAACCGCCTCCCCCTGACGGTTGGCAGCTGGGGAATATAAGAGGGTGAGATTTCCCGGAAAAGAAGAGAGTGGGAAGGCAAGGGGCCAGGATTTCCTCATGGAGCTGAGCAGTGCCCGGGTTCCCCTCAGGCCTGCAGACAGAAGAGGCCAGAGCTCTGGGCCTGCAGACAGAAGCAGCAAAGATACCCGAGTCCAGACAAGTCGCTCAGGGAGGCCTGAGTCCGGAGGGGCAGAGCTGGAGGCCCGCGGAGGCCCCGGGCACTAGGAGAGCAGACAGAGCAGAGCCTAAGGCCTGTGGGCGAGGCGTGTGGCCATAGGGGCGAGGCCTGCAGGAAGAAGGAATAGAAAGAAACTCGTTCCTTTGGCGGTTTGGAGGTTTCAAGGTTAAGGATTGGAGGTTCGGAGGTCAGGTCAGGTCTCAGCTCTGGGTAACTAGCCCAGGACAAGGCAGTTGCAGGCATTTGGGGGTGGAGGGCTGTTTTGGTTCTGCGTTTTAGGTTGCAAATAAAATTTCTTTGTAAATAAAACCCCTTCCCACCTTAAGTTGCGCCTCGATGGATTATTCTGGCTTGCAGAGTACAACAATCTTATGGGAGTAGAAATAATGGCTTTGTGTTTTCCTTAGGAGCAAAGAAGGCCATAGTTTTTAACTCCCTATAATTGGAAGCAGACACCACTGGAAGTGTCCTACAACACGGGCATGGAAGGCAGAGCACAGGCTGGAACCAGTCTGCCAGGTTCATGTCTGGCTCTGCCACAGAGTGATTCTATCTTTGTGCAGGCTACTAAATCCCCCTAAGGCCTAAGTTTCCTCATCTGCCCTTTGGGCTCCTACCTCACAGAAGTACACGAGCTAATAATATACGGAAAGTGTTTACAACCATGCTTGGAAATTGTAATATTGGAGTCATTGCTACAAAGACAAGGAAGCAGATTTTCATAAAAAGACACTCCATGGTACTGCGTTGCTGAGGCTGCTGTAACCAAGTACACAAACAGGGTAGCTTGAGATACAGAATGATGGTCTCAGTTTAGAGACAAGATGGAAACCTAAGTGTCAGCAGGTTTAGCTCCTCTGCAAGCTATGAGATCAAATGTGTGTCATGCCTCTCTCCTGACCTGGGATGGTTTGCTGGAAACCCTTGGTGCCCCTTGGCTCATAGAACAGCACTCTGATCTCTGCCTTCATCATCACCCAGTATTCATTCCATGTGAATGTTGCTGGTCTTCATATTTCCTCTTCCTTAAAGACACTAACCTTATTCAATTAGGGCTCATTCTAGCAAACTACTTTTAACTTGTCAACCTCCCTATCTCCAAATAAGGTCCTATTCTGAGGTATGCGGGTTAAGACTTTCACATAGGGATTTTGGGAAAACAATTCAAACCATAACATCATGATACTGGGAATCATTAAGAAGAGGCCGATGAATGGCCTGTAATCAGAGATGTCAGTACTATAATACAAATATCCAAGGACACAGTTCTCACAAAACAATTATTGGTCATATTTGAACTCTGATATCCCATTTAGGATGCAACAAGTTTGATTTCTTAGCTCAAGGACATGGCCTAAAAAATTAGTGCAAAAGGGCTTGGAATATGGCCTAGTGGTAGAGTGCTTGCCTCATATACATGAAGCCCTGGGTTCAATTCCTCAGCACCATATACATAGAAAAAGCCAGAGTGGTGCTGTGGCTCAAGCGGTAGAGTGCTAGCCTTGAGAAAAATGAAGCTAAGGACAGTGCTCAGGCCCTGAGTTCAAGCCCCGGGACTGGCAAAAAAGAAAATAGTGCAAAAAAGCCCCCCCCAATCATAAAGTAATATAGCTGTTACCTACCTCCTTCGTCCATTTTCCTGTTGAGACGGTGGGAGGGAATATTTACTTATGATCCAGTCTGTGCTGAGCTGTATATTGAATCATCTGCATCCCTTCACCACTCTTTTTGCTTCAAAAGTACTGAGTACCCAATACAGCAGTGTGTGAGGGAAAATAATGTTCTCACTCTCAGACCACAGCAGATATTCCTGTCCCATCCCTCCATATTCAATTAGGGAGCCTAGACATATCAAATAGTTTTGTGCTCATTTCCATAGCAGGAAACGGAAAGGTTAAGCTTTTATTCTGGGACCATGTAGCTAATTGATAGCAGTGCTATTATTAGGCTTAAGTTTCCTGATAGTCTATCAATTATAAGTAGATTTATCAAGCATTTATTTGTTTAGCACTATGACAAATGTTGAATATTGACATCCTTTATCCATCAAATCAAATCACTAAAACTTCTAGTGTTAATTTAGAAGTCTCATCAGTCCAGGTAGAGTGGACTTTCTGCTCACTCCTAAATAAGCCATGACCCTAAAAGTTCTCAAGGCTTTTTTTGTTTTCTTTTTCTTAGTGAAATTAGATGCAAATTACCCACAGCCTTCACTTCAACCTCCCACTGTAAATAACATTTTGAACTTCTGCTTCTTTACTCCTCACTAGAACCCATCCCTCAGGGCTCCTTGCTTCCCCTCAACAAGTGCTAGAAACTATCTTGCTCACCTCTACACTCCAATCACAAAGAGGTTGGAAGTTCACTTGGTCAGACAAGAGTTGTATATACCCAGGGTACAACATAATTTTCTGATGTATGTTTTCACTGAGAAATGATTACACAATCAAAACAATATATTCATCGTCTTACATAATTACCTTTGTGTTTATACTTATATTTTGGTAAAAATATTTAAGATATACTCTCTTATTAAATAACAAGTTTACAATACATTATTAGCCATATTCATCATGCTGCATATGAGGTCTTATTCATCTTATAAACTGCCAATGTGCATCATTTGCCAACATCTTTCCACAGAAAGCAATGAGTTGGATATATATACCGAGCACTGACCATTTCTGATCACCTCCATTTCTTAAACTCAAGTGTCAACACAGAAAAAAAGGGTACACTTCCTTCCTTAATCCAAAGGCAGCCTCAATAAGTGGATATTTCAACGCACCAGTTGGGTTTGTTGCATAACTAATTACACGCAAAAATGATCTCAGTGAAAATTAACAAAAAAGCACCCCTCCCCCAATATATACACATCTATAAATGGGAGAGGGGTGTGGATGCTCTTGTAGAGTGAGCTTGGCTGGGTTTGGCTGCACCTTGTGGATTGGGTTTATATATCTTCTCATCGTCTCCCATCTTCCCTAGACCAGTACTTGAAGCATGTGTTTTCCCTCTGATTAAAGGCAGAAGCAAAAAGGGGTAAGCCCAGTGTATTCAAGCATATGCTCACATCATATCCACTAACCTCCTACTGGTGAAACCAAATCATCTGACCAAGCCTAAAGTCTTGAAGTACAGTGGTATCCACTTACCATGAGTAGGGTCATGACAGGAATGTGTGGCTACTTCAAAGAAATGAAGAATCAGGATAAGCTATTTGATCTACCCCAGTAGATCTCCCATAATTGTTCTTGGATGATTTGGACCCGGTCTTCTAGCAGCTGAAGCCGTTACAATCTGGGCCATTGAGATTTCCAGCCTTCTATCCACCCAAAATTCCAAGATACTGCTTTTTCAAAGTAGCTCCTCCCTCCTCATGCTGTTTTATTAAAAGCTTTCTGCCAGGCTGGGAAGTTGAGGACTCCCACCTGCATCTAATATACAATAATTTACTAATGTAACCCAGCACTGTTTGCTTTTTTTCTCAGTTGGTTGCCTGCCTGTTGCATTGTTGTTGGCCGAATTCCAAAAATCATAATAGGAAGGGGGGAAAAGAAACTATTTAGAAGACGATTTTCCAAACATCCGAGCCATTCTCTAGATAATGAATCCATATTGAGTGAGACTAGTATTTTGAGGAAAGGAAAACCAAAAAATTTCCATCAAAGTACCAAGCCCTCCTAGTCTGTCTTCACAGACCCACAATATGAAGCCATTTCATTGTTCACACCTCTCCCATCTTTTCAAAGCCATTAACCAGGGTGGACTTGCCAGAGTTTCAACAATGTAATTGTTTAGCTATAAATTTCCCAGCTGGCTGGGAACTTGAGGTTTCCAATAATCACAGGCAGAGGCAGATTAGGAAGTCAAATTAGGAAGTACACAGAGCAAGGGAGAGAACCCCAGCAGGAAGATAAACTGTGTGGGAAGGGCAAGTGGGTAGAGATGAGTGGAGAAAGGGTAAAAGCTACCAAAAGCACTGGATGCTGAGGATTAACCATGACCAGGGCAGGCAGCCTGAGGGGAGATTTCAGGTAAGGTTGTTGGGGTTTTTTGTTGTTGTTTGTTTTTGCTTCTGACAGCATCAAAACTACCCTGGGCTGCTGGCTCCCTTCAACATAATTCACAAGGAAGAATCACAGAATAGGAAGGAAGACTGGATCTCAGGAATTAATAAGAAAACTGTGAAGAATCACTTGGTAGACCAAATCCATGGTAGAACCAACTACCATGCAGTGATGCTGTGATTGAGAACAAGCTAAGGAAGCTTTCCTTTCTCCTCCACATTACCTTGGAGGATAACTGTCTGCCTCACTGTGGAAAAGAAGTCAGCAGCAGCAGCAGCCAGGTGGTAAATAGGGAGTAGGTTAAACCAGAACATTGCCAACATCCTGCAGGGCAAACAGCCAATAACAATGGCTCATATTAAGTGACGTGAGCCAGACCCAAAGAAGCATAGATTCCATGGTTTCCCTCATTAGTAATAATTAGTATATGTCTAGGATAGTCCTAGTAGAGGATCATGATAGCACAATAGCTTTGTACATATGATCGTATAAGATGATGCTAAGTGAAATGAACTCCAAGGTATGGAAATAAGAGGTTTTCCATTGTTGTTATTTTTAATGTACTATGTGAAATTATTTCTTTTTTTCCTTATATTTTCTTTCCTATGATTTATCCCCTGTTGTCACTGTATTTGATTTTGGTACCCTGGGTATTGTATATACATTTATCTGAATTAGGGAAGGGAAGGGGAACATCAAAATGATGAGTCAAAGGTGAATCAATGCAACATCGATACTCACAAGACAATATGTTGAACATTAACTGTACAATTTGGTGGGGGGGTGAGCAAAAATGGGAGAAAAATGAGGGACGGGGTAACAAGAAATATACTCACTACCTTATGTATATAACTGTAACCCCTCTGTACATCACCTTGACAATAAAATTAAATGTTAAAAAATGGCAGCCCAGCCAACTGGCCTTCAGCATTCATTCCTCTACCATCTTCATGCCTCCTCCTCTACCACCTCCTCAAGATTGGGACGAGGCGGGGGGGGGGGGTCACCATCAAAAGCTGTAATCTTCAAACTGATTTTGACTTTCACTCACAATAAGATAGAAATACATCTTACATGGTTCTGCAGAAATGAAAGAGTGTTTCATAAAACAACATGCTTACTAATGGAATGCCCTCTGTGTTTTTTTAAGGTATTCTAGTCAATGTTTGCTTTCTTTCTCATACTCAGGGCTTGACCTCATTCTTGTTCAGTAGGGCTTCATGCTTGCTCTACCATTTGAACCATGGCTGAAACCCAACATTTTGCTGCTACTTATTTTGGAGATGAATCTTATGGACTTTACTGCCTGGGCTGGCATTGAACTATGTGTCCCTCTGGCTTTCCGCCTCGTCAGTAACTGGATTACAGGTGTAAGCCATTAGTGCCTGGCTAACCACCCTCTTTTTAAATGCTGGCTGTCTCACTAAATTGATTTCATAAGTCATGAATGGATTTCTACCCAGTGTACAAAAAAGTAATTTATAGAGATTATTTCTTTCTCTGGGAATATGGCTTAGCAGTAGAGTGCTTGCCTAGTATGTATGAAGCCCTGGGTTCAATTCCTCAGCACCACATAAACAGAAAAGGCCAGAAGTGGTGCTGTGGCTCAAGTGGTAGAGTGCTAGCCTTGAGCAAAAAGAAGCCAGGGACAGTACTCAGGCTCTGAGTCCAAGGCCCAGGACTGGCAAAAACGAGAGAGAGAGAGAGAGAGAGAGAGAGAGAGAGAGAGAGAGAGAGAGAGAGAGAGAGAGAGAGAGAGAGAGATATTACTTCCTTCTCAAGTTTCTGTTTTCAGAGCATTTACAGGAGGATCCTTAATGAAGTTATAGACTGGTAAAGAGTTAATAATAATAATGTGGTAGAGTGTAGATCATAGGGCCTGTAATTCTATGTCTAGGACCTCAGCCTGCTTCTCTCCTCAGAGTAGGGTTTGAGCCATCAGTAATATGGATAACAAAACATAGTAGCTATTGCCCCTGATGGACCCTGAGTTCACAAGCCCAAAGACCTGACTTGTTCAACTACTAGAAAGGAATGATAACAGGAGGCACAATTTGTAAAGCAAGAGGCAGAATTAAGGTAACAGATTTTTAAGCAATCATAGTAAATATCTCTAAGAGATGATATTAGTAACATGAAAAAATAGGAAATGAAAATTAAGTATTGAGTTTAGTTACAAGAAATATAAAATTGATCTAACACCAGTGATGGATAAACTACAGTAAAGATGTAGCCAAGGAATTAATTAAGGTATTAAGAAAAGAGGATCTTTCCCAGAAAGAAGTAGAAGGGAATAAAGAGAAAATATTGAAGAAAATCTAGAAGACATACAAACAACCTGATATTAGGAGTCTAAGGAGGGGGGAAAGCCATCACAAAGGATGTAATTGAAGAAGTAATGGTAGTCATTGTCAAGGAATTTATGATTGTAACAGCTAAGTAAGTTCAAACAAGACAGATGAGTCAAATCAATACTTTGAGAAATTGCAATGAAATCTAAAAATCAACAATGACGAACAAACCCAGAAGCTTCCAAAGGGAAAGAGTAGATAGCCTTACTAACTCAGACTTATTTGAAAGCATCTGTGAACTCAAGAAGATAGGATGCTAAAGCCCATCACCACTAAGAAAAGGTTATGAGCACAAAAACAATGATGAAAATGTAACTGTAATATAGAATGCTGTAAGTGGGGCTCAAGCATTCTCAAGCATGCAAGACATTAGCCAGCTCACCAGAGACCTACTTAGAATACTTAGACAAGATGTAATCCAGGAGATTTCTAGGTAAAATGGCTGGATCCAAATAGTATAGTAGAGTTATTTATTGTCTAAAGAATGATATTGTATCATTTATAAAGAAAGTGAAAGACCTGGAAAAATTAATGTAAGTGAAGTAAGTCAAGCCCAGAGAGACAAAGGATGCATGTTTCCCCTTATATGTGGAAGCTAGATTTAGTTTATAAACCTATAAGTAAATACATTGGGTGGTATGAAAGTGTATACAAATATGGTAGATTTAATTAGATGTCAAATAGTGTAATTCCTTTAAAAAGTAAAAATCAAAGTTCAGCAAACCCACCAGAAAGCAGGTACCCAAAAGGGATGGGGTGGGGTCTAGGGGAAAGGAGTAGAAGAATGAAGAGGAGAAGAAGGAGAGAACACAGTCAAAAATCCAATGTGTATTATACAAAATTAAGAGGCGTATGGAAGTGGGCAAAGGAGGGGTGGGGAAGAATGATGAAAGGGATGACATTGATCAAGATGCAATATATTCATAAACTGTTTTGTTAAATGGCAACTTCATTGCACAACTGAAGAGGGCTGGGAATATGGCCTAGTGGCAAAAGTGCTTGCCTCATATACATGAAGCCCTGGGTTCGAGTTCTCAGAACCACATATATAGTAAAGGCCAGAAGTGGCGTTGTGGCTCAAGTGGCAGAGTGCTAGCCTTGAGCAAAAAAGAGCCAGGGACAGTGCTCAGGCCCTGAGACCAAGCCCCAGGACTGGCAAAACACAATAAAACAAAACAAAAAAAAAGAAAGAAAGAAAAATAAGAAGTAATATAAATAAGTAAATGTATGTTTCATAATAATAATAATCTACAGCAAAAGTTTTAGACAACATCAACAAGAAGATGAGGGAAAGGGACAGGCACCAAGGGATATTCATTTTACGTGAGGTTATATGTTGTCTGTGAGAGAAACTAAAATAAAAGAAGGATGAAAATATGAAAAATATATTTAAAGGGAATATGAATTGAAATCCAAAGAATCTATTTCAACATCTGATAAAATTGAATAGAAAATAACCACCTCAAAAGTGTAAAAAACAGTAAATAAGAACCAAATACAGCATGTATAAAGTGATAGTAATAAATCTAAGAGAAAGAGAAAATTAGTCAGTATTCCACTCTACATCCCAGAAAGCACATGCGAATTAATCAGTTCTGATTTACAGCATCTGATAGGTTTTTGTGGCACTCAGAATAAAGTGCAATAGTAGATCTTTCATGTAGGGCCAATGAGACCCCATGATCTGTTCCTTCCTTTCCTCTCTCCAGCCCTGTTTTTAAACCTAGCTCTCTGAGGTGTTTTCTGTAATGTTTGTGGACCTATTTCTATTGTTCATACGTGCTACTTCTCTCTTACCACCAAATCCTGACAACTACAGTTCTTCTGCCTAGAGTATCTTTCTCCATGTCCTTACCTGAATATGTACCATAGAGCCAAACTGGAGACTAGGTGTTACTTTTTCCACAAAGCTTTGAATGTATTTGACCTTTCATAGCACACCTCTCTCACCTGTAATTTTCTTAAGCATCAATTTTTATCTCCACATAAGAATGTAAGCAGTGTAAGCAAGAGGCAGTATCTGTGGTGGTCACAAATATGCTTTTAGTGCTTGTTACGTGGAATATATAGTAACTAAATGAGAATAGGTATTTATAATAATGGAACAGAAAAACAAAACGGAAAACACCTCAACTTCCCGTGCAACATTGCAGAATTAACGTGGGCTTTTACCTCGGTGTCTCTTCAGTCCCAAATGACACTGCATTAAAATGCCAGTGAAATGATTTTGTTAAAAGTACAAATAGGACACTTATCAAAAACAATAATAAGAAATAGAGCCAGAGGAAGAAGGTGAACATGAAAACAAGAAGCAAGACTTCAGCACCAAAAACCCACAAAGGCTTGGTAATTGAAAACATTGGCTATTGCAGAAAGTGAAAGTAGAAGATAGCTGAAAAAGCTTTGAAGTATTTGACAAAGAATGCAGCACACACACACACACACACACACACACACACACACACACACACACACACACACACATCATTCCCTAATTCAGCCTAGCAATAACAATTCGCAAAGTTATCTTTTGCTTTTTTACAAAGCAAAAGAAAAATTTACATTGTGGTTAGATTGTTTTAGAAGAGCTCTGGACTTAGATATGTAAGCAGAAAGTAGAAATGCTGTATTCATAACAAGAAGGCTGACAGAAATTTTGAAATCCTTTGTCCCAGTCTCTCTTCTACTTCATTTGCCTCAACCCAGTTGCAAAACTGAAGGAGAGGAGACTGCAGAAACTAGCATCTCCAACAGAAAAGGCCCTCCCCTGTTGACATTGGGAATTCCATCAAATCAACTGCCAGGTTACTATTTGGTAAGGTCCAGTAACCCAATAGTCCTTGAGCTATCAACACAATCAACATTCCAAGAGAAATTCTACATGCAAGATATCAAGCTAGAGTACATATGAAAAGGATTTCAGAAAATAGTTATGAGCACTTGGAATTCATGTAAGTACTATCTACAAGGTATCCCATCCTGGAGAGATGGCCATTTTGGCCCAGCTCATCTACTGCTCTCCAGTTCTTTTTGGGTCAATCACAGGACTAGTCTTCAGTTCCAGTTTGCAATGGTGTTTGAAGGCTGGACAAAAAAAGGCCAAGGGAAATCACAAGGAGTACTGAAGTTGAGGCATCAGCCAAGGACCAGATCATTATAGATGCTTTGCTGTGGAGCCTGGACAACAGAGCCCTTCAAAAGTTGTGATCTGTGGAGGACCCTTACTGATATGAACTCTAAAGCCCACCCCAGATAAGTCAGGAGAAAGACAAAGAAGAATCATTGAAACAAAGGGCCCACAGCACAAACCAGGATGGGAATGATAGCCTGGAATCTGAAGAGCAGCTACAAGGGCCCTCTGCCTATAGAAAATAATAGGAGACATGGAAGACTTAGGAAGTACAGGGCTACTTGATACAGACAGGAAACTGAAGAGGTTAGACAAGATTCAACATGCCAATCCTTCTCTAAACTTTCTATTCAATACACCGAGAGAAGAAATTCAGAACACCCTTGTTCAGTGGTCAGAAGTGGACGCCTTATATCTTTTTTTTTCTGAAATAATCCTAAAAAATTTATATGAGCTCTGCATCCTACTTTATGCAAGAACAGTCTGTTTTAATTTAAATATAGCTGTTTAAAATTACTTTCAGGTAAGATTGCTAGAAATTCTAATAAAAATTACTCTCTAGTAATCCCGCAGTCAATATGTATGCCAGAAGGCTGAGCCTCTGACTTTAAGGGCTTGTGAACACCAATATTCAAGGTGCAGGAAACGAACAAGTGAAGAATCTGGAGCCGTGAGGTAGAGGAGGTATTTGGGGAAATTATATAGCTAGAGAACACTGTATGGAGTAGAACCATTTAAAACATGTGTTAGAGACAAGAAAAGATTTTTTTAGACAATTGTGATGAGATCTTAGCCCAAAGGATGGGAGTAATAGAAAAAGAACACATGTTTTAAAAAATGTGGTATAATACCAGAGTTTGAATTCAAGGTCTTATGCCTATTATGCAGGCACAATACCACTTGAGCCATACCCCTTGCTCTTTATACTTTAGTTTATTTTCCAGATAGTGTCTGATGCGTTTGCCAAGGTGATCTCAGACCAAGATCCTCCTAGCTCCATTTCCTATGCTGCTTGGATTGCAAGAATATACCACCAATCTTGGCATGTAAGATAATTTTTGAAGACATTTTGAAGATGATTTAGTGTAGGGGACGTGACAAAAGAGAAAGAAAATCATGGACAATTCTGACTTTGAACTCTGGGGAGCAGATGCCAGGGTTGAAGAAGAAAAAGTTAGGAAAGGCAGGTGTCCCTTTCTCCAGGATCAGCAGTAATATATTGGCTTTAGCTAGTTGTGCACATGAACTTATATGAGGCAGAGGTGGAGCTGTGTTCTAGATGGCTGGACACTGGATGTAACAAAGGAGATCTTAGATATAAACACAAATGTGGAGTAAATCATTTTCACAGAAGTTCTGAGGCAGAAGTTCTGAGAGAATGATAGTAGAGAAGAAATGTCAGGAGAGGAACATGTCAACTTTGAGAGAAACATAAAGATCAAAAGTGGAGAAGGCAAGATGGTACTTGATTCAGCGAGACAAAAGATATATTCCTCTAACATGGGCAGAGTTACAAGTAACAGAAAAAAAAAATCTAACTGGATGAAGAAAACAGGAGGGAAATTTCTTGGCTGTTATTTTTGAAGAGTTCTGTTATATTTGACTCTTGACCTCAGGCATGATTAGATTCCATTGTTCAAAGAATACCATTAAAAATCACCTCAACCCATCTCCCTCCACCTCTTTTTACCTTCAGACAAACTTTCCCATCACTATGGTCCTGAAGCCTCCAGACTTTTTATTCTCTCATCTCATCACCCCCAGATCAAAGAAAACTTCTCCATTACAAAAGTTCAACTGAAATTTCCAAAAGAAGTTGCAGGTGTGGCTCTGAATGTACCAACTGGTTCAGAAACCTGCCCTTAATCCATCACTTTGGCCTGACCCCTCCCTCCAGACCTAGCTAATTAAGCAGTGGGAAAAGTAGCTCCCCTGGATGCAAGACAGTTATGTGGCTTCCATGAGAAGAGGGAATGAGTTTCCCCAAGGATCAGCGTGGGTTTAGTAAGACAGAGGACCATCACAAGAAACTGGGGTCTAAATATGTAGCATGTCATGCAAAGACTGAAGTAGGAGTGAAAGAGGCTCTACTGGACTTGGCTAGAGCCAAAATGGGGTAGCTTCTCTCTGCTCTATGTCTTCTTCCTGCATGAGAAAGTAAGGCTGAGGCCAGTCAAGTCCTCACCCAGCTTGGCACCTGAAGCCTTGTTTCTGGGCCCCTTACCACTGTGCCCTCCCAGAACTATGCCTCTTCAAAAATCCAGGCCCCTTTTGCTGGGGAATCCAGGCCCTTAGGCGATAAACACAGTCCTTCTGATAGTTGAAAGTGATCTAGCAGTGTGAGAGTTTGGTTCTCCATGTCCAGGCTTCTCTGCCACACATCATCTTCTTTCCCAGTGGGTAACTTTTCCAGGGAAAGAATTACTCCACCCCTGTCTTTTGCCTCTGACCCACCAACTGTTTGCCTGTGGCAGAACAAGTCATACTCCTTGGATAGACTTCAGAGTCCCAGTTCAGCCAGGGGTGCTAAGCTGGGATTTAACCAAGGACTTCAAGGGGCTCATGTTATAGGAATCATCTGCTCTGTGTGCCAAGACATCAAACCAGACTTCGGCCTTTACTCTTTCTTCGCCGGCTGCTGGAGCTCATTGGAGTTTAAAGCAACATTGCAGGCAGCAACTCATCTGGAACATCTTGGCATACTCCTTCTCATGATGGCAGATATCCTTTACCTTGGAGAATGAGGTTAGAGTCAGACAGACAGATGGACAAGGAGAAGGGAGTCTGGCAGATGGACAGAATGAATATGAATCGCAAGGCCCTGCTGTGGAAGGGAAGTCAGGGCAATCACATCCAATGTTAACATCGGCTTAAGATAGGCAGACAGCAGCTCCCTCTCGGAATCAGATGGGTTCTTTTGTGTGTGATGTTTGGAGCATGTCAGCATTCCTGGACACTGTCAGCCTTTTCCAAATGACTGCAGTGGAGGGCGGGGTGAAGAGCAAGCACACCGCCTTGAGCTGTGTGGAAGGAAAGGGTAGGAATACACTGTCAATGGTTTCTTGTCCCTGCAAAACAAAATCAAGGGCTGGGGGTATGGCCTGGTGGCAAGGGTGCCTGCCTCGGATGCACGAGGCCCTAGGTTCGATTCCCCAGCACCACATGTACAGAGAACGGCCAGAGGCGGCGCTGTGGCTCGGGTGGCAGAGTGCTAGCCTTGAGCGGGAGGAGGCCAGGGACAGTGCTCGGGCCCTGAGTCCAAGGCCCAGGACTGGCCAAAAAAAAAAAATCAAGGTAAAAATGCCTTGTCCTCAGCTCCACAAATACCCTTGGAGATCAAGGGGCAGAGAAGATAATCTATTCTAAATTCTAATGGAGCACACTTCCCTGACCAGAGCCTTTTTCATTCGGTGCCCCAAGCATTAGCCAATATTTCATCAAAACCAGCTCCTTTGTATAGCCCCCATCTGTTCCTCCAGCCCTTCCCATGAGGCTCACACTCCAACACCTCTGTGTATATACCCCCACACACACACACATACACACACACACACACACTCCACTGTACCCAGATCATCCTTCCTGATTTATCACCTTTCCTAGTCCAGTCTGGTTCAAAATGATCATTTTTCACTTTCATCATGTCTAAATCCCACAAAAGGGCACATTCATACACACACACACACACACACACACACACACACACACACAGTTTTTAAAATCTCAAATGGTAATACACACATACACACACGTGGACTCCCGGAGCTTTTCTATAAGGTTTGTGAGAAATCATCTTTCCTCCTAGATCTGTTCTTATTCCTTTGCTATACCTGGGTAAAAGCAGAAAAGTACACCCAAAGCCTAAGGAGTGATGTTGTCACTTATATGGATTGGCTCATTCTTTACTGAGCAGCCAGAAAGTATACCTGATCTGCCACAGATCTCAGCTAACTGCTTCAATATTTGCTCAGTCTTAAATCTCCTTCCTGTAAAGTGGGTCTAGCATCTGCCACCCAGATTTTTACAAGGTCATATGTTTCTTTCTGCCAGATCCTTTTGTGTATGCAGACACAGTTAATACTCTCCAGCCCTGAAGGTGAGCATAGCTCATCCTGAACTTCCACATCCTGCTTGAGTGAACTGTTTAAGAGCACATAGGTACAGTTAGCTCATGCCCGTAATATCAGCTATTTGGGAAGTAGAGGAGGCAGGAAAATCACCATTCAAAGCCAGCCTAGAGGGGCTGGGGATATAGCCTAGTGGCAAGAGTGCCTGCCTCGGATACACGAGGCCCTAGGTTCGATTCCCCAGCACCACATATACAGAAAACGGCCAGAAGCGGCGCTGTGGCTCAAGTGGCAGAATGCTAGCCTTGAGCAGGAAGAAGCCAGGGACAGTGCTCAGGCCCTGAGTCCAAGGCCCAGGACTGGCCAAAAAAAAAGATCAAAGCCAGCCTAGGAAAAATGGTTAGTGAAACTTTATCTCAAAAGCAAAAACAAAGAAAGCCAGGTATAGAAGTACGTGCCTGAATTCTCAGCTAGGCAAAAGGCATAAGTAGAAAGATCTTGCCTAGGCAAGAGAAAGAGAGGGATAGAGAGAGAAAGAGAAAGAGAGCGAGAGAGACCCTGTATGTAAAATAACTAAAGCCAAAAGTGCTAAGTGCTTGTCAAGCAAGCATAAAGCATTGAGTTCAAACTCCAGTACCACAAATAAAAAGAACCCAACTACAGCAGCAAACAAAATAATAAAAAGTATAATGTAAAAAGTATAAAGTATAAAAAGTATAATGTAGTAGCTGGCAGTGTGAGCAAAGAAACTTTTCCCATAATACTGCACTTTCATCAGAATATACCATCTGACCCCAGGTTTCTACCACATACAGTGATAATCCTAAAGGGAAATCCTGTAGAGTGTTGACTACATGTTGGGCATTGTGTCTGACATGGATTAACTCATATGCCTCTCTTCACTTCCCCACTGAGGAAGGTGCTATCATGAAGCCCATGTTTGCAGATGAAGAAATGGTGATGGAAAAGTCAAATAACTCGCTCACATGGTAGAACTAGCTAGAACTTGAACCCACACTAGTTCAAGAATGTGTGCTTTTATCTACAATAACACACTGCAAGGAGCAAGCAAGTTGTAACAAGTAGATGTGAATGTGTAAAAAGTTAGAAAGAACACTCAGCCCCTTATCTCCCACTTACAGATGGGGGATTACACATAACTTAACTGTGTATTATCTACATTTTTCCAAAATCTACCATGAATGTGTACTACTTTTGTAGCTATGAATAAACTGTTCTTTGTTTATTCATCTCCCATTTCTGTTGCTCAGACTGCCATGTTTTTCCAACCAAAGCAGCATAGGACTTCGGACATTCCTAATACGCAGCTCCTGAAACAAGGCAGAATATCTTGGAAGGGGTTAGCTTGCAGCTAAGGAATCTTATTTTCAAGAAAGTAGAAAGTAGCTTCATGTGCACCAAATCCACAGAGGCTCCCGAGCACCATATTGGCATCAGAGATAGTAAGAAGAATGGAAAGGGACATGCATCAGGTCAAGGGTTAGAGGACCAAGTTTCTAGACTTCCCTCTTCTTTCTCATCTTGTATTCAGATAACTTTTTTCACTCCCCAATGCAGGTTTCTCATCTTGACCTCTAAGGACTTCCTGGTTTCTAAGATGGTTGTAAGAATGCTATTGAAGTGCTCATCCATCTCAATGCTTGAACATGTTACCTCATTTAATCAACATGCAGAGCCTGTGAAATGAAGGTTGGTATTTCCATTTCACAGGTATTAAAACGGAAACACCAGGACTCAACTATATACCCAAGCTCATACACAAACCCAGCTACACCTACCCCTAGAGTTTGGAGTTCCTCTTGAGTGAATAGTGTTGCAGGTTTACAACACCAGCGTATCAAAGACAAGATACCTGGCTCAACCTTCTCATCCAAGCAGTGTCAGAGCTGTTGTCATGACCATGGTTACATTTGCTGTTGTTCTAACTAAAGTACTTTGCATCTTGGCCTCTACTTCAGCCAGCCTTTCACTTCTCCCTGCCTTTGTGCTCCAATTCAGCAATGTCCTTCCTTCAGCATCCTTCATGCTTTCTGAGGTGAAGGCAGGCCAGCTCATCAGGAAAAGAAGTTAGAGCTCTGGCACCCAGGGAGACACAACCTCACATCAGCCCTTAGGTGCTGGCCCACAGGCTTTTCCCAGAATGGACCAGAAGTGGCTGGGAGAGAGCTCTCACTATACCCAGCCAGCAGCAATAATGGAGAAAGTGATAAGCTGTCACTAGAAGCCAGCTCAGTTCTCCAAGACTTAATGGTAGAATAACACAATAGGGTCAGACTAAAAAGGTTCCCTTATGAAAATTTTATCAGCAACTTTGGTAAATGGCTATAGGAAAGGTGCTTTGCTCCCAGGCAGACCTGGGACCCGATTTTACAAGGTACAGGCGGCCTGCATTGCATCACCCCCACAAGATATTAAGGGCACTCAAATTGAATTAACACCAAATCAAGCCGGTGCACTTAACAATACAAATGCACTTAAGGGATGCCTCAGGATGATTTGTGACTAAAGAAAGCAAAGAAGAAAACGGACTGCAAGCCACAAGGGTGGTGTTGTGTGTCATATACAGGAAAGGCCATAAGTAGAACTTAGAATACCGGAAAACCATGAACTTCGGGGGCTCTCAAATACCTTAGACCCAGCCATAAAGTAGAAGGCCGCTTTTGTGGTATGAAGAAACAATTGATAAATAAATTACAGCCAATTTTCTTAGTGGCATGGACTCCATTCTCTCTGGCAGCAGCCTAGCTACTCTGCTAAGATGATAAGAGGCAAATAATGGTGTATCAAGTAGCGCTCCAGGAATTTTTTTTTTTTTTTTTTTTTGCCAGTTGCCTGGTTCTCTTCATGACAGTCATGACACAAAGACTTCCGTGAGGGCTCAGCGATGAGACCTGACAGCTCGCCAGGCAGACCTTGACAGGTTCTAAAGAGAGTCGGCTGAGAATGTCACTGGCAGATGGGACCCCAGAGTCAGGGCTGGCTCTTTGGTTTCTTCTTCTCGCACATCAAACCTTTATTTGTCTGCACACATTTTCTCCCTGTGTGTCTTACTCTCCAGCTCTCTGGCCATCTCCCCACATCCCCACTCTCACCCGCTCACCTCCTCTCTGGTACACACCCTGTCTACCGAGCTGGAAGACAATTCGTCCATCTTCATAGATGAATGGCTCTTCTGAGATAATCTTGGAAACTTAGGTACATTGTGGACTTAGGAGAATTCAGGGGGAAAAAATGGCCGCAAGGGGATTCCTCTCCATCAAGTGAAATACACACAAAAGCACGCTTTTGTTACCCTTTCAGGGACAGAGCCGCCTCCGCACAGGATTTCACCCTGAAAATGGGCTCCATTTAGGATGAAGGTGGCCTAAATTTGCCAGAGTTAAAGCAAGTGCTCTTTGAGTCATAAGGTGACTAGAAAACTGGGGCAGGCAGGTTCAATTTTTCACTACAAAAGTTGGAGCTAGTGAGAAGGGCCGTTTCCAGCTACTGTTGTGTCACAGCCAAGACTTGATCACTACGGGAGGTAGACATTATCATAAGGAAAGGGAAGATTTAGAGTTAACAAACTTGGGCCCTTCTGTGCTGGAATTCAGCTGTGCAACTACAGGTAAGTGACTTCTCTTAGAGTCAAGCTCTCTCCTTTAGAAAAGTAGAGACATTTGCATCTTCTTTAACATTCTCAGGGGATTATAATAGAATGTAGCAAAAGTAATTATGGAAAAAGTCTTTCAAAACTAGGAGCCATCCACAGATAAAAGGCATTGTCATGAGAAATAATATAGTCAAAAGTATACTTCAGCTGGGTTCTTGTGGCTCACACCTGTAACCATAGCTACTCAGAAGGCTTGAGATCTGAGGATCACAGTTCAAAGCCAGTCCAGGAAGAAAAGTCCATGAAACACTTCTCTCCAATTAACCAGAAAATAGCCAGAAGCATAGATGTAGCTCAACTGGCAGAGTGCCATCTTTGAGTGAAACAGCCAAGAGCATGAAGCCTTGCATTCAAGCCCTAGTACTGGCACATGAATACACACATATACACACACAAATGAATATACACATACACACACACGCATGCACATGCACAAAAAAATACACCTGCAGATCTACTTCTTAGAAAAATAATCCTTCCATAATACCAGCCTCCTCTCAGATAAACTAAGAGAAAAGCAAATTAATACAAATAAGTCTTTTGGAACTTCATCATCACTGTACCAACTACTTTTTTTTCCTGCTTCTTCCACACTGAACTTAAAAAAAAAAAAGGCAACGAACTATACTATTTCTGACTTTTCCAAGACCCCGTGCTTTCTCCAGATTTGCCACAACCATGGACAGTTTTGGTGGTGCCAAGAAACTCATTTGTATGTACTTTACCCCAATGTAGGCACACAGTCCCTGCTCATGTTCTTCTGCTCACTCTGTATCTCAAAATCATTTCCTATATGCCTAGAGATCTCCACTAATATCTTATTTTCCTAATTTCACTGGTCTGTGTGCCTCAAACATACTGCTTTGTAATTCATAAATCTTATTTATTTATTTGTTTGTTTGTTTGTTTGTTTGTTTTGCAGTCCTAAGCCTTGGACTCAGGGCCTGAGCACTATCCCTGGCTTCTTTTTGTTCAAGGCTAGCTAGCACTCTACCACTTGAGCCACAGCGCCACTTCTGGCCATTTTCTATATATGTGGTGCTGGGGAATCAAACCCAGGGCTTCATGTATAGGAGGCAAGCACTCTTGCCACTAGGCCATGTTCCTAGCCCAGTCACAAATCATTTATCAATGATTCATTCTGTCAACTGTTGTTTATTGAGTGCTACCCATGTGTCAGAAATTTGAAGCAGAGTCCTACTTTCTGCATCCTCTCATGGCCATGACGTTGATTTTTCTGTGCAGAGATCTAAAATGCAGAGCTAATTTGAGCACATCCCTCTAGGGAAAGAAACCCTCAACAAGCCAAGCACTGGTAGCTCACGCCTATAACTTTACTACTCAGAAGGCTGAGATATCAGGATTATAGTTCAAAGCCAGCTCAGGCAGGAAAGTATCTGAGACTCTTACCTCCAATTAACCACTAAACATTCCAGAAGTATAGTTTAAGTGATAGAGTTCTAGCCTTGAGCACAAAAGCTCAGGGATA
Organism: Perognathus longimembris pacificus; assembly: GCF_023159225.1. Classification (NCBI taxonomy): domain Eukaryota; kingdom Metazoa; phylum Chordata; class Mammalia; order Rodentia; family Heteromyidae; genus Perognathus; species Perognathus longimembris. Next base: position 116,781,443 of record NC_063161.1, on the reverse strand, counting down.
GTGCCTAAGCCCTGAGTTCCATCCCCAGGACAGAAAGAAAAAGAAAAAGAAAGACGAAAGAAAGAGAGAAAGGAAGGAAGAAGGAAGGAAGGAAGGAAGGAAGGAAGGAAGGAAGGAAGGAAGGAAGGAAGGAAGGAAGGAAGGAAGGAAGGAAGGACTCTTACACAAATTGTGTTACCTGAATCTCTATCCTTCAAGGCAGAATGAATTCCTCCCTCACCATGGTTCCCAACATGTACCATTATATGCATTTCTGTTACACCACATGCTGAGTTATTTGTCTATATGTTTCTCTCACTCCAATGCAGTCTCTTTAGTTTTGGGCGCCTGCTCATCTTATGTGTATCTGTATCCTGAGCACATATCACAAGTCATGGTACTTCAAGGGTACTCACTAGGCCTTTGTAGGATGCATGCACACATGAACAAATACATGGACAAGCCTGATGTCTCCTTACTTTCTTTGTCTATGACCATCTCCTCTTCCTTACTTTTTTCTGTCATCCCTCCCCAGCTTATAGTCCCAGGGGTAGAACAGCCTAGTGGGGCTCAGTACAGGCGTGCTCTGGGATGTGCTGAGTTAGCTCCCATCGGCTTGCAAGAGTAGCTCATTAAATATTTGGGAATTTTTTCACTTGAGCTGATTTTAAACTGCTGGTAATGTGAAATCAGCCAAGGTAAGAGTGTTAACCTTATGGAAATTAGTGTTACAAACCAGGGATGTGGGAGTTTGTTGTTGTGTTTGGTAAGAGCTTTTCTGTCAGCATACACTGCTTTAAATTAGCCAGACCTGTATATGTGCCTAAATTTTGTCACTCACTAGGTGTGTGACCCCGAACAAACTCCTTGGTATCTGGGTTGTTGTTTCTCTTGCCTCCTGGCTTTCCTTGTATGATGCAGTGTTCTGGAATTCAGTTTCCTCATCCATAAAATGGAGAGAACTATAACTTCAAGGGTAACAATAAGAATTAAATCACTCAGTGTATAAAAATGCTTAGCATAGTTATTTGTATAAGTAGTCAATAGAAGCAGTTCTTACCACTGTCATTTTTTTTTTACAATGCTTGGGATTGAACTAAGGGCCTTGAGTTTGCCAGTCAGGTGTTCTACCACTTGAGCCACATATCCAGCCACTATTTATGTTGACTGTTTATGAGGTAGAGTCTCCCTTTGTGCCTGGGCTGGCCTGGAATGAGATCTTCCTATTTATGATACTCTGCTATGTTGATGGAGCTGACAGGCTCAGGCCATTGTCCCTAGGCATTATGCTGCCTTCCTGTAGTGCACAGCCATTGGCTGACATGTGGTCTTGTAAAGTTTTATATCTGGGCTGGCCTTGACCCAGCAATCTCCTGATCTCTACCTCCATGTATCTAGGATTATAAGCTTGAGCTTCCATATCCAGCTAAAAGCTATGATTATTTCTACTAGTGGTGGTATCATTTTCTGGTTTTCAAATAATACCTCCTTTCACCTAGTACCTTTTTTAAAATTCTACAAAGAATTTGCAATGAGAAAGTGTAAAAGGCATAGTACAGGAAATACATATTAAAAATTAGAAAGCAGGAAAAGAAAATTATAATACAAAATCAAAATCACCATGCTATCCTGATTAGGTGAGACCTAGTAGATCAAACTCTTTGGAGTACTAGGTGTCCATTTCTTAAGGTGTTGCCAATGGATCTCAGCGGTGCTGCTGAAGAGACCCCAGAAATGCTCTAGCTCAATCCTGTCTCCCACAGATGGGAAACTGAGGCAAGCAGACAGGAAGGATTCATTTCTTGCGCACGAACAAGCACAATCACAGATGCACTCACTACCAGAATCTCCAGGGCACTCCATTTTACAGGAAGACTCACTGAGGCAAGGGAAACAACTAGGCTTGCCAAAGCCACTCGACAGAAGAACTGAAATGAGGTCCCTTCTCCCATTTACTCACTCCACTCCTCTGCTGGGGCACCCTGCTGTCTCCTCACCCCAGGAAGATCCATTTGTGATAACAAAAAAGATCAAAAAAATCTTTCAAGATTTAAGAGAATCACGCTCAAATGAGAAAACTGCAGGCACTGAGATGGAGGGGACTTCCCAGGGAATTTTCTAGGTCTGACTGTGACACATGAAAGAATGACAAGCATAAGCCCAGTGGCAAGAACAGATGCTCTGGCAATAAAAAACACAGCTTCATCTTGTGTTGGCTTTTGAAAAGAGAGTTGTGTTATTAATTCATATTCCTTTGTGGTCCCACTCTGAAGTTCAGATATTTTTTCATCTGTCCTTATATCTAGAAATTTTCCCCAAAACTTCTACCAATAGTTTCAGCTTCCCTCTTCATAAAACCATCTGTTGGAGTGGTTAAGGGGCACAGCAATCAAATCCCTTCTCCTTTCTTCTTCAGTTGAAAGCAAAAATCAAGAAGATAGTTAAGCAATTATTGGGACCTACCCAGAAGGGTAAGGAAGAGGTTGTATAATCCACAGAGGGAATGAATTGGCCATTTTTTGCTTCTTAGGCAGCAAGAAGGTAGGGACCAGCCTGGGGGGTCTATTTTATGAGGATCATGTTATTGCTCTCAGAGCTGTAGCTGACCTCACACCAAATAAACACGTCAGTCAGTTCCAAACTCACCCTGCCCAGGTGTTGTATGGAGGCGCCACACAGAGACCTCCTAGCCATCACTTCCCCTTTTCTTCACCTCCACTCAGACACAGCTTTCAGTCACACACACACATACACACACACACACACACAGCCTCTTGTGCTAACAACTCTCTCTACTTCCTTTCCCAAATCATCTGCTACCTCTGTCCAGGTCTTATGAGCTGGGCCTGCTTTGACACCTAAGTGTAGGACCAGCTATTAAAGTTCAGAGAAACACTGAAATATTAAAGAGGATCCCAAGATGGAGGAAAACTAACATACAATTAAATGCGGAAACATTCACTGTATAATATATGTATAATAGATAAGTATAACATATTGTATATATGTAAACTTATATTAATATATTTATATCAGTCTTAGAAAAGTTGAGTACTTGTTTTGGATTATTTCCATTGCTAAGTTGTTGCTTCAAATAAAACATACAGTTTTTTTTATTTGTTTTTTCCCCACAGCAGAATTAACTTCTGACTTAATCCCAGGTTGTTTCACCATAAGCAGAATTCTGAACCCCATCACGCTTCTACCTGTTTGGGTGAGCTAGACAAACACTGACTCACTTTTAAGTTTTTAAATGAGTCAGACTAGATTTAAAAAATAAAATAGGGGCTGGGGATATAGCCTAGTGGCAAGAGTGCCTGCCTCGGATACACGAGGCCCTAGGTTCGATTCCCCAGCACCACATATACAGAAAACGGCCAGAAGCGGTGCTGTGGCTCAAGTGGCAGAGTGCTAGCCTTGAGCGGGAAGAAGCCAGGGACAGTGCTCAGGCCCTGAGTCCAAGGCCCAGGACTGGCCAAAAAAATAAAAAATAGGGCCGGGGATATAGCCTAGTGGCAAGAGTGCCTGCCTCGGATACACGAGGCCCTAGGTTCGACTCCCCAGCACCACATATACAGAAAACGGCCAGAAGCGGCGCTGTGGCTCAAGTGGCGGAGTGCTAGCCTTGAGCGGGAAGAAGCCAGGGACAGTGCTCAGGCCCTGAGTCCAAGGCCCAGGACTGGCAAAAAATAAATAAATAAATAAATAAATAAAATAAAAAATAAAAAATAAAATGGCTACCAAAACTGAAAAGAAAGCTCACATTCCATTGGAAAGGTAGCACTGAATACTGTCTGCCACACCCGCCCTATGAAAGTCCTCTCTTGATGTTGGATGCTAATGTGTGTCTGGAGATACCTGTATCTGGGCATGGTTCCTAGAGAAGAGTAATGGGTTCCAGCTCTACTCCTTCAACTCTGTGACAATAGGCAAGGTCATATTGATCTTCATCCTTTAAAAGTTAAAAAAAAAAATTTAAATTTAAAAAAGGATATTTACACCTACCTGCGTACTTCAGCTCACAACTATGGGTGTGTTTTAGAAACAATAATGTACTAGAAGACAGCAGCTGTTATTATCATTATTGAGATTTTTTAAATAGAACAAGGATCTGTTTCATTAGATCAAATCTGGGGTGCTCAGCTCTAGAAGCATTTCTTTTGGAACCAGCTTAGAGAACAGTGTGGAGACAGAAACAAATTGCCTTGCCTCCATGTCTGTGGGAGATGGTCCCATCTTGGGAGTGAGGCATTGTGGGAAAATCGACATCTTGTCCATTGTCCGGAGAATATTTTGAAAGCATAGAATTTTTCTTCAAAGTACCAAGTGTATACCCTCAAAACAAAGAACTCAAACACTTGGACTCACACTGGGATTGTTTTCCCAGGGTCAATCCTGCCTTAGAACCTTGCTGAGGAATTTACTTTCCTCATTACTTCAGGGAAATAAGAAGCTCAGTTGAGACAATTATAACTCTATTCTGGAGGTGAAACAGCAGCTCCGGTTTGGCCTGTGTTTTATTCCCACTGCTCCTTCAGGCTTTACCTGAAGTATCCCAAGGGAACCACAGCTGGGAATTGGAATCTTTGCAGATCTAATACAAGGTCTTTTTTGTGCTCTACGTCTCAAGTTTCTGAATCTGTACCTTGTGAAATACAACTTGCAAAGCAACTCTTTAGGTAAAAAGGTACCACTGAAATTCATTACCTCCTCTGAGAACAGAGAGAGAAAAACAGGCACCCACCTGGAGAAGGACCCATCGTTATAAACACATAGAATAAACAAGAGTGTCTCCAGCAGGCCAGCAAGGAATTCTACCATGCCAAGCTGTCCCTGCAGAGGAACAGGTCAGGGGCTGAAAAATGGAGGGAGGTAAGAGGCAGGCAAGTGTTCTCATGGTGGATGGTGAGGGGAGAGTGGAAGGATGTGGTCATGGGGAGAGAGGAAAGAAAGATGAATGGGGCCTGAGTCAGTTGTAGGCTAAAGCAAACAGGAAGGTTTTAAAGTGAGATTTGAGGAGAGGAAGTGGTTCTGAGCAAGGGAGGGAGGGAGTTCCAGAGATCTGTCTTAGTAAAGAGCTACTCCTCACTTTTTTGGATGGTCCTACTTGTGTGAATTCTTGGCAGCACTGACAGACGGGTGGATTGAATTTTTTTCTTCCTTTCTTTTTGAAAAAAAAAAAAAAAAAAGCAACTGGTTCTAGTCTTTCCCTAGAACTTGAACCAAAAAGGATGGAGACTTTAGGTTTGAAAACATTCTGGGGATTCACTGGTGTGAAATGCACTGCTGCCTACTGTTCCCAGCAAGCACTCAGGGCTACTCAGTGGAAGAGCATTCCGGGAGGCCACCCAGCCCTGCTCCGTTCCAACAGGAGTTCTGTGACCATCTTCCTAGGACTAGGTTCACTGTGCCTCCATGGGTGGGGTACATAATCCTGGGAGAGTTTGGCACCTTCATAAATCTTGCTGAATTTCCAGATGTCAAATTATGGTTGGCTAACTTCCCAGCTAGCAAGAGGGCCTGTGTGTGTGGAGGGTAATGGGGGTGAATCTGTGGGTCTGGGGCTCTAAAGTAGTGAGCTAAAAAGACAGCAGGGGGGTTGTGGGGTGGGGAGGCTGCTAGTTTGTCATTTGCATGAGAAGTGTAAGGGCACAGATTTAATAAGATCAAGGGAAGTTGTTGCCTTTTCAAGACTTAAGATAGTTCAAGAAGCCAAACAACAATAAAAACCAGCCCTAGAGTTGGGAGAGACCTCATTTAAGGACTCAACCAAAACCTGTAAATCTTGTATCTTTTCAATTCTTTGCAAAAGTCCCCATCCCATAACAGCCCACCAGAAACTGTTCTCTCATATTGCAAAGGACAATAGAATCCTCTTGGTT